>NC_141080.1:19726836-20271836 GCF_041138505.1 Cibotium barometz | reverse complement strand
TAAGAGAGAGAATATACATACACGCACACGTATATATATTATGTATGTATGTGTATCTATAGGTATGTAAGCATGTATATATAAATAGATTTATATGTATATCAACGCACACACATGTATGTTCATGCATACACACACACACACATACATAATACACAGACACAAGCACATGATACGCGCACACACGCATACATCGACATTTGAGAGTGGTGCATGTGTATGTGAGAGAAAGAGGGTGTGCATGTGCATGTGCATGTGTGTGTGTGTGTGTGTGAGAGAGAGAGAGAGAGAGAGAGAGAGAGAGAGAGAGAGATATTACATGTAAGATGCATTTTATTTGAGAGTGAGCACACCTCACCACTCATCCAGGGCTACCATTAAAATTTAATTAATTAAAATTATATATATGTGTGTAAATCTATTTAAGAGTGTGAGAGAGAGAGAGAGAGAGAGAGAGAGAGAGAGAGAGAGAGAGTTTCTATGTGAGAGAGTGTGCGTGAAGAGAGAGAGAGAGTGTGTGTGTATGAGAGAGAGAGAGAGAGAGAGAGAGAGAGAGAGAGAGAGAATTTCTATGTAGGATATAGTTTGTGTGGGAGGAGATAGTGTGTGTTTTCATTAGTGTATGTGCAGTGTGTACATGTGTGTGTGTATGTGTGTGTGTGAGAGAGAGAGAGAGAGAGAGAGAGAGAGAGAGAGTTTCTATGTGAGAGAGTGTGCGTGAAGAGAGAGAGAGTGTGTGTGTGTATGAGAGAGAGAGAGAGAGAGAGAGAGAGAATTTCTATGTAGGATATAGTTTGTGTGGGAGGAGATAGTGTGTGTTTTCATTAGTGTATGTGCAGTGTGTACATGTGTGTGTGTGTGTGTGTGTGTGTGTGAGAGAGAGAGAGAGAGAGAGAGAGAGAGAGGCAGATAATTTCTACGTAGTAGGAGATAGTTTGTGTGGGAGGAAAGAGTGTGCGTTTAGATTAGTGTATGTGCGGTGTGTACATGTGTGTGGAGAGAGAGAGAGAGAGAGAGAGAGAGAGAGAGCCTGGAGAGATGTAATGAGGGAGGGTGAAAAGAGAGAGAAAGAGAGTGAGAGATAGAGAATAAAAAGTAGCTTTTAATAAAATATAATTTAAATAGAAAACATATATGTATATGTGTGTATACATGTGTGTGTGTGTGTGTGTGTGTGTGTGTGTGTTTTTATTTACATACATACATACATACATACATATATATATATGTTTGTGTGTGTGTGTTTAGATGTGTGTATGATATATCTATCTATATATTTAAAAGTGACCACAGCTTATCACCCATCTCCGCACATTAAAATTTAATCAAAATTAATTAAATTATATCGATGTTTGTATTTATATTTTTAAATATATGTAATCAAATTTAATAATTAATATCAGTGATATCCATGCATATTCATAGGTGTGAATATGTACATGGAGTAATATGTATAAGTATATGTGTCTATGTATAGGTTTATGTATCTAAAACATAATATTGTATATACTATATATTTACATATGTGTATGTGTGCGTGAGAGAGCGTGAGAGAGAGAGAGAGAGAGAGAGAGAGAGTGTAAGTGAGAGAGAGAGAGAGATTGAAAGAGAGAGAGAGAGAGAGAGAGAGCGCTTCTATGTGTGGGAGAGTGTAAGAAGAGAGAGGGAGTGTGTGCATGTGTGTGTGTGTGTGTGAGAGAGAGAGAGAGAGAGAGAGAGGGTGTGTATATGTGTGTGCATGTGAGAGAGAGAGAGAGAGTGTGTGTTTCAACATTTGAGAGTGTGTGTACGTGACAGAGAGGGAGAGGGTCATGTGCATGTGCATGTGTGTGTGTGTGAGAGAGAGATGGTTGTAGAGAGGGAATAGTTCTTTTCTAGAACCATGTGCATGTGCATGTGTGTGTATGAGAGAGAGAGATGGTTGTAGAGAGGGAATAGTTCTTTTCTGGAACCTTGGTAGCGATTCTTTCAATAACTCGTACCACACTCTCTCTCTCTCTCTCTCTCTGGGGGCTTCTCCGGACTTGCTGAAGCTCTGGTGCCACATGCAGGTCTGGGCTCTGCCAAGTTCTCTCGAGGGTCGTCGCAGCAGCAGTAGTAGAAGGACAGCACAGCAGCATGGCTACCCAGTGGCTGAGGGGCACCGTCAAGGCTGTGCCCTCCGGAGACTCTGTGGTAATCATGGGCAGCGCTAAGAGCGGCGCGCCTCCGGAGAAGACTATTACCCTCTCCTCGCTCATTGCCCCCAGATTGGTGAGTGCTCGAATAGTTGTTGTGATCTGGCCAGGATCTGTTGTGGATCCGCGGAAAACCGGATGTTAGGTATTGGGTTTCTGGTCTTCTTGCGGTATGGGACTTAGATCAGGAACGTTTTTCTGGGACGACAATGCCCAGAGAGAAAGCGCCAGTGGTCACACGAAGGGGTTGATTCTTAGCTCTCTGCCCCATCCGCTGCAAGATATTAGTGTGCGACCCTGGGAGCGGTTGTTTTTTGTTTTTTAATTATGGGGAGACCTCTAAGCAAAAATTTAACATGGTGGTGTCCAGTTGAAGCCTAGTGGATCTACAATTTTCACGATTACAAAATGCGAAACATTAGCGAATGCCTAAATCTTGTAATATATGAAACTTGTAATATATGCCAAGAATGGTTCCATTGCACAATTTTTCCTTTTCTAATTTCTGAACCTCCTGCAGGCCCGGTGGGGAGGCCAAGATGAGCCTTTTGCTTGGGAAAGTAGGGGCCTTCTTTTACACCTAATGCATTCTAAGAGAACATTTGAGCATTGCAATCTCAACATACATATCCATCAAAGCAATGCTAACCATAATATTTTTTCGAAGAAACCTCTGTATAGTAATCTCATCATGCATTGCTCTTTGTAATTGCTTCTATTCTTTCAACATGCAAGGGCATATTTTACAATGAATGCATTCCAATAGACACCATTTGAGCATTGCAATCTCAACATACATATCCATCAAAGCAATGCCAATTGTAATATTTTTTCCAAGCAACCTTTGTATTACAACCTTTCCAATTGTTGATTGTTTCTATGCTTCCACATACTTTCAACATGCACCACACCTACATTCATAACCATGAGCATAGCACCTACATACATAACCATGAGCCTCCCACTGAATATATATCCATGTGAAAGCATTGGAGAGCACAATATCATCCCCCATCAACCCTTGCCTACATGTCCACCTTGGTCCTCTTAGGCATGAACTACAATCAATGCACTCTAAGAGATGTCACAAGAAGGGAGTTTCCCAGGCTCTTTTTATTCTTTTGCAAGTGCACCACACGTGGCATCTATACAGGATTAAGGGAGAGTGGCCCTCCCTCCACGTGGGCAAAGGAGGGGGGCCTATTTCAAAATGGCCACTCCTCCTTCAAGCGTGAGGAGGAGCCAAATCTCACATCTTCCAAAGCAATTTTGAATTTGAATCTAAGAAGATCTCATCTCACATCTTTCAATGAAATCTTTGTATACATGCTTACATACCTATAGATACACACACTTATATATATTATGTATGTATGTGTATCTATAGGTATGTAAGCATGTATATATAAATAGTGTACATGTGTGTGTGTGTGTGTGTGTGTGAGAGAGAGAGAGAGAGAGAGAGAGAGAGAGAGAGAGATTACATTAAAGATGCATTTATTTGAGAGTGAGTACACCTCACCACTCATCCCTACCATTAAAATTTAATCTAAAATTTAATTAATTAAAATTATATATGTGTAAATCTATTTAAGTGTGTGTGTGTGTGTGAGAGAGAGAGAGAGAGAGTTTCTATGTGAGAGAGTGTGCGTGAAGAGAGAGAGTGTATGTGTGCGTGTGTGCATGAGAGAGAGAGAGAGTGCGTGAAGAGAGAGAGAGAGTGTGTGTGTGTGTGTGTGCATGAGAGTTTCTATGTGAGAGAGTGTGCGTGAAGAGAGAGAGAGAGAGAGAGTGTGTGTGTGCATGAGAGAGAGAGAGGCTAAGAATTTCTATGTAGGAGATAGTTTGTGTGGGAGGAGATAGTGTGTGTTTTCATTAGTGTATGTGCGGTGTGTACATGTGTGTGTGTGTGTCAGAGAGAGAGAGAGAGAGAGAGAGAGAGAGAGAGAGAGAGACGATAGATAATTTCTACGTAGGAGATAGTTTGTGTGGGAGGAAAGAGTGTGCGTTTAGATTAGTGTATGTGCGGTGTGTACATGTGTGTGTGTGTGTGTGAGAGAGAGAGAGAGAGAGAGAGTATATGCATGCATGTGTGTACATCTGCATCTATGTGTAGAATGTGCTTGAGAGAGAGAGTGAGATGGGGCAGACCTAGAGAGAGAGAGAGAGAGATGTAACGAGGGAGGGTGAAAAGAGAGAGAAAGAGAATAAAAAGTATCTTTTAATAAAATATAAATTAAATAGAAAACATATATGTATATGTGTGTATGTGTGTGTGTTTTTATTTACATTTATATATACATACATACATATATACATACATACATATGTATGTATATACATATACATATATATGTTTGTGTGTGTGTGTGTGTGTGTTTAGATGTGTGTATGATATATCTATCTATATATTTAAAAGTGACCACAACTTATCACCCATCTCCGCACATGAAAATTTATTCAAAATTAATTAAATTATGTCGATGTTTGTATTTATATATTTAATTAAATTATGTCGATGTTTGTATTTATATTTTTAAATACATGTATATATGTATAAGTATATGTGTCTATATATAGGTTTATGTATTTAAAACATAATATTGTAGGGGAAAATAGTATTTTTAGAGATAAAATACGCGTGCTTTTGAGAAAAAAACAAAATATTTGATCATTTAAAAATTTTCCTAGAAAATGAAACACTGTTTTTCTTTTAACAATTATGCCTCAACAAGATCGAAAATAGTTAATTATGACGAAAGACTCTCTTTTTTTTAAGGCATTTAAAGAAAAAACATGTATATATATAAATAGTGTGCATGTGCATGTGCATATAGGCAGTAGTAGCCATTAGGGTTTTTGAGTGTTCAAATTTATAGGCAAGCATTAGGCCATTAGGGTTTTATATCTTAACCATGGACATTAGGTATGAAAAGCCTAATATAATGATTAGCTAAATGAATTTTTATTTATTTCTACACCTATATGTTTTATACATTTTCACCTATAAGTATTGGCCATATGACTTTTTGATTTATGTCTTTACCTATATGGTTATGCATGTAAAAAGACTTATTAAAAAGAGTTGTCTAACGATAAAAATCTCATAACATCAACTATTTACATGAGATAATTAACAAAATGGACATTGAGTCATATGTTTATGGTTGTAGTCAGTCACCCACCCTAACCTAATCACAAGGGATAAAAAATAGTTGTTTGATGGATGGCATCATGGGGCTAAGAAGGATCATCCTTGGTGCACACCATTTACGAGAGACAATGTCCAAGTGTACAAATGTTAAAGTAAAGTCTTTGATGGTAGTCATTTGTGAGGACCATAGATGTGAGTCGTTTTGGTAGTCATTTTGTAAGAGCACAAAATAAAAAAGGTTGCACTAGCCGTTGAATGGTTTGCTACTTCCACAATGTCATTGGTGGAGTATAGATAACTTTATGGTCTATTACGATTATAGGTGGATGTATGAGTTGAGTTGACAAGATAATTGTATGGTCTATTACGATTATAGGTGGTCTATTACGATTATAGGTGGATGTATGAATTGAGTGAGTGTGTGTGAGTGTGTGTGTGTGTGTGTGTGTGTGTGTGTGAGAGAGAGAGAGAGAGAGAGAGAGAGAGAGAGAGAGAGAGATTACATGAAAGATACATTTATTTGAGAGTGAGCACCACTCACCACTCATCCCTACCATTAAAATTTAATCTAAAATTTAATTAATTAAAATTATATATATGTGTGTAAATCTATTTAAATGTGTGTGTGTGTGTGTGTGTGAGAGAGAGAGAGAGAGAGAGAGAGAGAGAGAGAGAGAGAGAGAGAGAGAGTTTCTATGTGAGAGAGTGTGCGTGAAGAGAGAGAGAGAGAGAGAGAGAGAGAGAGAGAGAGAATGTGTGTGTGTGTGCATGAGAGAGAGAGAGAGAGAGAGGCTGAGAATTTCTATGTAGGAGAGAGTGTGTGTGGGAGGAGATAGTGTGTGTTTTCATTAGTGTATATACGGTGTGTACATGTGTGTGTGTGTGTGTGAGAGAGAGAGAGAGAGAGAGAGAGAGAGGCGACAGATAATTTCTATGTAGGAGATAGTTTGTGTGGGAGGAGAGAGTGTGCGTTTAGATTAGTGTATGTGCAGTGTGTACATGTGTGTGTGTGTGTGTGTGTGTGAGAGAGAGAGAGAGAGAGAGAGAGAGAGTGGGAGGAGAGAGTGTGCGTTTAGATTAGTGTATGTGCGGTGTGTACACGTGTGTGTGTGTGTGTGAGAGAGAGAGAGAGAGAGAGAGAGAGCGTATATGCATGCATGTGCATACATCTGCATCTGTGTAGAATGTGCTTGAGAGAGAGAGAGAGAGATGGGCCAGACTTGGTGAGAGAGAGAGAGAGAGAGAGATGTAATGAGGGAGGGTGAAAAGAGAGAGAAAGAGAATAAAAAGTATCTTTTAATAAAATATAAATTGAATAGAAAACATATATGTATATGTGTGTATACATGTGTGTGTGTTTTTATTTACATTTATATATACATACATACATATGTATGTATATATATATATAGATATTTATGTTTGTGTGTGTGTGTGTGTGTGTGTGTTTAGATGTGTGTATGATATATCTATCTATATATTTAAAAGTATCACCCATCTCCGCACATTAAAATTTAATCAAAATTAATTAAATTATGTTGATGTTTGTATTGAGAGAGAGAGTGAGAGAGCTTCTATGTGTGGGAGAGTGTAAGAAGAGAGAGGGAGTGTGTGCATGTGTGTGTGTGTGTGAGAGAGAGAGAGAGAGAGAGAGAGTTTCAACATTTGAGAGTGTGTGTACGTGGCAGAGAGAGGGAGAGGGTCATGTGCATGTGCATGTGTGTGTGTGTGTGTGAGAGAGAGAGAGATGGTTGTAAAACATAATATTGTATATACTATATATTTACATATGTGTATGTGTGCGTGAGAGAGAGAGAGAGAGAGAGAGAGAGAGAGAGTGTGTGTAAGTGAGAGAGAGAGAGATTGAGAGAGAGAGAGAGAGAGAGAGAGAGAGAGAGAGAGAGAGAGAGCACTTCTATGTGTGGGAGAGTGTAAGAAGAGAGAGGGAGTGTGTGCATGTGTGTGTGTGTGTGTGTGTGAGAGAGAGAGAGAGAGAGAGAGAGAGAGCAGGTGTGTATAAGTGTGTGCATGTGTGAGAGAGAGAGAGAGAGAGAGTTTCAACATTTGAGAGTGTGTGTATGTGACAGAGAGATGTGTGTGTGTGTGTGTGTGTGTGAGAGAGAGAGAGAGAGAGAGAGAGAGAGATGGTTGTAGAGAGGGAATAGTTCTTTTCTGGAACCTTGGTTGGCCGCAGCAACGCGCAGGTGCAATACTAGTACATATTAATTGAAAGTTTGAAGTATTTCATTGGCCATGCTAGGCATATATTGCAATTAGTGGAACTCAAGCTATTGTAAGAGGATTAAATTTGGCGTACATATTCATCTTAACATATCCCAAAAGTCCCTTTTGTACATACATGAGCACATTCCAGGAGGATTACACTTGGCATACTGTTACATTAGAGCATGGCACCTACATACATAACCATGAGCATGGCACATGGATACATGTAGCAAGGCGCACACCACGTCTGTCAGAACCCAAATGGGGGTAAGGGCGTTTCATTTCTTTCATCCACATGCGCACAAACGTCAAAACCCAAACGTCTTTGCACATGCAGAAGCCCAACTTGTGGCTTGTGTTGGGTGTGCTGGCGGAGGGGCTAGAGAACGAAGAAGGGAGGGAGAGTTGGTGCTGGCGGAGGGGCTGGAGAATGAAGAACGGAGGTAGAGTTGGCGCATAAACGCTGGGTAACGGTGTTCTCTCTTTGCATTCAACGCCAACTTGCCAACGGCTCTCTCTCTCGGCATTCAACGCTAACCTGCCAATGCCAATAAATTTCGAACGAACCCGTCTCTTGCGAACCCCTTTCATTATTTAATTAGGGCACGATCAAATACATATTTATATTTAGAAAGGCAGCAGCGTTCTAAAAACCTCAAATTATTAAATAATAATATGCTATTATCCTTGCAAAGACTTCTAAATAATATTGAGGCTGCATTGAAGTTTTAATAGTGGATCTAAAGATGAGGGAATTGTTTATGCATTAAACGATTAAACTAAACATTTCCCAGCTCTTCCAGTGGGAGTCCCACATAGAGCCAATGGCTAGGTTAGCTTGATGATCCTTTAAAAAGAGGTTTTTTGATTGATCTTTAATGTTAGCATTAATTAAGTAAGAAAGAGGATGCTATTTTGCCTTGTTTTGCCTTTACCACGATTCTTGTAAAGTTGTCGCTTTTTGGAGAAGATAATGTGGTTTCTTGTATCCTATGATTTAGTTAAACAATTGTGTTACTATCTTGATTAAGGTAAAGTATAGGTACATCTTCTCCAAAAAGGTAACCCTCCTACCATTGGAACTCGCCGGTTTGGGCGAGAGTTATGAATGCTGCCTAGTTCTATGCGCCCATTGGAAAGTTGGAACTCGCCGGTTTGGGCGAGAGTTATGAATGCTGCCTAGTTCTATGCGCCCAGGCTAGTGTGGTAAATAAGCCCACCTTGGCGTGTAGACATGCCTCTGAGGAGCGGGAGGATCAAGCGATGGAGCTTGAGAGGACGACAAGCCGGCTTGAGTCCAGTGATGAGGTGTATGGTCCTGTAGGGGTTGCCTAGTCTATAGAGACTAGAAGGCCAAATTCTAGATTATTAGTGAAATAAAATAACTGGCTATGGATAGATTTGAGCTTTGTTTCTGATTAAATCCTTTGTTTTCTAGTATTGCTGTGTCATTCTTAAGTGGATGTTTAACGAACATTGTGTGAGGTCTGTAATTAAGGAACTTGTTTATATATGTCGCACAATGTGGTAGGACTAATTAGAAAACAAAATTGATGCATGAGTTTGGTGGAAAGTGGGAGGATGGAATGCCCTGAGACGGCACCATGGATGGGTGGACTGGATTAGTCGGGTAGCTTTCCAACAAAATTAATTGAAATCTCTAAGTTAGGTAAGTAGGTCCCTGGGTAACCCTACTCTAGAGGACCAGCCAGGCGGCTGTACATTGTTTCTAGGAATCAAGAGTAGAGCTTACCCGAGTTAAGGTTAATCACTCTATGGGTGATTTTAAGACTCATTTAGGAGACCACGCTCCCCCTATGGGATGGAACTAGGTCTTACTTATTAGTCGTATCCTTGCATCTTTACACGGTTGAGGCGTCAACGAGTAGGAAATTTTTCTTTTGTTAGACTTAGTAGACTATCTTAAGGTTTCCCCTTTTAGGTTGGGGGACTTTATAATTGGTGTTAGAACCGATCTTAGTTCCTAGGATTTGTTATTTAAGGTTGTTTTGGAATGTATGTTTTACCTAAAATAAATGCTGATTGATAAAATACTTTACTACTACAATTTGAATTGGTGATTGAATGATTGTAGGATGAAGAAGACGCTTACTCCAAATTCCTAGTCTTCTAGTGCATCTTCCAGACAGCTTGCCGCTCTTCGAATTTTAAAATCCATGAGACGATGATGCAGATACTCGAGAAATTTTCCCTTCGTCATCCCTCTCTTATCCAAAGAGGGTGGGGTAGAGATCACTTTTGGAATTGTGGGCCGAGGTACTTCATCATTTGAGTAGGCCGAGTTGGGAACCTCACCATCGATTTAAAGCGGGTTCGTTGGATCGAGAAGTCGAACATGGTTCGCTTATTCTGGTCATGGGTACTCCCAGACCCGCCGATAGCTATGTGACCGTAGAGGGGAATCGTATACCACAGAACCACTAGGTATATGACCAAGTAATGCAAGTCTTACCCACCGACAGAGTAGCTATTATGGAACACAATACAATCTAGAGTCTACCTCCCCTACCATCAGTCTACCTCCCCTACCATCAGTCTTCCATCATATCCTAGAAAACCATGGCTGAACATATTTCACCCGACGTGGACCGCTCGTGTCTTATGCCTTAGTTAAGCCTTAGACATAAACTCTATGCTAAGAAAAGTAAATGTACATTCTTTACTCACCAGATTGAGTATCTTGGATTCATTGTCTCCCAAGATGGTATCTTAGTAGATCTTGCCAAGGTCAAAGATATACTAGAATGGCTACCCCCCCTAATTTAGTACGCGAAGTTCGTGGATTTTTGGGAATAACAGGATGGTACATGATTTTCATCAAAGATTACTCCCTGGTAGCTACACGCTTGACCGATCTTCTTAAGGATTGAAAAATACTGTGGTTGCCAATCCATCAAGTCAGCTGATCAACTCAAAGCTATCATTACCACAGCACTAGTCTTGAAACTTCCTGATTTCACCAAGGAATTTGAGGTGGTTTTATTGATGCCAATAGTTTAGCACTTGGTGGTGTCTTAGCCCAAGAAGGAAGACCGTTGGATTATACTTCTTGCAAGCTAAACCAATACGAGACCAACTATGCCACCCATGATTTGGAACTCTTAGCAGTTGTTTATTGCCTCAAGTTATGGAGACATTATCTCCTAAGGCGTAAGTTCTAGCTTGTAACCGACCACAAGAGTATAAAGTGGATCTTCACCCAACCTAACCTCAATATGAGGCAGAGAAGATGGATTGAAATCCTACAAGAATATGACTTTGACACCAAATTCTGCCTTGGGAAGGATAATGTGGTAGTAGTTGCACTAAGCTGTCACCGCACAAATCTTTCTTAAGTGCAATTTTGATGCCAAATGATCCCGTATTGGTCAAGGTGAAAGAAGTCTCATTTCATGATCGTGATTACCAAAGAATGGTGAACTTAGTCGAAGAAGGGGGAACTTTAAAGAAAGAGAAAAATCTAATCAAGGTTTACTTCACCCATGATGGGTGCCTCTACTTCAATCACAGGCTATGTATTCATAATAAGGATCCTGCCTTAAAGAAGCTAATCCTCCACGAAGTTCATGATAGCCCTACTCTACAGGGCACCCAGGCTATGCAAAGACCTTAAATGCTCTAAGGAGGAGCTATCATTGGACATGCTTGAAAAATAATATCCTTTGATACTCGAAGCAATGTCTCTCATGTCAAAGGATCAAAGTTGAAAGAGTCAAGATGCTTGGGAAGCTTCAACCCTTGGATATCCCCCAAATGAAGTAGGAATGCATTAGTATGGATTTTGTCACAAGTCTCCCCATTGTACAAGGAGGATATGATTCCATTTTTGTGGTGGTGGACTTGCTCACCAAAGTAGCTCATCTTATATCAACAAAGAAAACCTTCAAAGCTTCTGATGTTTCCCAATTATTCATCAAGGAGATCTTCAAGCTTCATGGTTTACCAAAAAGGATAGTCAGTGTCTGACTTCACTTCAAAGTTTTGGAAGTCCTTATTTCATGCCTTGGGTACTCAACTTTGCTTCAGTACAGCTTATCATCTAGAGACCGATGGCCAAACTGAGAAAGTTAACCAAGTAATTGAAGACATTCTCAGAGCATATTGTGGGCGAGAGCCAAGAAGATGGATTTAATACCTTTCTCTAGTAGAATTTGCCTATAATATATCTTATCATTAGAGCATAGGGATGTCACCATTTAAAGCACTCTATGATCCAATCTTGAGAGTTGAAGCCTCCAAAAAAATTCTCGAGAAGATAGAAGAGTAAACCAAGGCTATCCAGAAAGATATTAAAGCTGCTCAAGATCGACAAAAGCATTATGTGGTCACAAGGAGGTCTGAAAGGATCTTCAAGGAAGGATACAAAGCTCTTCTGTGAGTGTGACCTAAACGTAGCTTTGTGTCACTTGGGAAATATAAGAAGCTTAGCCCAAGATATTGTGGACCCTATACAGTCATCAAGTGTCTGGGCAGAAGTGCCTATAAGCTACTCCTCCCAGCCCATGTTAAGCTCCACGAGGTATTTCATGTCAGCTTGTTAAAGCCTTATGTACCCAGTCTCGAGCATATTCTTGATGATGAGCAAGTTGTAATCCCAAATCAAGGAGTCCTTGAGTTGCAGCGTCGTAGGATCATAGATTCTAGAGAAAGACAACTCCATAGCAGAACTCTTATGGAACATCTGGTGCAATGGAAGGCCTACCTTTGAAAAGGATGTAACTTGGGAAGATGAAGCTACACTCTTAAGAGAGTACCCCAAATTCATAAAATGAGATGGAGACATCTCGATTTCTTTAAGGGGGGAAGGATGTAGCATGCCCATCTTCAATAATAATATATATCCATTTAATAGATGATTTTGTGGTCTTTTTTATAATGTAAAAATCATCAATTTTAATAATTGAGCTATTTCCACTTGGAATCTTAAATTTTTGAGTCCAAATTTAAAATCTACATGGAACTTTCTCCTAATATAGGATTTTACAGCACTCAAAACGGACACCGGACTCAAAATCTACATGGAATTTTCTCCTAATATAGGATTTTACAACAAAACGGACACCGAAATAAGTCTCTACGTAAACTTCTAGTTAAAGTATGGTAAACTTCCGACCTTAATAAATGCATGTCCAAGTGTCTGATTGACGAATGGATTGCACCCTTATACGACCAGGGAAACACCTTGGTATACAATTTCATCGAAAAACATTTTCGTAGCCATCAGATGCACTGACACGCATATCGAGGATGGCATCCCAAAGGGGTCACCACCCCAAAAAGATATTGTACACATACTCAGGCGTCCATACAATAGCCGCGTAAGGACCAAAGGCTGGCCATTCTAGCGTATGGTCCCCACTGGTGCCACGTGGACACCCATGCGACTACTGGCCCGGAAGGTACATGCATACCCCACCCTTGGCCCGCGTACAGGCACCACCCCTTTTGCCAAACTCATGCAACCCACAGACCAATGTACTGTCACCACCGTACACCGCTTTGCTCTCTTTCTGTGCACTCGTACCTGTACCGGGCCCCCTATATAAATCCTCAGCACCCCCTCCATGGACACTCTAAGTGGAGACTGTACCCAACAGCCCTCTATATCCAATCTCCTAGCAAGCCCTTTTCAGCCCACCTCCAAGTAGGCTTTGTAGAATTTCTTCCATCAGCCAGCCCTTGTCTTGTGGAGGGGGTGTCCTACACTACTCTCCCCCCATGTGAATAGACTTAAGGGAGAACTCTCCTTCTCTGCTCCCTTTGGTTTAGCGTCTAGCCTTGTGCATAGCTTAAGGACACTCTACTTTTTGCCCCCCCATATAAAGATACCGAAGCAAGCACACTTGGCTCTTAGAAGCGGCTCCCACGAGTGAGTCCGAATCGCAATCCGACTCAAGCGTTGAGTTCATGGTGACACGAGCTACGAGAAGGTGGATAGCATGGCTCCTCCTTGAAGACGCCAAAATGTTACCTTGAGAAGCATGCATAATGACCCTAGAGGGAACACCCCGGGCGGCATGGTCCCAGCTCTTCTCATGGGAGTTCCACATGGAGCCAATGGCCAGGTTAGCTTGATAATCATTTAAAAAGAGATTTTTCGATTGATCTTTAATGTTAGCATTAATTAAGTAAGAAAGAGGGTACTATTTTTCCTTGTTCGAATTTACCAAATTCTTGTAAAGTTGTCACTTTCTCGAGAAGATAATGTGGTTTCTTTTATTCTATGATTTAGTTAAACAATTGTGTTACTATCTTGATTAAGTTAAAGTACAGGTACATCTTCTCCCTGCCTTGATGCTGACTCTGTTCCTTTGCTTGTGTAACCGGGTGGCGATGTTAGCGAGGCTTGGAGTCGGCCCAAGGTAACCCTCCTACCATTGGGAAGTTGAAACTCACCGGTTTGGGCGAGTGTTATGAATGTTGCCTTGTTCTGTGGGCCCAGGCTAGTGTGGTGAATAAGCCCACCCTAGCACGTAGACATCCCTCCAAGGAGCAAGAGGATCAAGCGACAGAGCCTAAGAGGGCAACATGCCGGCTTGAGTCCTCGCTGGCTACCAACGATGAGGTGTATGGTCTCGTAGGGATTGCCTAGTCTACCAACGATGAGGTGTATGGTCCCATAGGGATTGCCTAGTCTATAGAGACTGGAAGGTCGAATTCTAGATTATCGACCAGAATAAAATAAGCTTAGATATGGCTATGGATAGATTTGAAAGTTGTATCTATTTTTAATTAAATCCCTTGTTTTCTAGTATTGTTTAGTGCCCATTTTAACGAACACTGTGTAAGGTCTCTAATTAAGGAACTTGTTTATAAATGTCGCATAGTATGGTAGGACTAATTAGAAAAAAAAATTGATGCGTGAGTTGGGTGGAAAGTGGGAGGATGGAATGCCCTGATGGCACCATCCCATGGATGGGTGGACTCGATTAGTCGAGTAGCTTTCCAACAAAAGTAATTGAAAGCTCTACGTTTAGTTAAGTAGGTTCTAGGCCACCATACTCTAGAGAGGATAAGGATAGTGGGTGGTTGTGCCTCACGTAGATGGGGAGGTTGCCCAAGTTAAGGTCAATCACTCTATTTGTTATTTGATTTTAAGAGTCATTTAGGAAACCACGCTCCCCCTATGGGATAAAACTAGGTCTTACCTATTAGTCGTATCCTTGCATCTTTACACGGTCGAGGTGTCAACGAGATAAATTTTTCTTTTGTTAGACTTAGTAGACTATCTTAAGGTTTCCCCTTTTAGGTTGGGGGACCTTACAGAACCAAGCCCAGTCTTTTATCCAATAAGACTCATTAAATGTAGTAGAAAACCACCCCACTCAGAGTATGCACCAGCATTGGTCTCATTAAATCCCTTTCCCTTGCAGACAAGTCAAATTTTAGCTCTAGTTGATCAAGTTCTTTCCACTCCACAGATGCCTAGTCCCAACAGTCTGTCAACCTCCTTAACCCTTTATTGTTGAGTTTTCTTGCTGAGAGCAAGTATCCAAAAGGCCTAGGGAGGGGGGGGGGCTGAATTTGCGAGACCACCATAGCCCTGAACTGAGCATTGAATTTCGTGAAGCTCTACATCCCCCATCCCAAGTCATTAGACTGAAAGCTTCCTTCCATTTGTTGCTCAACATCTTGCATAAGGGAGAACCTATAACTTTCAAGGGAGCATAGGAGAACAATGTGTCCTTCCATCCCAACCCCTACCGATTGCCTTTTGATTGAACCAAGGATACCTCCACTAACTCACTTACCATCACTATCCATGTTTCTTTTTGGTGCAAACATTTGGGAAGAAGCAGGGAAATCCTTGTTGAAGTTTAAGTTGGTAAATGCAAAATACGAATTCCACCTTCACTCTTAGGTACAGACAGCTTATCCTAAGCAAGCCAAACTGGAGCTCTCCTGGTAGCTTTGCCATTCCTCCACAAAAAGTCTCTTATAGGACCCACTATTTTTTCTAGTGGCATTTTTGAAACTCTAGCACAGGACACAAGAACATTATATATGCATTTAACACAATGTTACATATAGCTATTATCTGCTCAATACCATCCAGTTGTTGCCCACTCTTATCTAAAATCCTACCCACCATGTCCCTACTGTTTTTTCCTTTGGAGGGCTTCAACAGATATCTTCTGCCATCTGGCATTGTCAGGGTCCACGCTATGGTTGACCAACCCAAGCAATTTATTTTTAACATGAAATCTTATGTGGGAGCAATCTTCTTTCAGACTAAGAGTAGAACCAAGAAATTCTATCCACTTTTTAGCAATACCCTCTAGCTGTTTCCCACTCTCATCTAAAATCCTACCCACCACTTCCCTACTGTTTTTTCCTTTGGAGAGCTTAAATAGATATCTCTCAGGTTTTCTTTTATTGTTGAAGGTTTTCCATTTTAACCAATTCTTCTCTTTTCTAGCTTACTTTTCATCTTCTTGTTCCAGACTAGATCAACACCTAAAGTATTGGTTGATTCTTTCTTTTGTGAGTTTATCAATCTAACTTGTCCTTTGAAGATTTTCTAGTTGTATAGTCCAACTCTCCCTTTCATGTCTTCTCTCCTCAGCTCTCAACTTCCCAATAGCTCTAATAATTCCTTGCATCTCATTAGCAAAGGACCTCCATGAACCTTCAGACATTCCTCTCCTTTTTAGTCTCCCAATGGCTTCTTTAGTGTAGCCAACAAATAGATCATCTTTAGTGTAGCCAACAAATAGATCATCTTTGAGTAAAATATTATTAACTCTCAGCTTCCTAGTAGGAAATTGATTCAGTTCAGTCTCCTCCCAACAATCAAATGAATGCTAGCCCCATTTCAAAGGCATGTGATCAGAAATAACTGTGCTAGAATCTGCATAAACCCTCAAAGTATGGGGGACCCATGAAGCTTGCTGAGACTATCAATCCTGGAAGAAGAGCTAATATATTGTAAACTAAAATAGGTATGCCCAGGACCCCCAAGTTCCATTTATCTACCAGGCCCATTGTTCCTCTCAACTCATCTATTTGCCTCTCAACCATATTAAAATCTCCCAAAATGATGCAGTGACCTTGAATGTTTAAGTTAACAATCCAATCCCACATTCCACTCTTAATCTCATGATTATGAGCTCCATAAATGTTGACTATCCACACTTTCTCCCCATTAACTTGGATCTCCACTACCAAAATCTTACCATAAGGGTGATTGGCCACAATACTAGGGTTCAAGTCACTCCTAATAATAGTCATTACACCACTATACCCAGCCTTCACCCCTCCATACAGTACTAGCTAATCCTTAAACCTATCTCTCCTAGAAACTTTAGACCCAAAAAGATTATATTCTTGAATAGCCATAATTGGTTTTTCCCTTTTCGGAAGTACTTGTTTTGGGGGACTCCGACCTACTAGCTGTTGCTGCTCGGTGCGGCTCCCTGTCTGCATCATCATCTTTATCTAGGTCATGGATGACCTATTGTAGCTTGCAAGAAATCTATTCATGAATCTCTATAAGGGCTTGCAGTGCCGGATCCCACACCTTGCTAAGTCTGGCCTTTGCTGTTTTTATCTCACTGCCACTTTGGCATCTAGTGGTAGGCACATAACTTCTTCTTCTTCTTGGTTTTTCAAGCCTTGGGCTTTTGATGACTACCAACGCTGTTGTGCTGTCCAGCACTTCATTCTTCAGTCCTTGTATGGTGTCGGCCTAGACCTTTGTTGGCTTCCTTGCTTCAGTTAATTTTGCATGGAGCCCTTTCATCTGAGCTTGGAGCAGGTGCCTCGCTGATGAGGGCTCTCATCTTTCCCTCGCTCAGCTCCTTTTGTTGTACTAGGGCCCTTTCCACCATTGCTATCTTCTTCTATATCTCCTTGTTTTGCTGTGCCATCATCAGTGTTTTGCTTTCTAAGTCTTTGGCTTTAGCCATGGCATTTACTAGCATTCCATGCTGTTTCTGATTGAGGGCACACATGTTATTGATTGTGCTCAGGGCCTTCTTCTCATAATCCTCCATAGAAGTGAGATCTTGTAAGAGAATGTTCTAGGCTATAGACACCAGCCCTTTGTTTATATGCAGTTGCTGGTTGGGGAGTTTTGCCTCCAACTCTTCGGGTGGCTTGAAGCTGTCGCTTGGCCCTTCTTGCACTTTCTATGCCAAGGTCGCCACCCAAGGCTGCAGTTTTGCTGGTATGACCACTTCTGCTCTTGTGGGCAACTTCCCCTCTTGATCTTCTTCGCTGTTTTTCTGTTGTTCTTCTTCTCTTCTTCCTTCTTCCTTCTCTTTTCTTCTTCTTCCTTTTTCTTTTCCTCTTCTTCAAGTTTCTTCTTCCTTTAGCTTCTACAATAGCTTCCTACTTTTGTCTCTCTTCCAGATCCCTTTTTCTTTCTTCTTATGTCTTCTATTTCTTGACCTCTTCTGGGTCAGGCAGCATCTCTTCATCTATTCTGTGCTTCCTCCTCTTGCTGGCTTTCTAGGCATCTTCTGCCATTCCTCCTCCTCATCTATGTCATCCTCAAACAAACTGAAAGTTACCTTGGCAGCCATCGATCCTTCGGCTTCCTTATGTTGGTGTTTGACATGGACATTTCCTATCCTGTGATCCATCGACCTAGAAGCCTAAGCAATTGCTCGTAGGTGTGCATGTACTACTGTGGGCTATTTCTCCTTAGCCCAGGTGGCTGCCCTCTTCGATAGATTTTCTTTGTAAATGGCGGCCTAATTTATTTTTCTCCTGCTTTTGCTGTTCTAAAAGCAGTATGTAGTTTTTATTGGATATGTCCTACGTTTTGCCCATAAATATGATGTTCTGGAAGAAAAATGTGAACTGTTCCCGCCAGGTTTCATCCGCCATATCCTTCATCTGATGCATGTTTCCAGTCTTAGGAATTTCTTCTTCCAGCCTCGGCTTTAAATTTGTGTCCATTGTACCATCCATTGGCAATCCCAGTGCATGATGCACTGCGAGCTCTGAAACTTTTATAGGCTCCTTCCCCTCTACGTCCACTGTGTTGGTCTCCAAAAATTCATTTATTAGTTTCCCCCCTGTCCTCGTGGTCCTGGAGCTCCTCCCCAACAGTTTTTCAAAACCCACACTTCTTTGCCCACTCCTGATGTTCCTTCTTCTTCATATCGGGGATGACCATGGGCATACAAAGGCTTTTCTCAGGCCTTTTCTATGGCCTCTAAGACTTGTTGATCTTTGGCATGGCGTTGTCTTCTGAGAAAGTGTTGCAGATGGGTGAGAGAGTTGTGAGCAAGAGGGTAGATTGCGAATGTGTTTTTTTAGTCTCCTTGGGTTCTTTTTTACGATGTTTTCTCCTTTTGGCTTCCTTTTTTGGGGTGTTATCGTTTTTAGCTTCCTGATTTTTGACGTGATGTGGCCCTTGATTCATATCATGCCCGCTGCCTTGGCTTAATGGTACTAAAGCATTCTTGTTGTCTTCCTGTCTTACCGTGCGAGTGGGGTTTTAATAATGTTGTGACACCTGTTCTCTATGCAGTTGCTCATGCCGACATCGTGGCCTTTCGAGTTAATGACGTGGATCGGGTTGGCACACACTTGGTCACTTACTTTTTTATTGTCCTGGCTTTGATTGGCTCTACTAATATCTGACATTTTGCGGACTGGCCACCCTTCCACAACTTTGTGACTTTTTGAATTTTTTGCATCTACCTCCATTAGTGAGATCATGCCACAGCATATGCTCCGGACCAACTCCTAGTCTTTCGCTTTTGCTTCTTCCGGTGTAGTTACCACCACTGTGGTTGGCCCTTATATTTTCTCATTCTGAAGCCATTTACTGTCTTTGGAAAAAGTGTACCATCCAAGTTTTCTAAGGTAAAAGCATTTTGGCTAACCGGGATGAATGGTCCTATCCACCGGATTTTGAATTTTCTAGGGTGAGGTCCCAGCTTGGAATTATAGACTAATACGAGATCTCCTCCTCTCAAAAATTATGTGCTTGAGATGCCTATCATTCCAAGCCTTTCTTCTCTGCTGCACTATCTCTGCCTCCTTTAGAGAGCTGGTTTGCCTTCCTTCCTCTAAGGCTAGGAGTTCTTGTATTCTATGCTCCCGGGATTCTTCCATTGGCAGCTTCTCTTGAATGGCCACTCTCAGACTACTGGGTACCACAAATTCCATAGGCATAACTGTTTCCAACCCATAAACCAGCTTGAATGGTGTTTTCCTAGTTGAGACTTTGTAAGATGTGCGGAATGCCCATAGGGTAGCATCTAACTTCTGGTCCCAATCATTTTTGTTGGCATTTACAATTTTCTTTAAAATTTTGGTCAGAACCTTGTTGGTCGATTTTGCCTGGCCATTACATTGTGGGTAGTAGGGTGAGGACTTCTTGTGATTGATCAAGTATCTCTCCATTAATCCTTTCATGACTACTTGTTCATGAAATGCATGCCCTGGTCACTGACTATTTCCACCGGCAACCCATGCCTAACAATGATGTCCTTGAAGAGGAACTTCACCACCTCTTTTACGGAGTTTCTCTTCACAGCTTTAGCTTCCAGCCCCACTTGGAAAAATAATAAGTAGCCACAATGATGTACTCACATCTGCTTCCTCTTGTGGGTGGCTTGATTGGTCCAACAAAATCCAATCCCCACTTCATGAATGGAGATAGCGGCAGTATAGGTGAGATGGGCAATTTATCACAATCTTTGGGTTGACCCATTTGCTGAGAGACATCACAGTTCTTTGCTTCACTGTTGGCATCCCTCATGACAGTTGGCCACCACAGGCCTGCTTGCAAAATTTTTTGGGCTGTTATGTCTCCGCCCATGTGTCCTCCGGTGATACCACAGTGTGCTTCTCTTAACACCGTTTGTTGCTCATGATTCGAGACACATCTGCGTAGAATCTAGTCTATGCCTCTTTTGTAGAGTTGCCTAGTAATCATAGCAAAATTTTTGCTTCTTAGGGCAATTCTCTTTTTCTTGTCAGTGGTGTACCCTTTCGAAAAAGTCCCATCTTCTAGAAACTGCATCATGTCATAATACCTCTTTTCTTCTACTTCGGTTGTTGTTGCTATTGTGAATAAGTTGGTATCTCGGAGTTGATCTTCCACACCCTCCAAGGCAAGTTCTTCAAAATCTATTCTGGACAAAAAGTCCACTACTACATTTTCTTTTTTGGGTTTGTGCTGAATGGTGAACTCAAATTCTTGAAGTAGAAGCATCCATCTTACCATTGATGGTCCAAATGGAAAACAAATTTTTTTCCCCAGAGATAGTGCAAAAACTTGTTCACATCGTAGATTATTGAAAGGGCTTCACGTTCTGTTGTATTGTAGTTCCTTTTTGCCCTTGTGAGGGCTTTGCTGGCATAATGGATGGGCTGCATATAGCCTTTTTGTTTTTCCTACATCAGTGCACTGCCCTCTGCTTTGTCAGAAGCATCTACATAAACATGGAACATTAAATTCCATTCCGGGTTAATCATCACTGGTGCAGATGACACGATGCTCTTCAACCAATGGAATGCCTTCTGACACTCTAGACTCCATTCATACTTTGCATCCTTCTCTATGTGTGCAGATACTTTAAAAATCTTGCATGCCACTTCACCTTGCTAAGGAATCTTTCAAGTTGCTTAATGTTCTTGGGAGGAAAAATTTTGGATATCGCCTCCTCCGCCTTAGCTGGGCTGATACAATGTGTCCTAATAGTGTTCCAAATTTTACTGTAAAAGCATACTTGGTCGGATTTAACTTTAGCCTTGTATCTCTGCATCTCTGCAAACATAGCCTCAAATGATAGATGTGTTTTGCCTTATCTCCGGACACACTGAAATCATCCACAAAAGCTTTCATGAAGTCTTTCAAGTAGTCATAGGGAATTTCCTGCACCATTCTCTGGAGGTGGTAGGTACATTTTTTAAGCCAAACATCATTAACGGTAGCCATAAAGACACCCCACCCCATTCAGTGATGAACACAGTCTTCTTCCTGTCTTCCAGAGCTATCTTCACCTGATTTTATCCGTTGAAACCATCCAAAAAAGAGTACATCTCCTTTCCGGCTACCTCATCCAGCAAGGAGTCCATGAATGGAAGTGGAAAGGGATCTGAGTTGGTTGCAGCATTCAGCTTGTGGTAGTCCACACAGATTCTAATTTTTATATTCTTTTTGGGGACTACTACAATCAAGGATATCCAGGTAGCTTTCTCCACTGGCACGATGAAACCCACTCTTAGTAGTCTGTCAATTTCTTCTTTGACTTGCTTTGCATAATTTAGGTTCATTCTATACCTCTGATGTCTGATAGGTATGACTCCATCTTTTAAGTTGATGGTATGCTAGAAGAATTTAGGGTCAATGCCCTCCATGTCTTCATATGACCACGCAAAGACATCTTGGTATTCCTTTAGAAAGGAAACCAACTCCTATTTGAATTCTTCTTCTAGTTCAAGGCTAATCTTCACACACTTTCTTTTTTTCCATCCCCTAGATTTACCTCCTATAGTTTGTCCAAGCTTACTTTTGTGGCATTGCTTTCTTGGTTCTCCTTTTGCTTTTGCAGCCAACCTCGGATTTCTTGGATCTCTTCTTGTTCTAGATTCCGGGCCCATTTGAAATCTTGCGAGGCTTTTTCCTACAATGTTTTGCTTAGTTTTGAGCCCTTTGTCTTTTCAAAATCTGTTTCTTTTCTCTTCTTTTGATTGTCTGCTACTTTTGCATTTCACCCTTTGCTTCTGCATAATGCCTTTTTACTTTATCCACATTTAACATGTATAAGGATACTAGATCCGGGTGTTCACGGAGTATTCTATCCTCTTTATCATCATCGAAGCCTTCTGACATGTTGAATGTTTCAGCATGGACTGGCCTCTGAGCAAGTTCCACTGAAGATCAACATGTACTTTCCGCTTTTGCTTTCTGATGATGATTGTGTTGCTGCCCTAGTCCTGCTTCACCTTGCCATGTCTCAACCAGGGCCTTCCCAACAACATGTGGTAAGATCCGGTTTAGTTTTTTGTGGTAATAACCACCGAGTTGACCTTGAAGTCAACTTGTTTGATTTTCATTTGGACATTTTTGATGATTCCTTTAGGCACTACTACCCTATTATCTGCCATTCTTATGTTGAACGAAATGGGCTCCCACTGAGACCCAATCCCAATGTAGTTTCCTCAGTGATAGTGTTCACTCTGGATCCTCCATCTAGCACTGCATCATTAATGAGTACATTGTTCAGTTGAATTGAAACTTTGGCCACTTCATCATCTCTAGATGCTAGGTATTCTTCGTCTTTCATATTGTTGCATTCTGAGGTTTCTTCCTCTAATGAGTGCTTTAATTCCTTGCTCAATCCTTCAATGCCTGCCATCAGGATTTTGGCCTTGAATCTTGGACATAATCCAACACTTATCTCAGCTGGACTTGTCTATCCGCAACATTGACATTACATTGGTTTGCAACTAGTTTGCATTCTTCTGGCTGACTTCCGGGCATTCCTTAGAGGTGCTTTGCATGCTTGCTTCCACTTGTTTCCGGGAAATCTACAATGATTTTGCATAAGATTTCCTCCTTTTTGCTTACCTTGCCTTCTCTCTATTTCCTTATAGCTTGAATCCTCACCTTTTCCTGCTGTTCCTAATTCACAACTGCCTTCTTGTGGGCCTGGGGGTGAGTCTTGATTATATAGCAAAGTTATTACTACACCAGATTCATTAGCTTTAGCCCTTGTAACTGCCAAGATGACATGCACCTCCCCCTGTATGTCATCTTCTTGCATCATGTTGGTGCTTGGCGGATTTTCTTTAAGCTGCATCAATTTTTCTTGTCTTTCTTCATCATGCTTTTTCTCTTCATGGCACATTCTGCTTTGGTGTGTCCAGGCTGTTGACAATAGTAGCACGTGAAGGTTGTAGAACCTCCGGCTCTCGTCCATGGCCTTGAGGTCCTTCTTGAATAATTTCCACGGCCCATTCCTAGGGGTCTTTATGTTGTTCACCATGGGAGATATATTTTTCATATTGTACCTACAATTCTATGTACTATGATTGTACATATTACAAATGGTGCAAGTTCCTCTTGAGGTGACCTTCATGTTTGCATTAGGAACAGAACACATTCTTGTGGAAATCTGAGCCTTTGCTCTTTTTCATTTCTTACATCAGCTACTTCACTTGTATCATTAATTCTCCAGGTTATTTTTCTTTACTGCCACTGGGTGTCCTGCGAGGAGTTGCTCTTGAATCATCCTCTTCATCAATGGTTGTGACACTCTTCCAGGGCTTCTTCTTTTGTCTTGTTTCTCAACTTCTGTTTCAGCCATTTTGGCCAACTCAACCAGTTCTTCGAACTCCTCTTCAGTTTTCGCTTGCTTTGTGTTGTGACTGTTGCATGGATATCCGGCTTAAGTTGGACAAACCAATCAGCAACAATTTGCATTGAGGGTCAGGTTGGTTTTGCCACTCTCTGCCCTTAAATTTAGCAACTTTGTTGCATAAGCTTCCACATCCATATCCTCTTGTCAGAGCTCTCTCATTTGATCATAGAGTTAACTTGTAGACTTTATCTTGCGGAATCTTCCCAGAAAAGTAGTCATGACATTCTCATAGGTCTAGAAATGGTTGTCTTGAAAGAAAGATGGAACGCTAAGACACTGTGTGGACTATATACAGAGGTCTAAATCTGCTGACAATTAAGAATAAGTATCCTATCCCCAGAATTGATGAGCTTCTGGACAGGCTAAGTGGAGCTCAGATCTTCACAAAGATAGATCTCAAATCAGGGTATTATCAGATCAGGATTAATGAGCAAGATATCCCGAAGACAGCCATCAATACTCCATATGGGCATTATGAATTCACTGTCATGCCGTTTGGATTGACAAATGCCCCAGCTACATTCAATCGCTTAATGCAAGACATTCTCAAAGAATACTTGGATGATTTTGTTCTTGTTTTCTTTGATGATATTATGATTTACTCAAAGAATGTAGCTGACCATGAAACTCATGTCAGAAAAGTTCTTAAGATTCTACGGAAGCACCAACTCTTTGCCAAAAAGAGCAAATGCACTTTCTCTGCCGACCATGTTGAATACTTAGGCTTTCTGGTATCAAAAGATAGAATTTCTCCAGATTTCGCAAAAGTCCAAGCAGTCATAGATTGGCTTGAACCAAAGATAGTGAAAGAAGTCAGAGGATTCTTGGGATTGACTGGTTGGTATAGAATTTTTATACCAAAGTATGCTCTCATAGCTTCCCCCCTGACTAATCTTCTCAAGAAGAATATTCCGTTTCAATGGTCTGCCAGGTGCCAGAGTGCTTTTGATAAGATGAAGACCACCTTGGTAACCAATCCCGTCTTGAAGTTGCCAGATTTCTCTCTACTCTTTGAGGTAGTAACTGATGCCAATGGTTTTGCCCTGGGAGGTGCACTCATGCAGGAAGGTCATGCAGTGGCCTATGAATCCCGAAAACTCAGAACACATGAGAGGAATTATGCTATCCACGACTTGGAAGAACTACTTTCAGTAGTATATGCCCTGAAGTTGTGTTGGAGACATTACCTACTGGGTCAAAGATTCACTTTGATGACAGATCATTAGAGCTTAAAGTGGATCTTCACTAAAAAGGATCTCAACATGTGCCAAAGAAGGTGGATGCAGGCCCTGCAGGAATTTGATTTTGAAATCAAGTACCGCCCAGGCAAAGAAAATGTGGTAGCAAATGCCCTCAGCAGAAAAGCCTCCTTGCTTGCAATTACTGTAGGGTCAAATCCCTTGATTATTGAAGCAAGAGAGAAGATCATGCAGGATAGATTCTTTGGCCCTATTGCTACCCTACTTATGCAGGAAAGCAAAACTCCACAGGAGTTGAACCGAGTTCAAGGGTACAGCCTAGATGATGGAATTATGTATTATAATCGTAGGCTATGCATTCCCAAACAATGATGAGGGAACCAAGGGAAAAATTCTGAATGAAGCCCATGACAGCCTTATTGTAGGACATCCAGGTTTCATCAAAACCTACATGTTTGTGAAGAAAAGCTTCTTTTGGCCTGGTCTAAAAAAGGATGTGCTTAATCATGTACGTCAATGTCTGACCTGTCAAAAAGTTAAGGCCGAGAGAGTAAAAATGCCTAGGAAGCTACATCCTTTAGACATCCCCCAGATGAAGTGGGAATGTATCAATATGGATTTTATTACTGGATTACCTTCAGTGCAATCAGATTACAATTCCATCTTTGTGGTAGTTGATAGATTAACCAAAGTTGCCCATCTGATTCTAGTAAAAGAAACCTACATTGCAGTGGATGGCCAGAGTGTTTCTCAAGGAAATCTTCAGATTGCATGGCCTACCTAGAAGAATAGTAAGTGATCAAGACCCTAAATTCACGTCAAGATTTTTTGAAGCAGTAGGAACTTTCTTGGATCTCAGCACAGCCTACCACCCTGAGACCGATGGTCAAACAGAAAGGGTAAACCAAGTAATCGAAGATATACTTTGGTCATGCTGTGGGGCAGGGAACCCAAGAAGTGGCTAAGCTATCTGCACCTAGTTGAGTTCACCTACAATGCTTCTTAGAAGTATTGGGATGAGCCCTTTCAAAGCTTTGTAGGGACAAGATTGCTTAACTCCGTTAACTTGGTCCGACCCATTGATTAGGGTCAAGATGTCCAGACAGATGCTTGATGACATGGAGCAGCAGATACAGGCAATTCATAAAGAAATAAAAGTTACCCATGATAGACACAAGCAGTATGCAGATAAGAAGAGGACAGACATAGAATTCAAAGAAGCAAATATGGTCTTCATTTGAGTACGTCCCAAAAGAAGTTCTCTATCTCTTGGGAAGTACAAGAAGTTATCCCCCCAGATATTGTGGGCCATATCTGATTACAAAGAAAGTAGGTGACTTAGCCTACGAGCTTCTTCTGCCTTCTCATCTTAAAGTACATAATGTATTTCATGTCAGCCTTCTTAAATAGTATATACCAAGCCCGAATTATGTGCTTGATATGAAATCTTAACTTCTTCAACCCAAGGGCAGATAGAACTCCAACCTGAAGAAATCCTTGATGTTCGTGAAAAGGTTCTCAGGAATAGAATTCTGAGAGAATTATTGGTTAAATGGAAGTTCTATCCTTTTGAAGATGCCACCTGGGAGAAGGAAGCCGAACTGTTGCGAGATTACCCCCAGTTTGCGAGATTTGAAATATAATATAATCCCTTAAATCTTTGAAATTGTTTCATCATTGGTCACTAGACAATTGATAGTTCACAAGTTAAATAGATTATTTTTTGAAACAAACGAGAGAGAGAGAGAGAGAGAGAGAGAGAGAGAGAGAGAGAGAGAGAGAGAGAGAGAGAGAGAGAGAGAGAGAGAGAGAGAGAGAGAGAGAGAGAACATGGCCGATCTATTTTTCAATATTTCCCAAAACTTGTTCAAAAAAGGAACCTAAGTACACATCAGACCTAATGCCTTGAATAGAACGCAATCATATTGTGAAAAATACTTTCATTGGTTTAAAACATAAAATTTTCATTATTGTGTTAAAAAATGAGAGGTATTTGTAACCTCCAACAAAAAAATAAAAAAAATGAAAATCTTTCCACGGAGAGAGAGAGAGAGAGAGAGAGAGAGAGAGAGAGAGAGAGAGAGAGAGAGAGAGAGAGAAATTATATTTTAAATATTTTCCAATAATCCATTTCTCAAAAAAGAACCCCAAAGCAAACATTACATATACCACTTACCTTATCAAAGGTAATTGTATTATGATAGAAAGTTTTATTGGGTTATTAAAGACGTATAATTTACAACATGGTGTTAAAAAATGAGAGGTTATTGTAACCCCCAACAAAAAATCAAAATAAGTGAAAAATCATAGTAATCTTTCCTCTACGTGCCATGCACATGTTGTGTGTGTGTGTGTGTGTAGATTTCAATATCCCGTCAACCATAAAAACAAATCAGATCGGAAAAATAAAACAAATATCATTAAAATATTGTTTTACAATTGGAACATGCTTATATCTCTAGTAGACTGGCAACGTCTTTAACCACCATTATTCGAGGGATGATCAATATAACTGTCAACCAACCAGACAACATACAAAGTTAGGGCTTTGAATACATTGTATGGGTGATAGGTATCCAAGCATTTCTCATCCGCTTGTTATCGCTGTCACGTTTAATAGAGTTTAAAGAACGTTACCAACTTAGGCTAGAAAAGAGTATTGATCATCCATCTATAATCAAAGTGTTAAGAAAGAAACTTTTAATCCTTCTATTATGGCTATTAAATACAATAATGGTTAAGTAAAAAATATTAGCACAAGTGTGCACAAACAAAGTGTAGAGTTTAAATACTTATATAATCCTAAAGAGATTAATTGTATTGTTGATTATAAGTATAATTTGCCTAAATGAAATGAAACCTTAGGTTGTGTGTGTGTGTGTGTGTGTGTGTGTGTGTGTGTGTGTGAACAAGGAGAAAATTAGTATTTAAATGAAAAATCCATGGTGAGAAATGAAACATTGTTAATAAAACATTTAGGTAAGATATTAGTGTTAAAGTTATTTAACCATTGGTAAAACTATTAGTGGTAGTAAAACAATGTTAAAACTATTAGTGAGAATATAATCATGCTAAATAGTACTAAAATAAAACTCCATAGAAAGGAAATTAGAGAGAATCATGTACTTATGCTGATTAGTATTTAAATGAAACTTCAAAGAGAGGACATAGGCAATATTGTATAAGTTTTACCTTGTATAAATATGTATTATGAGACAATTTATACAAACATCAAGATTGGTATTAAAACAAGCATAAAAGTTATAGAAAAAACATTATGATAACTACATTATGAAAGTACAACTTAGCTTGAAAGCATATAATCACTAGAAACATCATAAATGAAACTGCAAGAAAACACTATAAATAATATCGCCAAGCAGAAATACTCTCAAGGTAAGGGTAAAACAACGTTAGGGTTCATGGTGAGGGCAGGCAATAAACTCAGCAGTGTAGCGTGCTGTATAGATTAAAAATAATAAAGAGCTAATACAAAGAAACATACTCTAAACACAGTGTAGCACAACGTTATTACCAACCAAAGATGTACACGGACTGAAGGTGCCGAAAAACGAAATGAAGGTAGAAAACATCGAAGGAAAATCGGTGGTTAACCCTGTGTTGCAGTTATATCCCACTCTTGTTTAGTGTAAATAGATAAGGTATAGCCTATCAACTACATGGAGGTATTTATAGGTGGTTGAGTGAGATTAGTTAGTACTTAACTCATAGCTTGCCATTGATAATGGTATTAACTGCCTATATCGATGCCAACGAATAATGTACTGAGTTAACGGATAGTCCATTGACTTCAATATATAGATAAATTACCATTGTAAAGGGGACGGGGTCTATACCCTTATTTATGGGACTATTTACTAATTAAAGGTATTATAATTGGTAGATAATGAAACTCATAAACTTTGCTCAAAATAGGAAAAAAAAACACGTAACAATTTTTATATAAAAAAACAGGCTGGGTCTAATACAAAGAAATAGCAGCAAATCTTTGTTGAAAAATAATATAAAGCGTCAAGTAGGTTCACTGAGAATTTTTTTTCACTCATCCAATATCCTCTATCTAGAGAGAATGAGTATATGTATAACTATACTTAGAGAAACATGTGTGGACATATGATATTATTACCGTTATGATCAACATATTCAACCTTAAATTTTGCTAGTACCAAACTATATATTGCAAAAAGCCATTACAAGGGAAAACATTATACTGTGCATTCAAAATATAGGAAATGATAACCATGTATAATAACAATAATGGTAAACTAAGATTCCAAATAGTATAATTACGCTGGAAGAGGTTACACATTGAACTCTACCAAAGTCCCCATTAATCTACAATCATCATCACTGAGATAAGTTTCTACACAACAAACAAAATATGGTAAGTGTGTGTGTGTGTGTGTGGCCACCACCATCCCAAAGGGTAAGTCCATATGGTGGGAGGTAAGCCCACCAAGTGGACTTACCCTCCACCTTAATAAGGGGATTAATGTCAAACCGAAGTTTAGGAAATGTGTTCTTAAAAAAATAAAATAAAGAATGTTATTATTACTGATAATGCTAGGATTAAAACCATTGTTTACAAAAAGATTCATTAGTTTAAGTAAATCAAGATAAGCCCATGAGACATGTGATGCATTATAGATAAGAGGTAACACTTGAGAAACACAAATTTTGTAAGCAATATTTTTTGGTCTATTACTATTTGCATGGATAAACGAGACATTTGGGTAGGGTAACTGATCTTTTTCCAATTAGTATGTGTGTCAAAATCCCCAATAAAGGGTCTTCTAAGGGTGATAGAAGTATTTAGATAAGTGGTAAAATAAGTGTTATAAGTAGATTTGATGGTAATCATATCCAAAGGATATATGCTCAAATGATTAGAAGGATCAATAGACCTATTATGAGAAAGGCAATCCAAGAAAAAAATATTGTTGCTGAATGCTAAATCATCCATAAAGTGAAATGACAAATAGAAGGCTTTAGGTATATCAACTTGTTTATGTTTAGACAAATTTTGAATAAATTCTAATTCAAACCATGCTAAGTATATATTACATCAAAGGGGTGAACAAGAATATCCCATTGGGATGCCTTTAGTTTGAACAAAATAGTATTTCCCAGCTTAGTAAAACAATTATTCAAAACAAATAGGTTAAGACTTATGAAATCTTCAAAGTTAAAAGCAATATCCCTGGTTTCTTAGTAAGCATAAATTGTTTTCTATGCTTCTCAAAGCCACAATATCCTAAATTTTGTATCATTCTGATAAAATTTTGTATTTAGTCAATTAGTAAGCATAAATTGTTTTCTATGCTTCTCGAAGCCACAATATCCTAAATTTTGTATCATTCTGATAAAATTTTGCATTTAGTCAATAAGACTATTATCACCTTGATGCGGGATAGCTTCATAACATGACATAATATCAAAGGTATAAATAGAGTAGATATTCTTTGGAAGATTTATCAAAAGTCATATTGATTATGGATAATCCAGTAAGCATTAGTGCAGATGCGAGAGAAGACCGAAATGTCTTTGTGAAGTTTCTCAATGAATTCTATGATACCAGCATCCAAGGCTTTAAGTAATTTAGTAATAAGATCAGTTATATTAGAAAACATACAATTATGTGCATTAGTTAGCCATCTAAAGATATTTTTGTGACTTTTATATGTGCCCATAATATATGGAAAGGTAGAGCTAGCAGGAGGGGTAATTTCATAAGAGAGTGAGAAGCTTACCACCCACCACTGACTCCAATACTTCTTTTTCAGTACATGAAGAAGGAGAAAACTCAAGGGAATTAAGTCTTTGACGTGCTACAAGTCTCATGAGATGTTTACAGATAAATGTGGGTTGTTTGAGCTGATTTGTCTAATCCACAAATGTACAGATGGTTAGTAAGGTACTCAATCTTGTTCATAATGTCATGGTCTTTAAACCAAGGTGTTTGATTAAACCTATGGTTAGGAAAAAGAGAATTTAAATCTCTAAGAACAATGTATCTAATTAAAGTGTTATGTTTACTTGAGACATGAATGAATACACATCCAAGCACAGAGTTTAGACCAAGTAGTATTTAATTCTTTAATGATGGGGTATGGATTACTGGGGACGGAAGGATATGAATAAGACCTTTTTTCATGAATTTATGTAACATAGGTGTGGACCACAAAATTCTCAAAGTCTTTCATAAAAGACTTAAATCTCTTTGAGGTGGCACAAATGCATGGTTCAAAATAATTAGGAAATCTACAAAAGGTATCTAGTGGTTTATATAATGAAGCTGTCATGAACCATAGAGCTTGATTTCCACATGTACATAGGGGCCCATGGGAAATAGGAGAAAGTGACTATAAATAGGGCTTGGGGTACATTGGTAGGATCTTTTGACATCTTTTGACACTTTTGACACTTTTGACTATAAATAGGGCTTGGGGTACATTGGTAGGATCTTTTGACATCTTTTGACACTTTTACTAATTTTGGTCATCTTGTACCTTTGGGCTCCATCTATGGAGATTTGGCCTTCCATGGTCATCCTCTTGGTGAGAGGTTAAACACACTTAGGCTATTTGTGCATCTTCTCTTGCTACATGCACTTATAGATTTTCTCTCTCTTTTGTATATTCATGTGATGAGCCATTGGATCACTAATCTCATGATTAATGGATGCTAGATTCTTGCTTTGATGTGTTTGATTCAATATTTTACTCTAGATCCATTTCATTTGGTATCAGAGCCTTGATTTTGATCCATTATCAAGGCGATTTTGGGCATGAGATTAGTCATTTTCTTGATAATTTTTTAAATTTTCTCTTGATTTCTCAGAGTTTTGGCTTAATCTTATTTAATTTCTACTTAATCTTTGGAGATTAGTGGAGTGGAGGCACCATTTCAATTGGACCTAATTTGGATACCCTGGACCAAATATTTGGGGTAGGGTACAAAAATTAGGAAAAATTTAAATTAATCACCTCTTAATGTCTCTGTTAATCATGTTTATCTTTTTGTGCTTCTTTTCCAAGCTTTCCATAGCCATTACTTCTCATCTTTCCCCCGTTTTGCTTCCATTTGCTAGAGCTTTTGTTGATCTTGAGGAGAGGAACACATAGAGTACCAATTTACATGCAATTTTCTAAAATTTTTTTTCCCTTTTCCTTTCCTTTGCTCTAAACCCTAATCTCTCTCACATAGCTCACCATTGTCCATCTCCACTCACTCTAAATGGCTGAAAATGCTTTCCTATTGCTATCCTATGGTTAATGGAGTGGATCTTGCTTCTTCCACCAACCTCATGGAGCTAGGTGTTGAGCGCCGTTTTTCAACACTTCCTCATGGCCATATTTCACAAGAAATAGCTTCACTTCATTGCCTTCCATACCATGTGGTTGTTAGCTAAGGTGTTTGGCATCTTTTTGGTGGATTTTGGGGAGTTCTTCATTGCTATAGGAGAGGGAGAAGAGGAGGTTTGAGCAGCCCACAGAAATTGCAAAAATCTTCAAGATTTGATGGAAGCTCTATCAAGCAACAATCCAACCATTGAAGCTTTCGGAATACCATTGGTGAGTTGCTATGGCTATTCTCTCAAGCATTGGTGATTAATCTTCATGCTATGGACAAATTGGGGTTATTCATGAATGGAAACCCTAATTTACAGCATTTTAACATTCCTACATAACTCATGATCCATTGTAAAGTGAGTACATGCTCTTATTGCTCACATCCTTCTTTAATCACACCCATTTGGATGTCATGTGGCCATTTGTGAGACAAATGCAAGATTCTTTGATGAATCCATGCATAAATGGATGAAGGAATGCATATGCTTAGATGCATTGATTGAGCCACATGCATGGAGTGGATGTTGGGTAATAATGAGAAGGTTTTTGCTATGGACATGATGCTTTTATGCATTGGTATGATGCTATTGAGCATTGGAAGAGCTTGATATGTGATTGGAATCAATTGGTAATGCTACATTCAAATGCAAGTTGATGCCCTTGAATGCCATTTGATGCCAATTACTCATAAGCAATGCTTTTGGGAGTGATACCAATTGGATATTGATGTCATTGGTATATGGTATTACCTCACTTGTGCTTATTAATTGATGTTGGATCTTTGGATGAATGGTGGATATTGATGTCATTGGTATATGGTATTACCTCACTTGTGCTTATTAATTGATGTTGGATCTTTGGATGAATGGTGGACATTTGGAGCTATGTGGATAAGCATGAGTTCATGCATAATGGTTTATGAGTATATTGTAATGGGCATGAGTCATGCCACATCCTTGTAAGTGATCTACCTCATTTTCAAATTCAAGCTATATGCACCTCACAATTGTTTGCACTCACTTCAATTTTCAGAAACTAGATATGTTGGTGAGGGTACCCCGGGTGTTGGCGGAGAGGCCCCGGGGAAGAGCATGGCTTGAATCCACCGTGTCGTGAGTGCCGTGGTAAAGCGGTACGGTGGAGGATTAGGTGTGGAGGTGAAGACTTGGCCTCAACCCGTGCCTTGGTTCAAACTAGGTACGGGGGTGAGAAGATCTTGGCCGGGAGATCGGTAAGCTTCAACGTGCTACACCGACGATCCTCTTGGTTTATGTACATGGAAATGGCGCTTTAATATGGACATCTCATGGGAATTGATCTTGCATTATGCCATGGGAAACATATGGTGAATTCTTGGAATTGCAAGGAATTTGTATGCCTTTTGGTGATGCAAGTTGAGGCACATGCTATGTAATGGATGGGAATTAATAAGAGGATCATGGATTTTTACATTGTTACTTGAGAAATATTGAGATTTAGCTCCTAAAACAAAGGAGACTATGTCAAAATTTTCTCAAATTTCTGGTCATACATGAACAATTGAAGCTTGTGGAGCATAATTTGCAGACCTTGGGATGCCAATGAGGTGCGGAAGGTGTTGACATTGGTTTGGGAGCAAACAAAGATCAATTGGGCACAAAAAGGGTCACTTTGGCAAGAATCTGTAGATTCACAAAAACCCTAATTCAGTCCCAACCCTTTTGGACTAAATTAAAAGGGACCATATGAGCTCTTAGTGCTTCCTTAGAGCTACCCAACAAGCCCTTAACCTCCACATTTCGATATCTCTTTAGGGTAGAATTCAGGATTTTTTGTAGAAAAAATAAACCCTAATTTAGTCACATGGGTTTGAAGGTCTTCTAGATCCAAGTGCATACCTTGTAGTACTCATCAAAGGCTTCGATTTAAGCTAAAAAGTTTTGCATTTGGATATCTCTAGCTCAAGTTATACCCAAAATACCGTTTAGCCTATAATCCTGTAAACCCTAAAACAGAGAATAGTAGCACACCTCATCTCTTATGTGTCTTTGCATAGTGGTCTAGTACACTTCATTAGCTCTCCAACAAGCTTTAGATCACTTCAATCGGACATGCCTACCTCAATTTAGAGCCAAATTTCTGAAACCGAAGGTTTCCATGGGGCCAAAGCCAAAAGGGCGACCGAGGCGCAACACTTTGGCTTTCGAAGAGGTAGAAGATGAAGAGGCAATGATGGAACAAGGAATTTTGGATGCTCCGGAGGATACTCTTGGGCACACTTCAAGAGAAGGGGATACTTTTGGGCATACTTCAAGAAGAGAAGGGAATGAGGAGTTGAATGTCGGAAGTGCCCATAAGCACACCCCACAATCTTCGCATACCATCCCCATCGATTCGATCATGCAAATGCTGATGGAAATGAATGCTAAGATGGACACGATGGCTACAAGGGTGGAAGTCAATGGTAGGCTTGACACTATGGCTACAAGGATGGAAGTTTTGGAAGAGAGGGTCGCTCAGCCAATGAGCCAACCTTCCTATGATAGTGGTCATGGTGCTTTACATGAAGGCAAGCAATTTGGGACAGCTTTTGAAGGCATAGGGAAGATAAGCTACCCATGGTACAAGAGGTTTCTCCAAGGTTAAAACATGAGCATTCCACCAAGATTGTCACTTTCGGATTCATGGCGGATGCTAGGAGGCCTTCTATGCGGGAGATGAAGCCTACTACATTCCAAGCAGGTTCTTCTCAATTGGATGAAAAGCAACATGCACCTACATTCAGACATGAGGAGTCAAATTTTGGGGATCCGAGGAGATTACCTTTGAAACCCAAAGCAAATCAGTTCTCCATGCTTGAAGAGGAGGTGAATGATATGGATGATGTGGTTGAGCTTGATTGGGAACATATGTCATTCATTGAGAGACAAAGAGAAGCTCATGAAGGGTGGATGGAAATGCCAAATTTCCTCAAGAGGGAGTACAAGGATTTTGCACAATTCCTTGGATCTTTTGTGCAAATGCAAAAGCACAAGCCCTCGCACCATCATGAGGATGCATCGTCAACCGCGTCAAAGGATGTAAAGGACAAGATTTCACTCTCTAAGTTCAAGGGTGATGGTTCAGCCCCACATGAGTTGGAAGAATGGATGAATAAGTTGGATACATACTTTCAACTCTATCCGAAGAGTGAAAGGGACAAAGTACATTTTGCATCCTTGCATTTGGAAGACTATGCACATCAATGGTGGAGACATATGCTCAAGGAAGGAGTTATGCCACATACTTGGGAAGAACTCAAGCATGAAATGAATATGACATTTGTGTCGCCTTTGGTTCTTGACCGATTCCATGAAGAATGGTATGAACTCACACAAAAGGGCATGTCGGTTAGGGAGTACATCAAGAGGTTCATGAAGCTCTCTATGTTCATGGATGGACTCAATGAAGGCATGCGATTGAAGAAGTTTGTGCATGGTCTAGATTCATACATCAAAGTGGATGTCTCGGCACAAAGACCAAGCACTATCAAAGAGGCTATGAGATTGGCGGAGCTATATGAGCCAAAGTATAAGAAGGTTCAGCCCAATGTACCTTTTCATAAGCCATCTCACACTTCTTCAAATGTGGGGAAAAGTCTACCTTCTTCTACATCCACTTACACTTTGGAGTTCCATACATCTTTTGGAAGTGGACAATCCACAAGTGGAGTTCATGATGATGCTAAGAAGAGCAATGGGTTTGTCAAGAATCCTCCTCAACCATTCAATAAGACTCAACAGATGGATGATCCTAAGATTGAGGAATTGAGGAGCAAAGGTCTATGTTTTAAATGCAAAGAGAAGTGGTCACCCGGGCACATTTGCAAATCAAAGAAAGTGGTGGCTACTATGATCATTATGGATGCGAATTACGATTCCAAGTCATCTCATGATGTGGAAGAGTTTGAAGATTGCAGCAAGGAGACACATGAAGAAGACTTGGACGGTCATTCTTTTGTCAAAGAAGAGGATGAGTTTCCTTTCGACCCCGGTGGAAGGGATCATGCATTTTGAGGGACAATATGCCAAAATAGAGTGCTGCCCATATTTTACAGAAAATTACAGCAAGGAGATGGTGAAGAATTTCCTCATTATAAGCTTCGGAATGGTCTACTATGGCACAAGGATAAGGTGTATTTGGTTCCAACCTCATCCGATATACCGATGGATGAAGAAGGAGAGATTATCTATGAGCCAGAGAGGATTGTGGACAAGAGGACAAGGAACCGGAACATTGATGAATTCGTTGTGAAATGGAAGCGCTTGCCCATAGATGAGGCTACTTGGAAATCAATGGAGTATGTTCAACAACATGGTTTACTTGATGGGTGTAACCAACTCTAAGGCTAGAAAAGAGTATTGATCATCCATCTATAATCAATGTGTTAAGAGAGAAACTTTTAATCCTTCTATTATGGCTATTAAATAAAACAATGATTAAGTCAAAAATATTAGCACAAGTGTGCACAAACAAAGTGTAGAGTTTAAATACTTATATATTAGTAAGTGGTAACTAAATATAATTCTAAAGAGATTAATTGTATTGTTGATTATGAGTATGATTGGCCTAAATAAAATGAAACATTAATGAGTTTGTGTGTGTGTGTGTGTGTGTGTATGTGTATAAATAAATAAATATATATGTATATGTGTGTGTGTGTGTATGTGTATAAATAAATAAATATATATGTATATATGTGTGTGTGTGTGTGTTTATCTATGTGTATGTGTATGTGTATGTGTATGTGTATGTGTATGTGTATGTGTATGTGTATGTGTGTGTGAGAACAAAGAGAAAAAGTGTTAAAGTTATTAAACCATTGTTAAAACTATTAGTGACAATATAATCATGCTAAATAGTATTAAAATAAAACTCCATAGAAAGGACATTAGAGAGAATTATGTCCTTATGCTGATTAGTATTTAAATGAAACTTCAAAGAGAGAACATAGGTAATATTGTATAAGTTTTACCTTGTATACATATGTAATATGAGACAATTTATACAAACATCAAAATTGGTATTAAAAAGCATAAAAGTTACAGAAAAATTTGTATGATAACTACATTATGAAAGTACAATTTAGCTTGAAAGCATATAATCACTAGAAACATCATAAATGAAATCGTAAGAAAACACCATAAATAAAATCCCTAAGCTGAAATACTCTCAAGGTGAGGGTAGAATAACGTAAGGGTTCATGGTGGTGAGGGCAGGCAATAAACTCAGCAGTATAGTGTGTTGTATAGATTAAAATAAATAAAGAGCTAATACAAAGAAACATTAACTCTGAACACAGTGTAGCACAACGTTATTACCAACCAAAGATGTACGCGGACTGAAGGTGCCGAAAAACAAAATGAAGGCAGACAACATTGAAGGAAAATCGGTGGTTAACCCTGTGTTGCAGTTATATCCCTCTCTTATTTAGTTGAAATAGATAAGGTGTAGCCTATCAACTACATGGAGGTATTATAGGTGGTTAAGTGAGATTAGTTACGACTTAATTATCCCTTAATTAGGTAACGCACCATAATTATAACTTAATAAAAGGTGGATGGTTACATGCACTAGTGTTGGAGAAGAAAACTGAGTAGGAATGGTATGAGCTATTGGGGAAAATGCAGAGCAAAATTACTAGAGATGATTATGTCCATAGGTTTTATTTTTTATGGAAGCTTACCCTATTTTTAAATGCAAGAAGTTTCTTGATTTTCAAATATCGTTTGGCAATAATCACTCCTAATGGTTCTATTATCCATATCGGTGTAATGGCTCTTTTTCCTTTTGAAATTCATAATGAATATGGGTCCCAAATTTTAAAACACATTAATTAATTAGTTGAGGCAAGGCAACCTTAGTCTTAGTTAATTAATTAATGTGAGGGACGTCTGGAATCTTCCCGTAACCCCTCATCACGCTTATAAAAGGTGGTCTATTGTTTTTTTTCTTCTGAACGAAAGCCCCTGCAAGGGGGGGAGAGAGAGAGAGAGAGAGAGAGAGAGAGAGAGAGAGAGAGAGTTTAGAGAGAGAGTTAGACTTTAGAGAGAGAGAGAGAGAGAGAGAGTGAGGCGCTATGAGACAATGTGGTGAGAGAGAGTGTAGGCACTAAGAGACGACGCTAAGAGATAGGGCTGGTCTTAGGTAAACCTTAGGCCATTGATGAATTAATTAATAAGGCTCCTTAGAGCCCGATTAATTAATTAATGGGCTGGGCTTGAATACGGATAGTAAGCTCACATTATTTAATCATAGCACACAATGGATTGTAATGAGACGAGAAATCTGCTATCATAAATAATTTTAATATAATTGATCGTAAAAATTCTATGAAGGAATAAATTTTGTCATGTGTAAGCTTGAAGCACGCTCTCTTTTGTCACATGCTTATGTTAATCTCAAAGAGATCCCACTTTTTGTTTCTCTGAGAGAGAGAGAGAGAGAGAGAGAGAGAGAGGAGAGAGAGAGAGAGAGAGAGAGAGAGAACATGGCCAATCATTTTTTAATATTTTCCTAAAACTTGTTCAAAAAAGGAACCCCTAAATAGAGGGCCAATCTTTGAAATATAATATAATCCCTTAAATCTTTGAAATTGTTTTATCATTGGTCACTAGACAAGTGATAGCTCACAAGTTAAATAGATTATTTTTTGAAACAAACGAGAGAGAGAGAGAGAGAGAGAGAGAGAGAGAGAGAGAGAGAGAGAGAGAGAGAGAGAGAGAGAGAGAGAGAGAGAGAGAGAGAGAGATTATTATTTATTAAACTTAAACTAACCTTAATTATAATTATAACTTAATAAAAGGTGGATGGTTACATGCACTAGTGTTGGAGAAGAAAATTGAGTAGGAATGGTATGAGCTATTGGGGAAAATGCAGAGCAAAATTACTAGAGATGATTGATGTCCATGGGTTTTATTTTTTATGGAAGCTTACCCTATTTTAAATGCAAGAAGTTCTTGATTTTCAAATATCGTTTGGCACTAATCACTCCTAACGGTTCTATTATCCATAAGAGTGTAATGGCTCTTTTTCCTTTTGAAATTTAGAATGAATATGGGTCTGAAATTTTAAAACACATTAATTAATTAGTTGAGGCAAGGCAACCTTAGTCTTAGTTAATTAATTAATGTGAGTGCAACCTTAGGCTTAGGCAGGTGACGTCTGGAATCTTCCCGTAACCCCCTCATCACGCTTATAAAAGGTGGTCTGTTGTTTTTTTTCTTCTAAAACGAAAGCCCCCCCGCGCACGAGAGAGAGAGAGAGAGAGAGAGAGAGAGAGAGAGAGAGAGAGAGAGAGAGAGAGAGAGAGAGGAGAAGAGAGAGAGAGAGAGAGAGAGAGAGAGAGAACATGCATGGCCAATCATTTTTAATATTTTCCCAAAACTTGTTCAAAAAAGGAACCCCTAAGTAGAGGGCCAATCTTTGAAAATATAATATAAATCCCTTAAATCTTTGAAATTGTTTTATCATTGGTCACTAGACAAATGATAGTTCTCAAGTTAAATAGATTATTTTTTGAAATAAACCAGAGAGAGAGAGAGAGAGAGAGAGAGATTATTATTTATTAAACTTATACTACCTTAATTATAATTATAAATTAATAAAAGGTGGATGGTTACATGCACTAGTGTTGGAGAAGAAAACTGAGCAGGAATGGTATGAGCTATTGGGGAAAATGTAGAGCAAAATTACTAGAGATGATTGAGGTCCATGGGTTTTATTTTTACAAGAAGCTTACCCTATTTTAAATGCAAGAATATTCTTGATTTTCAAATATCGTTTGGCACTAATCACTCCTAATGGTTCTATTATCCATAACAGTGTAATGGCTCGTTTTCCTTTTGAAATTTAGAATGAATATGGGTCCCAAATTTTAAAACACACTAATTAATTAGTTGAGGCAAGGCAACCTTAGTCTTAGTTAATTAAATGTGAGTGCAACCTTAGTCTTAGTTAATTAATTAATGTGAGTGCAACCTTAGGCTCAGGCGGGTGACGTCTGGAATCTTCCCGTAATCCCCTCATCACGCTTATAAAAGGTGGTCTATTGTTTTTTTTCGTCTAAATGAAAGAGAGAGAGAGAGAGAGAGAGAGAGAGAGAGAGAGAGAGAGAGAGAGAGAGAGAGAGAGAGAGAGAGAGAGAGAGAGAGAGAGAGAGAGATATGATGCGATGAGAGAGAGAGAGAGATGATGCGATGAGAGAGAGTGTAGGCACTGTGAGACAATGTAGTGAGAGAGAGTGTAGGCACTAAGAGACGACGCTAAGAGATAGGGCTAGTCTTAGGTAAACCTTAGGCCATTAATTAATTAATTAGGCTCACTAGAGCCTGATTAATTAATTAATGGGCTGGGCTGGGCCTGAATACGAATAATAAGCTCACATTAATTAATCATAGCACACAATGGATTGTAATGAGATGAAAAATCTACTATCATAAATATTTTTAATATAATTGATCGTAAAAATTCTACGGAATAAATTTTACCATGTGTAAGCTTGAAGCACGCTCTCTTTTGTCCCCCCTGCTTATGTTAATCTCAAAGAGATCCCACTTTTTGTTTCTCCAAGAGAGAGAGAGAGAGAGAGAGAGAGAGAGAGAGAGAGAGAGAGAGAGAGAGAACATGGCCAATCATTTTTAATATTTTCCCAAAACTTGTTCAAAAAAGGAACCCCTAAATAGAGGGCCAATCTTTGAAATATAATATAATCCCTTAAATCTTTGAAATTGTTTTATCATTGGTCACTAGACAATTGATAGTTCACAAGTTAAATAGATTATTTTTTGAAACAAACGAGAGAGAGAGAGAGAGAGAGAGAGAGAGAGAGAGAGAGAGAGAGAGAGAGAGAGAGAGAGAGAGAGAGAGAACATGGCCGATCTATTTTTCAATATTTTCCCAAAACTTGTTCAAAAAAGGAACCTAAGTACACATAAGATCTAATGCCTTAAATAGAACGCAATCATATTGTGAAAAATACTTTCATTGGTTTAAAACATAAAATTTTCATTATTGTGTTAAAAAATGAGAGGTATTTGTAACCTCCAACAAAAAAATAAAAATCTTTCCACACACACACACACACACACACACACACACACACACACACACAGAGAAATCATATTTTAAATATTTTCCAATAACCCATTTCTCAAAAAACAACCCCAAAGCAAACATTACATATACCACTTACCTTATCAAAGGTAATTGTATTATGATTTCATTGGGTTATTAAAGACGTATAATTTACATGGTGTGAAAAAATGAGAGGTTATAATAACCCCCAACAAAAAATCAAAATAAGTGAAAAATAGTAATCTTTCCTCTACGTTGTGTGTGTGTGTGTTTAGATTTCAATATCCCATCATAATGAACCATACAATCAAATCAGATTGGAAAAATAAAACAAATATCATTAAAATATTGTTTTACAATTGGAACATGCTTATATCTCTAGTAGAGTGGCAACGTCTTCAACCACCATTATCCGAGGGATGATCAATATAACTATCTCAACCATCCAGAACAACATACAAAGTTAGGGCTTTGAATACGTTGTATGGGGGGTGACAGGTATCCAAGCGTTGCTCATCCACTTGTTATCGTTGTCACGTTTAATAGTGTTTAAAGAACGTAACCAACTTAGGCTAGAAAAGAGTATTGATCATCCATCTATAATCAATGTGTTAAGAGAGAAACTTTTAATCCTTCTATTATGGCTATTAAATACAATAATGGTTAAGTAAAAAATATTAGCACAAGTGTGCACAAACAAAGTGTAGAGTTTAAATACATTATTAGCAAGTGGTTATTAATTATAATCCTAAAGAGATTAATTGTATTGTTGATTATAAGTATAATTGGCCTAAATGAAATGAAACGTTAGGTTGTGTGTCTGTGTGTGTCTGTGTGTGAACAAAGAGAAAATTAGTATTTAAATGAAAAATCCATAGTAAGAAATGAAACATTGTTAATAAAACATTTAGGTCAGATATTAGTGTTAAAGAGATTTAACCATTGTTAAAACTATTAGTGGTAGTAAAACAATGTTAAAACTATTAGTGACAATATCATCATGCTAAATACATCATGCTAAATAGTACTAAAATAAAACTCCATAGAAAGGAAATTAGAGAGAATTATGTACTTATGCTAATTAGTATTTAAATGAAACTTCAAAGAGAGGACATAGGCAATATTGTATAAGTTTTACCTTGTATAAATATGTATTATGAGACAATTTATACAAACATCAAGATTGGTATTAACAAGCATAAAAGTTATAGAAAAAGCAGTATGATAACTATATTATGAAAGTACAACTTAGCTTGAAAGCATATAATCACTAGAAACAGAAAACACTATAAATAAAATCGCCAAGCTGAAATACTCTTAAGGTGAGGGTAAAACAATGTTAGGGTTCATGTTGTGAGGGCAGGCAATAAACTCAGCAGTGTAGCATGCTGTATAGATTAAAAATAATAAAGAGCTAATACAAAGAAACATTAACTCTGAACACAGTGTAGCACAACGTTATTGCCAAAACCAAAGATGTACATGGGCTAAAGGCACAACAGAATGAAGTAGTTAGGACTTAATTATCCCTTAATTAGGTAATGCACCGTCACCGTTACTCGGCTTGTAGCTTGCCATTGATAATGGTATTAACTGCGTATATCGATGCCAACGAATAATGTATTAAGTTAACGGACAGTCCATTGACTTCAATATATAGATAAATTACCATTGTAAAGCGGAGGGGGTCTATACCCTTATTTATTGGACTATTTACTAATTAAAGGTATTATAATTGGTAGATAATGAAACTCGTAAACTTTGCTCAAAATAGGAAAAAAAACACGTAACAATTTTTATATAAAAAAACAGCCTGGGTCCAATAGAAATGCACTTGTGAGCTAATACAAAGAAATAGAAGCAAATCTTTATTGAAAAATAGTATAAAGGGTCAACTAGGTTCACTGAGAAATTTCTTTCACTCATCCAATGTCCCCAATGTCCCCTATCTAGAGAGACTGAGTATATGTATAACTATACTTAGAGAAACATGTGTGGACATATGATATTATTACCGTTACGATCAACATATTCAACCTTAAATTTTTCTAGTATCAACCTATATATTGCAAGAAGCCATTACAAGGGAAATTATTTTACTGTGCATTCAAAATATAGGAAATGATAACCATGTATAATAACAATAATGGTAAACTAAGATTCCAAATAGTATAATCACGCTGGAAGAGGTTACACATTGAACTCTACCAAAGTCCCCATTAATCTTCAGTCAATGAGATAAGTTTCTGCACAACAAACAAAATATTAATATCCAAAAGTATTAATTAGAATATGCATCATCATTAATACTAGTATTAAGAATATTTGTGCGTGTGTGTCTGTGAATGTGTGTGTGTGTGTGTGTGTGTGTATAAAACTAAAATATGAGGTAAATGAATATTAGTAGGTATCCAAAGTGTGAGTGTGTGAGTACATATTTTTTATTAAGGAGAAAATTGCATTGTGAGTGTGTGTGTGTGTGGCCACCACCATCCCAAAGGGTAAGTCCATATGGTGGGAGGTAAGCCCACCAAGTGGACTTTCCCTCCACCTTAATAAGGGGATTAATGTCAAATCGAAGTTTAGGAAATGTGTTCTTAAAAAAATAAAATAAAGAATGTTATTACTGATAATGTTAGGATTAAAACCATTGTTTACAAAAAGATTCATTAGTTTAAGTAAATCAAGATAAGCCCATGAGACATGTGATGCATTATAGATAAGAGGGTAACACTTGAGAAACACAAACTTTGTAAGCAATATTTTTTGGTCTATTACTATTTGCATGGATAAACGAAACATTTGGGTACGGTAACTGATCTTTTTCCAGTTAGTATGTGTGTCAAAATCCCCAATAAAGGGTCTTCTAAGGGTGATAGAAGTGTTTAGATAAGTGGTAAAATAAGTGTTATAAGTAGATTGATGGTAATCATATCCAAAGGATATATGCTCAAATGATTAGAAGGATCAATAGACCTATTATGAGAACGACAATCCAAGAAAAAAATATTGTTGCTAAATGCTAAATCATCCATAAAGTGAAATGACAAATAGAAGGCTTTAGGCATATCAACTTGTTTATGTTTAGACAATTTTTGAATAAATTCTAATTCAAACAATGCTAAGTATATATTACACCAAAGGGGCGAACAAGAATATCCCATTGGGATGCCTTTACTTTGAACAAAAACAATATTTCTCAACTTAGGAAAACAATTATTCACAACAAATAGGTTAAGACCTATGAAATCTTCAAAGTTAAAAGCAATATCCTTGGTTTCTTAGTAAGCATAAATTGTTTTCTATGCTTCTTGAAGCCACAATATCCTAAATTTTGTATCATTCTGATAAAATTTTGAGTTGAGTCAATTAGACTATTATCACCTTGATGCGGGATAGCTTCATAACATGACATAATATCAAAGGTATAGATAGAGTAGATATGCTTTGGAAGATTTATCAAAAGTCATATTGATTATGAATAATCCAGTAAGCATTAGTGCGGATGCGAGAGAAGACTGAAATGTCTTTGTGAAGTTTCTCAATGAATTCTATGATACGAGCATCCAGGGCCTTAAGTAATTTAGTAATAAGATCAGTTATCTTAGAAAACATATAATTATGTGCATTAGTTAGCCAACTAAACATATTTTTGTGAAGTTATATGTGCCCATAATATATGGAAAGGTAGACCTAGCAGGAGGGGTAATTTCATAAGAGAGTAAGAAGCTTACCACCACTGACTCCAATACTTCTTTTTCAGTATATGAAGAAGGAGAAAACTCATGGGAATTAAGTCTCATGAGATGTTTACAGATAAATGTGGGTTGTTTGAGCTGATTTGTCTAATCCACAAATGTACAAATGGTTAGTAAGGTACTCAATCTTGTTCATAATGTCATGGTCTAATAAGGGTTTATTAATACCAAACTTTTCTAAAACTTCTAGAAATACTTTATCAGGTGCAATAAAAGCAAAGAGTTTATTGAACAAAAAGGAGATGAATGAATCTTTTACCATGTTTTTTCTTTCTATTAAGTAAATTTAAATCATTAGTTTTTTTAGTAAGAAATCTTACATGATCATCTTCGATGTTGAATTCTAGAGCCTTTGTGGTATCGTTGAAGTCCTCCGTACCTCCAAAAACACAAGGTTTCTTTGTAGAAGATTTCATAGTGCTCGGGGTAATGGAAAGCCTTTTAATATCACTATTCTTTGCGGATTTAAGAATAGCTTCAATAGTATTAGAAAGAGGGGTGTTAAGCAAGTGAGAAAGCAAAGGGGTATTAGGATTGTAAAGAGCTAGATTGCAAGCAACTTCGAGCATAAAGTCATGGAACCAAAAGTAAACAATGAGAGCAGTCCTAACTTCACTAGGAAAGGAGCCCACCCATCCAATAAAGGCATAGATAAGAGCAAGTCCAGATAAAAATTTGGGAAGGTTTTGGAAAACAAACCAAAGTAGGTGATCTAACCAGATGATGGGAAGCAGAACAAGTAGAGTTAACATCAGATCGTTTACATTGGCATTTAAGAAAAGGTTTAAAAGTGTTTCAACAGTTTTTAAGAAAAAATTGGGTTCAGGAACTGTCTTGATTAATGGGTCCCTTAGTTCTAGCGATCAAAGCCGTGTTGGAACATTTAGAAGGATCAATATCTGAAAGTTTAATTTGCCCAAGTTAAAAAAAGAAATCATTAGAAAGTAGATGTTTGGCTTGGATAACTATGGACCAACTTTGATCCACTACTTCATAGGAAAACTTACAAAAGAGGGCTAAGGAAGAGATAGAGAAAGGTGCACGATGGTTGATTACTTCATACTGTTAACCCCAATGTTTGAGTCATGGGGCTACTGGAGCAAAAAGATCTTGTTCCTACGCTTAACTCACAGCATAAGTCCCATAATTTATGATCAAGTCTAATAGAGTCCAACTAAATTGTCCTGGGATGGCACCCGAATAGGAAGGAGAAATCACTTTCCGAGAGGGAAAGGAAGAAGAAGGCTTAGATGATAAAGAAGAAAGGGCTTCTCTTTCATCATCGTTCAAAAGACCAAAGTCAAGGAGGGGATTGAGGATTTCAGGAGTAGATTTGATTTCTAAAGGAATGGAGGGGAGACCATTAATTTGAAAGAGCTTGTTTACAATAGAAGAGGTAAGGTAGAAAAATAGAAGTTAAGGTCACAAGAATCCTGAAAGTCAATAAGGGGTAGAGAAGAAAGTAACTTATTGAAGGCCTCTATTAAAGAGGCTTGGTCGTTTGTTGAAGTAACAAGAAGGGCAATCCAATCATTAATAGAGGCAATAGTTAAAGCAGAAGGGGTTTTGGTTAGCAAAGCTTGTTTTTCAAAATCCAACAATTTTTTATGAAAATCTAGATCTTTTAAGCATGAAAGAATACATTGGGTCCCAACAACCTGAGGAATGGGGAGGGGGAAATTAGTAGCAGCATACCCCAGTTTTACCAAAGAGGGGATCCATTGATATTGCACAACCAGAGAATTATTACTACAAAGGTTAAACAATTAACAATAGTCTAAAATAAATGACAATAGTATGAAATAAGATAGTATGGTCCTAGCCCGCCGGCCAAGGACTAGTTGGGAAACAAATGTGTGTGTTTAGATTTCAATATCCCATCATAATGAACTATACAATCAAATCAAACTGGAAAAATAAAACAAAGGCAAGATCTTTAAACAACATAGATGATCAACTATAAGTGTCAGCCAACCAGACAACATACAAAGTTAGGGCTTTGAATACATTGTATGGGTGACACGTATCCAAGCATTGCACATCCGCTTGTTATTGCGGTCATGTTTAATACAGTTTAAAGAACGTAACCAACTCTAAGGCTAGAAAAGAGTATTGATCATCCATCTATAATCAATGTGTTAAGAGAGAAACTTTTAATCCTTCTATTATGGCTATTAAATAAAACAATGATTAAGTCAAAAATATTAGCACAAGTGTACACAAACAAAATGTAGAGTTTAAATACTTATATATAAGTAAGTGGTAACTAAATATAATCCTAAAGAGATTAATTGTATTGTTGATTATGAGTATGATTGGCCTAAATAAAATGAAACATTAATGAGTTTTTGTGTGTGTGTGTGTGTGTGTGTGTGTGTGTGTGTATGAGAGAGAGAGAGAGAGAGAGAGAGAGAGAGAGAGAGAGAGAGAGAGAGAGAGAGAGATAGATTATTATTTATTAAACTTAAACTAACCTTAATTATAATTATAACTTTATAAAAGGTGGATGGTTACATGCACTAGTGTTGGAGAAGAAAACTGAGTAGGAATGGTATGAGCTATTGGGGAAAATGCAGAGCAAAATTACTAGAGATGATTGATGTCCATGGGCTTTATTTTTTATGGAATCTTACCCTATTTTAAATGTAGAAGTTTCTTGATTTTCAAATATCGTTTGGCACTAATCACTCCTAATGGTTCTATTATCCATAACAGTGTAATAGCTCTTTTTCCTTTTGAAATTTAGAATGAATATGGGTCCCAAATTTTAAAACACATTAATTAATTAGTTGAGGCAAGGCAACTTTAGTCTTAGTTAATTAATTAATGTGAGTGCAACCTTAGGCTCAGGCGGGTGATGTCTAAAATCTTCTCGTAACCCCCTCATCACGCTTATAAAAGGTGGTCTATTGTTTTTTCCTTCTAAACGAAAGCCCCCGCGAGAGAGAGAGAGAGAGAGAGAAGTTAGAGAGAGTTAGACTTTAGAGAGAGAGAGAGAGAAAAGTTAGAGAGAGACTTTAGAGAGAGAGAGAGAGAGAGAGATATGATGCGATGAGAGAGAGTGTAGGCGCTGTGAGACAATGTGGTGAGAGAGAGTGTAGGCACTAAGAGACGACACTAAGAGATAGGGCTGGTCTTAGGTAAACCTTAGGCCATTAATTAATTAATTAATTGGGCTTGTTAGAGCCCGATTAATTAATTAATGGGCTGAGCCTGAATACGGATAGTAAGCTCACATTAATTAATCATAGCACACAATGGAAATCTGCTATCATAAATATTTTTAATAATTGATCGTAAAAATTATATGGAATAAATTTTGCCATGTGTAAGCTTGAAGCACACTCTCTTTTGTCCCCTGCTTATGTTAATCTCAAAGAGATCCCACTTTTTGTTTCTCCGAGAGAGAGAGAGAGAGAGAGAGAGAGAGAGAGAGAGAGAGAGAGAGAGAGAGAGAGAGAGAGAGAGAGAGAGAGAGAGAGGGAGAGAACATGGCCAATCATTTTTTAATATTTTCCCAACATAACAATAATGGTAAACTAAGATTCCAAATAGTATAATCACGCTGGAAGAGGCTACACATTGAACTCTACCAAAGTCCGCATTAATCTTCAGCCAATGAGATAAGTTTCTGCACAACAAACAAAATATTAATATCCGAAAGTATTAATTAGAATATGCATCATCATTAATACTAGTATTAAGAATATTTGTGCGTGTGTGTCTGTGAATGTGTGTGTATGTGTGTATAGTGTGTGTGTGTGTGTGTGTGTGTGTGTGTGTGTGTAAAACTAAAATATGAGGTAAATGAATATGTGTATGTATCCAAAGTGTGAGTGTGTGAGTATATATTTTTTATTAAGGAGAAAATTGCATTATGGGTGTGTGTGTGTGTGTGTGTGTGTGTGTGTGTGTGGCCACCACCATCCCAAAGGGTAAGTCCATATGGTGGGAGGTATAAGCCCACCAAGTGGACTTACCCTCCGCCTTAATAAGGGGATTAATGTCAAACCGAAGTATAGGAGATGTGTTCTTATAAAAAAAAATGTTATTACTGATAATGTTAGGATTAAAACCATTGTTTACAAAAAGATTCATTAGTTTAAGTAGATGTTTGGCATGGATAACTGTGGACCAACAATAAGATTGTATGGTCCTAGCCCGCCGACCAAGGACTACTTGGGAAACAAATGTGTGTGTTTAGATTTCAATATCCCATCATAATGAACCATACAATCAAATCAGACTGGAAAAATAAAACAAATATCATTAAAATATTGTTTTACAATTGGAACATGCTTATATCTCTAGTAGAGTGGCAACGTCTTTAACCACCATTATCCGAGGGATGATCAATATAACTATCAACCAACCAGACAACATACAAAGTTAGGGCTTTGAATACATTGTATGGGTGACAGGTATCCAAGCGTTGCTCATCCGCTTATTATCGCTCTCACGTTTAATAGAGTTTAAAGAACGTATCCAACTTAGGCTAGAAAAGAGTATTGATCATCCATCTATAATCAATGTGTTAAGAGAGAAACTTTTAATCCTTCTATTATGGCTATTAAATACAATAATGGTTAAGTCAAAAATATTAGCACGTGTGCACAAACAAAGTGTAGAGTTTAAATACTTATATATTAGTAAGTGGTTATTAAATATAATCCTAAAGAGATTAATTGTTTTGTTGATTATAAGTATAATTGGCCTAAATGAAATAAAAGGTTAGGTTGTGTGTGTGTGTGTGTGTGTGTGGCCACCACCATCCCAAAGGGTAAGTCCATATGGTGGGAGGTAAGCCCACCAAGTGGACTTACCCTCCACCTTATAAAGGGGATTAATGTCAAACCGAAGTTTAGAAAATGTGTTCTTAAAAAATAAAATAAAGAATGTTATTACTGATAATGTTAGGATTAAAACCATTGTTTACAAAAAGATTCATTAGTTTAATTAAATCAAGATAAGCCCATGAGACATGTGATGCATTATAGATAAGAGGGTAACACTTGAGAAACACAAACTTTGTAAGCAATATTTTTTGGTCTATTACTATTTGCATGGATAAACGAAACATTTGGGTACGTAACTGATCTTTTTCCAATTAGTATGTGTGTCAAAATCCCCAATAAAGGGTCTTCTAAGGGTGATAGAAGTGTTTAGATAATTAGTAAAATAAGTGTTATAAGTAGATTTGATGGTAATCATATCCAAAGGATATATGCTCAAATGATTAGAAGGATCAATAGACCTATTATGAGAATGGCAATCCAAGAAAAAAATATTGTTGCTAAATGTTAAATCATCCATAAAGTGAAATGACAAATAGAAGGCTTTAGGCATAACAACTTGTTTATGCTTAGACAGTTTTCGAATAAATTCTAATTCAAACAATGCTAAGTATATATTACACCAAAGGGGCGAACAAGAATATCCCATTGGGATGCCTTTAGTTTGAACAAAAACAGTATTTCCCAACTTAGTAAAACAATTATTAAAAAAAAATAGGTTAAGACCTATGAAATCTTCAAAGTTAAAAGCAATAGCCTTGGTTTCTTAGTAAGCATAAATTGTTTTCTATGCTTCTTGAAGCCACAATATCCTAAATTTTGTATCATTTTGATAACATTTTGAATTGAGTCAATAGACTATTATCACCTTGATGCGGGATAGCTTCATAACATGACATAATATCAAAGGTATAGATAGAGTAGATATGCTTTGGAAGATTTATCAAAAGTCATATTGATTATGGATAATCCAGTAAGCATTAGTGCAGATGTGAGAGAAGATCGAAATGTCTTTGTGAAGTTTCTCAATGAATTCTATGATACCAGCATCCAGGGCCTTAAGTAATTTAGTAATAAGATCAGTTATAATATAAAACATACAATTATGTGCATTAGTTAGCCATCTAAAGATATTTTTGTGAACTTTATATGTGCCCATAATATATGGAAAGGTAGAGCTAGCAGGAGGGGTAATTTCATAAGAGAGTGAGAAGCTTACCCCCACTGACTCCAATACTTCTTTTTCAGTACATGAAGAAGGAGAAAACTCAAGGGAATTAAGTCTTTGACGTGCTAAAAGTCTCATGAGATGTTTATAGATAAATGTGGGTTGTTTGAGCTGATTTGTCTAATCCACAAATGTACAGATGGTTAGTAAGGTACTCAATCTTGTTCATAATGTCATGGTCTTTAAACCAAGTTGTTTGATTAAACCTATGATTAGGAACAAGAGAATTTAAATCTCTAAGAACAATGTATCTAATTAAAGTGTTATGCTTGCTTGAGACATGAATGAATACACATCCAAGCACAGAGTTTAGACCAAGTAGTATTTAATTCTTTAATGATGGGGTATGGATTACCGGGGACGGAAGGGATATGGTTAAGACCTTTTTTCATGAATTCATGCAACATAGGATGCCTACAAAGAGAAGGGTGTGGACCCCAAAATTCTCAAAGTCTTTCGTAAAAGACTTAAATCTCTTTGAGGTGGCACAAATGCATGGTTCAAAATATTTAGGAAATTTACAAAAGGTATCTAGTGGTTTATATAATGAAGCACCTAAATTTCTAGAAAAAATCAAACTTAACCAAATATTTAAATCAATAAAGGGTTTATTAATACCAAACTTTTCTAAAACTTCTAGAAATACTTTATCAGGTGTAATAAAATGAAAGAGTTTAACAAAAAGGAGATGAATGAATCTTTTACTATGTTTTTTCTTTCTATTAAGTAAATTTAAATCATTAGTTTTTTTTAGTAAGAAATCTTACATGATCATCTTCGGTGTTGAATTCTAGAGCCTTTGTGGTATCGTTGAAGTCCTCCGTACCTCGAAAAACACAAGGTTTCTTTGTAGAAGATTTCATAGTACTCGGGGTAATGGAAAGCCTTTTAATATCACTATTCTTTGCAAATTTAAGAACAGCTTCAATAGTATTAGAAGCAAGGGTGTTAAGCAAGTGAGAAAGCAAAGGGGTATTAGGATTGTAAAGAGCTAGATTTGCGGGCAGCTTCGAGCATAAAGTCATGGAACCAAAAGTAAACAATGAGAGCAATCCTAACTTCACTCTAGGAAAGGAGCCCACCCATCCAATAAAGGCATAGATGAGAGCACGTCCAGATGAAATATTGGGAAGGGTTTGGAAAACAAACCAAAGTAGGTGATCTAACCAGATGATGGAAGCAGAATAAGTAGAGTTAAGATCAAATCTTTTACATTGGCATTTAAGAAAAGGTTTAAAAGTTTTTCAACAGTTTTTAAGAAAAAATTGGGTTCATGAACTGTCTTGATTAATGGGTCCCTTAGTTCTAGCGATCAAAGCCGTGTTGGAACATTTAGAAGGATCAATATCTGAGAGTTTAATTTGCCCAAGTTTAAAAAAGAAATCATTAGAAAGTAGATGTTTGGCTGATCCACTACTTCATAGGAAAACTTACAAAAGAGGGCTAAAGAAGAGATAGAGAAAGGTGCATGATGGTTGATTACTTTATACTGTTAACCCCAACGTTTGAGTTATGGGGCTACTGGAGTAAAAAGATCTTGTTCCTACGCTTAACTCACAGCAGCAGAAGTCCCATAATTTATGATCAAGTCTAATAGAGTCCAACTAAAGTTGTCACAGAGGGAGGAGAGGGATGGCACCCGAATAGGAAGGAGAAATCACTTTCCGAGAGGGAAAGGAAGAAGAAGGCTTAGATGATAAAGAAGAAAGGGCTTCTCTTTCATCATTGTCCAAAAGACCAAAGTTAAGGAGGGGATTGACGATTTCAGGAGTAGATTTGATTTCTAAAGGAATGGAGGGGAGACCATTAACTTGAAAGAGCTTGTTTACAATAGAAGGTAAGGTAGAAAAATAGAAGTTAAGATCACAAGAATCCTGAAAGTCAATAAGGGGTAGAGAAGAAAGTAACTTATTGAAGGCCTCTATGAAAGAGGCTTGGTTGTTTGTTGAAGTAACAAGAAGGGCAATCCAATCATTAATAGAGGCAATAGTTAAAGCAGAAGGGGTTTTGGTTAGCAAAGCTTGTTTTTCAAAATCCAACAATTTTTTTAATGAAAATCTAGATCTTTAAAGCATGAAAGAATACATTGGGTCCCAACAAGAGGAGGAATGGGGAGGGGGAAATTAGTAGCAGCATACCCTAGTTTTACCAAAGAGGGGATCCATTGATACTGCACAACCAGAGAATTATTACTACAAAGGTTAAACAATCAACAATAGTCTAAAATAAATGACAATAGTCTAAAATAAGATTGTATGGTTCTAACCCGCCGACCAAGGACTAGTTGGGAAACAAATGCGTGTGTTTAGATTTCAATATCCCATCATAATGAACCATACAATCAAATCACACTGGAAAAATAAAACAAATATCATAAAAATATTATTTTACAATTGGAATATGCTTATATCTCTAGCAGAGTGGCAAGATCTTTAACCACCATAGATGATCAACTATACCTGTCAGCCAACCAGACAACATACAAAGTTAGGGCTTTGAATACATTGTATGGGTGACAGGTATCCAAGCATTCCTCATCCGCTTGTTATTGCTCTCACGTTTAATACAGTTTAAAGAACGTAACCAACTCTAAGGCTAGAAAAGAGTATTGATCATCCATCTATAATCAATGTGTTAAGAGAGAAACTTTTAATCCTTCTATTATGGCTATTAAATAAAACAATGATTAAGTCAAAAATATTAGCACAAGTGTGCACAAACAAAGTGTTGAGTTTAAATACTTATATATTAGTAAGTGGTAACTAAATATAATCCTAAAGAGATTACTTGTATTGTTGATTATGAGTATAATTGGCCTAAATAAAATGAAACATCAATGAGTTTGTGTGTGTGTGTGTGTGTGTGTGTGTGTGTGTGTGTGTGTGTGTGTAAAACTAAAATATGAGGTAAATGAATGTGTATGTATTTAGAGTGTGAGCATGTGAGTACATATTTTTGATTGAGGAGAAAATTGCATTGTGTGTGTGTGTGTGTGTGTGTATAAAACTAAAATATGAGGTAAATGAATGTGTATGTATCTAGAGTGTGAGCGTGTGAGTACATATTTTTGATTAAGGAGAAAATTGCATTGTGTGTGTGTGTGTGTGTGTGTGAGAGAGAGAGAGAGAGAGAGAGAGAGAGAGAGAGAGAGAGAGAGAGAGAGAGAGATTATTATTTATAAAACTTAAACAAAAATTAATTATAATTATAACTTAATAAAAGGTGGATGGTTACATGCACTAGTGTTGGAGAAGAAAATTGCGTAGGAATCGTATGAGTTATTGGGGAAAATGCAGAGCAAAATTACTAGAGATGATTGATGTCCATGGGTTTTATTTTTTATGGAAGCTTACCCTATTTTAAATGCAAGAAGTTTCTTGATTTTCAAATATCGTTTGGCACTAATCACTCCTAATGGTTCTATTATCCATAACAGTGTAATGGATCTTTTTCCTTTTGAAATTTAGAATGAATATGGGTCCCAAATTTTAAAACACATTAATTAATTAGTTGAGGCAAGGCAACCTTAGTCTTAGTTAATTAATTAATGTGAGTGCAACCTTAGGCTCAGGCGGGTGACGTCTGGAATCTTCCCATAACCCCCTCATCACGCTTATAAAAGGTGGTATGTTGTTTTTTTTTCTTCTAAATGAAAGCCCTTGCTGCGAGAGAGAGAGAGAGAGAGAGAGAGAGAGAGAGAGAGAGAGAGAGAGAGAGAGAGAGAGAGAGAGAGAGAGAGATGCGATGAGAGAGAGTGTAGGTGCTGTGAGACAATGTGGTGAGAGAGAGTGTAGGCACTAAGAGACAACGCTAAGAGATAGGGCTGGTCTTAGGTAAACCTTAGGTCATTAATTAATTAATTAATTAGGCTCGTTAGAGCTCGATTAATTAGTTAATGGGCTGGGCCTGAATACGGATAGTAAGCTCACATTAAATTCTGTGGAATAAATTTTGCCATGTGTAAGCTTGAAGAACGCTCTCTTTTGTCCCCTGCTTATGTTCATCTCAAAGAGATCCCACTTTTTGTTTCTCACAGAGAGAGAGAGAGAGAGAGAGAGAGAGAGAGAGAGAGAGAGAGAGAGCGAGAGAGAGAGAGAGAGAGAGAGAGAGAGAGAGAGAACATGGCCAATCATTTTTTAATATTTTCCCAAAACTTGTTCAAAAAAGGAACCCCTAAATAGAGGGCCAATCTTTCAAATATAATATAATTTGTGTGTGTGTATAAAACTAAAATATGAGGTAAATGAATGTGTATGTATCTAGAGAGTGAGCGTGTGGTACATAATTTTGATTGAGGAGAAAATTGCATTGTGTGTGTGTGTGTGTGTGTGTGAGAGAGAGAGAGAGAGAGAGAGAGAGAGAGAGAGAGAGAGAGAGTTAATATTTATTAAACTTAAACTAACCTTAATTATAATTATAACTTAATAAAAGGTGGATGGTTACATGCACTAGTGTTGGAGAAGAAAACTGAGTAGGAATGGTATGAGTTATTGGGGAAAATGCAGAGCAAAATTACTAGAAATGATTGATGTCCATGGGTTTTATTTTTTATGGAAGCTTACCCTATTTTAAATGCAAGAAGTTTTTTGATTTTCAAATATCGTTTGGCACTAAATCACTCTCCTAATGACTCATTCTATTATCCATATTAACGGTGTAATGGCTCTTTTTCCTTTTGAAATTCATAATGAATATGGGTCCCAAATTTTAAAACACATTGATTAATTAGTTGAGGCAAGGCAACCTTAGTCTTAGTTAATTAATTAATGTGAGTGCAACCTTAGGCTCAGGGGGTGATGTCTGGAATCTTCCCGTAACCCCCTCATCACGCTTATAAAAGGTGGTCTGTTGTTTTTTTTCTTCTAAACAAAAGCCCCTGAGAGAGAGAGAGAGAGAGAGAGAGAGAGAGAGAGAGAGAGAGAGAGAGAGAGGTTAGAGAGAGTTAGACTTTAGAGAGAGATTTTAGAGAGAGAGAGAGAGACAATGCAATGAGAGAGAGTGTAGGCGCTGTGAGACAATGTGGTGAGAGAGAGAGTGTAGGCACTAAGAGATGACGCTAAGAGATACCTTAGGCCATTAATTAATTAATTAGGCTTGTTAGAGCTCGATTAATTAATTAATGGGCTGGGCCTGAATACGGATAGTAAGCTTACATTAATTAATCATAGCACACAATGGATTGTAATGGCGAGAAATCTGCTATCATAAATATTTTTAATAATTAATTGAATTTTGTCATGTGTAAGCTTGAAGCACGCTCTCTTTTGTCCCGTGCTTATGTTAATCTCAAAGAGATCCCACTTTTTGTTTCCCCGAGAGAGAGAGAGAGAGAGAGAGAGAGAGAGAGAGAGAGAGAGAGAAAGGAAACATGGCCAATCATTTTTTAATATTTTCCCAAAACTTGTTCAAAAAAGGAACCCCTAAGTAGGGGGCCAATCTTTGAAATATAATATAATCCCTTAAATCTTTGAAATTTTTTTATCATTGGTCACTAGACAATTGATAGTACACAAGTTAAATAGATTATTTTTTTAACAAACGAGAAAGAAGAAGAGAGAGAGAGAGAGAGAGAGAGAGAGAGAGAGAGAGAGAGAGAGAAAATCTAAGTGTAACCAATGATAAGACATACCATGCTAGATGATGTGTAAAATGATACTCTCATTGAAGTGTAACAAGTGGTGAGTGTATGTTGTCTTTGTGCCTATCAATGTTTCATATTAGGATTAATTGTTAGGATAGCAATTAATTGGAACAACTAATGTATTTATGTTCGTGACATAGGTGGTGGAGTGTGTGTCGCACATGGAGGATCTTGTCTATATCATCTAAGATTGTTATTTTATATGAGTTATTTTGTTGGCCATGTGCTAAATGATTGTACATATTATTTATGCACACTTGGGCATGGCATTGCTATTTTACTAGCACGTGTGTTAGAGAAATTTTAGCTATTTTACACTTAGTGTGTGAATAAGTTTGTAAAAGTGAAAAAGTAAAGCCTTATTTTGTACGCAAAACTATTATTAGCTCCTTGGGATATATCTTGAATACAATTCTTAAAATACTCATGTCGTGAGGGTGGAGCTACACGTATGAGGGAGGAGACTGCACCCAATAGTGTGTTGATGGTGATGTTTACTCTGTCATGTTTTTATGTTATGCTTAATTCTTGTCAATTTGATTCAAGTCTATGCTTTGTTCCTTGATGTGTACATATGTGAGTTTGATTGATTATTCAAGAAGTACATAAGGTCTTGTTTTAGTGGGTGGCATTAGAGCTATGGGTACTTGCACTTGAAGAATAGGGAGAAGCTCACAAAAATCCAGAGGATAAAGAAGACAAAAGCTTAAAGACTCTTAGATAAAGGTTGACTGGTTTATGGGAACTTTGTGGACCTTTGGATGAAGAATTAGATCAAGGGCTAGAGATTAATGTCACCTTTTCTTCCAAAACGACCCTTTCTCATGAAAAGTGGGTTTTCTCAATTCTTAGCCTCTCCATAATGGACAACTACGCTGGGCTCTCAAGAAAACTGAAGGAAAAAAGGAGAAATTGCTTATTGCATGCCATCAGTTTTTGAATTAAAGATTAATCAAAGTTGGAAATTCAAATTCTTTTAAAGGAGAATCAAATCAAAGGTTTTTTTTCCTTCTCTTCTCTCTGTCCATCGAAGGGCAGCAAAATCAAGAAGGCATAGCAATTTTCTTTTTTCTTCTTTGTTTACACGCTAGGCTACGTCGGTGATTTTCTCTCACAATCGGGTTTTCGTGGGGGGGAATATAGCCGTGAAGAAGCTCTTTAAAAGCTTAAGCGATTATGCTTTATAAAGCTTAAAGGCTTTATAAAGCTTAAGCGATTATGCTTTATAAAGCTTAAAGGCTTCAAGCCTCTCACAAAATTACCAAAAAAAAGAGAGAGAGAAAGTCCTACAAAAATTCTAGCCCTTGTCATATGTATATGTTCACCTTTTGAAAAATTGAAAAGCCTCTTGCAAGCAAATTTCAAGCATTACCAAAGGGAATCACACGTGGAGAGCACTCTCAAAGGCAAAGAACAAATATTACAGCTATTCAGAGATTTCAAAGGCCCTTGGTCTCTTGAGTTTTCTATAGCTAGAGTACATACCTACTCTTTGATACTGCTTGATGGTCTCCTGGCACTTGTGGATTTTTCTTCTCACAGCACGAGTTGAATGAGCTTTTGACTTCTTACAAATTACGGGTGAAAGCTACATATTATTATTATTTCAACAATTTTCATTTTACATTTAAAATCTACACCTTTTATCTATCTACTTCTCTCTACCCCCCACCATTTAAGAGAAAATTCAGTCACTCCAAAACCAGATTCTAATTGAGAAGGAGTTGAGAATGGATATAAAAAATAGGTTATCCCGCAAGAAGAGGCATAGAGGGTGACCAAATTCAGAGAGCAATACAAGCTACTCTTAGAGCTTTTGAGTCTAGGAATGAGAACAAAATTAGCCGCAAATCTTTTACCTTTCAAAATTTTGATGAAAAAGAAAGATGCTCGTATAATACTTGCTTGGCTTAGTCAACTTGATAATTAATTTTTGGGGGAGAAATTTTGATGAAAAGAAAGATGCTTGCATAATACTTTCTTGGCTTAGTCAACTTGATGATTACTTTTTGGGGGAGAAACTCTCTTAAAAAGACAAAATCAAGTGTGCTACCAATCATTTGGTGGCATTGTTGTGCAATGTGACTAGAAGCAGCAAGCACAAACCTAAATCTTGGAAGAGATTTTAGAGCTCATCATCAAGAAGGATTTCTTACCCTCACAATACAAAGCTAGGGCTAGACAACGATGGTCCATATTCAAACAACTTGAGAAAGAGAATATATCCACTTATATGGATAGATTTTGGTAGACCTTGTTAGAAATAAATGAAATTAAGAAAGTCCGCAACAAGAATCAAAGAGGAAATCAAACACATCAAAGCAAGAATCTAGCATCCATTAATCATGAGATTAGTGATCAAATGGCTCATCACATGAATATACAAAAGAGAGAGAAAATCTATAAGTGCATGTAGCAAGAGAAGATGCACAAATAGCCTAAGTGTGTTTAACCTCTCACCAAGAGGATGACCATGGAAGGCCATATCTCCATAGATGGAGCCCAAAGGTACAAGATGACCAAAATTAGTAAAAGTGTCAAAAGGCCCCTACCAATGTACCCCAAGCCCTATTTATAGTCACTTTCTCCTATTGCCTATGGGCCCCTATGTACATGTGGAAATCAAGCTCTATGGTTCATGACAAACCATCCCTTCCCAAAGATTTTGTCCTCAAAATCATACAAGATATTTACAATTGAATCGCAATCTCAATGTAAACCCATGGGAAGTAGAGAGGTCTTCAAAAATGCGCCTCGAATACATTTGGAATAGGAAAACCAAATGTAGTGAAGCCGGCAAACTCCTTGTCCAAAAATAGCATGTAGGACTGTTATGGCAGCCATATTGTCGATGAAGCTTCCCTTGAAATTCTTCATGAAACCTCCATAAAAATGAGCTACAAATGATGCGTAGCCGCACCTAAAAAGGTCCCACATATGTGTCATCAAACCAAATGATCTTCCAAGTGTGTTGGAGTAGATTGGTAACCCTAACAATAGATCCAACCAAAGCTGTCCAGAAATTACAGCACATATAAAACCTCATGTTATGCCCATTCTTCACATAATAATCATGCCACTTGATTAAGGAATACTTCCATAAAGTAAACCATGTTGTTGAACATACTCAATTGATTGCCAAATAGCCTCATCTATGGGCAAGCGCTTCCATTTCACAAGGAATTCATCAATGTTCCGGTTCCTCAAAACCCTTGTTCTCTTGTCCACAATCCTCTCCGGCTCATAGATAATCTCTCCTTCTTCATCCATTGGTGGTAACTCTTCAATCTCTTGAGGAGAAGAGAGCCCACAAACCTCTTAAGGTTGGATACACGAAACACATTATGAATCCATGTAGAAGGAGGTAGGTCAAGCTTATAAGCTAAATCACCCACTTTCTTGACTACCAAATATGGTCCATAGTATCTATGTGCCAACTTGGTATTGGAAGACCCGTTGAGAATATTGTGACGGCTCTTAGGAAGCTTGAGCAACACATAATCACCTTCCTTGAACTCCATTTTGCATCTATGCTCATCCGCATTTGCCTTAATGACTTCTTGTGCCTTCTTCATATTATCCTTGCATAATTGAAGAAGCTGTCTCGTCCTTTCCAACTCTTCCTTGGCTAAAGGATTAACCATTTTATCCTGATGGAAGGCAATAGATGGCACATGCACTTGACCATAAAGAGCCTCAAAAGGTGACATCCCAATACTCAAATGCTTGCTTGAATTATGACAAAATTCAGTAAGGTAAAGCCATTCATCCCATGATGCTTACATGTCATGACAATAGTGCCTCAAGTACACTTCAATCCATTTGTTTGTGCACTCCGTTTGCCCATCCGTTTGAGGGTGATAGGCTATAGAAGGAGTGATTTGAGTCCCCAAGTTCTCATACAATGTCCTCCAAAAAGTGCCCATGAACTTGGTATCTCTATCACAAACTATATTGAGTGGCAAAACATGTATCTTGAATACATGCTCCATAAATTGCTTGGCAATGTGAGAAGCCCCATAAGTAGTCTTGGAAGCAATAAAATGAGCTGATTTGGTGAGTCTATCCACCACCACAAATACTTGATCCCATCCATGCTTCGTCTTTGGCAAGCCTTGATGAAGTCCATGGAAATGTGAGTCCATTTTCCATCCGGAATAGGCAAAGGATGAAGTAAACCACTTGGCAATTGGTGACTATCCTTATTCCTTTGGCATGACACACATTCCAAAACAAACTTCTTGACATCTCTCCACATGCCTTTCCAATAGAAGCTTTTGCTCACTTTGTCAAATGTCTTGAGAACACCAAGATGACCCGAAAGCGGTGAAGAATGCATCTCATGAAGCACCTTGGGAATGTAGGATGAGGTTGGAACCAAATACACCTTATCCTTGTGCCATAGTAGACCATTCCGAAGCTTATAATGAGGAAATTCTTCTCCATCTCCTTGCGGTAATTTTCTGTAAATATGGGCAGCATAGAAGGCCTCCTAGCATCCGCCATAGAAGGCCTCCTAGCATCCGCCCATGAATCCAAAAGTGACATTCTTGGTGGAATGCTCATGTGTTACCTTGGGAGAAACCTCTTGTACCATGGGTAGCTTGCCTTCCCTATGGCCTTCACAAGCTGTCCCAAATTGCTTGCCTTCATGTAAAGCACCATGACTTGGTCGAGCGACCCTCTCTTCCAAAACTTCCATCCTTATAGCCATAGTGTCAAGCCTACCATTGACTTCCACCCTTGTAGCCATCGTGTCAATCTTAGCATTCATTTCCATCAGCATTTGCATGATCGACCCGATGGTGGGGATGGTATGCGAATATTGTGGGGTGTGCTTATGGGCACTTCTGACATTCAACTCCTCATTCCCTTCTCTTCTTGAAGTATGCCCAAAAGTATCCCCTTCTCTTGAAGTGTGCCCAAGAGTATCCTCCGGAGCATCCAAAATTCCTTGTTCCATCATTGCCTCTTCATCCTCTACCTCGTCGGAAGCCAAAGTGTTGTGCCTCGGTCGCCCTTTTGGCTTCGGCCCCATGGAAACCTTCGGTTTCAGAAATTTGGCTCTAAATTGAGGTAGGGATGTCCGATTGAAGTGATCTAAAGCTTGTTGGAGAGCTAATGAAGTGTACTAGACCACTATGCAAAGACCTGCAAGAGATGAGGTGCGCTACTATTCTCTGTTTTAGGGTTTACAGGGTTATAGGCTGAAACGGTATTTTGGGTATAACTTGAGCTAGAGGTCCAAATGCAAAACTTTTTAGCTCAAATCGAAGCCCTCGATGAGTACTACAAGCCTATGTAATTGGATCTAGAAGATCTTCAAACCCCTATGACTAAATTAGGGTTTACTATTTCTGCAAAAACCCTAAATCTACCCTAAAGAGATATCGAAATGCGGAGGTTAAGGGCTCGTTGGGTAGCTCTAAGGAAGCACTAAGAGCTCATATGGTCCCTTTTAATTCAGTCCAAAAGGGTTGGGACTGAATTAGGGTTTTTGTGAATCTGCAGATTCTTGCCAAAGTGACCCTTTTTGTGCCCAATTGATCCTTGTTTGCTCCCAAACCAATGTCAACACCAACACCTTCCGCACCTCATTGGGATCCCAAGGTCTGCAAATTATGCTCCACAAGCTTCAATTGTCCATGTATAACCAGAAATTTTGAGAAAATTTTGACATAGTCTCCTTTGTTTTAGGAGCTAAATCTCAATTTTCTCAAGTAGCAATGAAATCCATAATCCTCTTATCAATTCCCAACCATTACATAGCATGTGTCTCAACTTGCATCACCAAAAGGCATACAAATTCCTTGCAATTCCAAGCATTCACCATATGTTTTCCATGGCATAATGCAAGATCAAATCCCATGAGATGTCCATATTAAGGCGCCATTGCCATGTACATAAACCAAGAGGATCGTCGGTGTAGCACGTTGAAGCTTGCCGATCTCCCGGCCAAGCTCTTCTCACCCCCGTACCTAGTTTGAACCAAGGCATGGGTTGAGGCCAAGTCTTCACCTCCACACCTAATCCTCCACTGTACCGCTTTACCACAACAATCACGGCACGGTGGATTCAAGCCATGCTCCTCCCCCGGGCCTCTCCGCCAACACCTGGGGTACCCTCACCAACATGTCTAGTTCTTAGAAATTGAAGTGAGTGCAAACAATTGTGAGGTGCATATAGCTTGAATTTGAAAATGAGGCGGATCACTTACAAGGATGTGGCATGACTCATGCCCATTACAATATACTCATAAACCATTATGCATGAACTCATGCTTATCCACATAGCTCCAAATGTCCACCATTCATCCAAAGATCCAACATCAACACAAGTGAGGTAATACCATATACCAATGATATCAATATCCAATTGGTATCACTTCCATGAGCATTGCTTATGAGTAATTGGCATCAAATGGCATTCAAGGGCATCAACTTGCATTTGAATGTAGCATTACCAATTGATTCCAATCACACATCAAGCTCTTCAAATGCTCAATAGCATCATACCAATGCATAAAAGCATCATGTCCATAGCAAAAGCCTTCTCATTATTACCCAACATCCACTCCATGCATGTGGCTAAATCAATGCATCTAAGCATATGCATTCCTTCATCCATTTATGCATGGATTCATCAAAGAATCTTGCATTTGTCTCACAAATGGCCACATGACATCCAAATGGGTGTGATTAAAGAAGGATGTGAGCAATAAGAGCATGCAATCACTTTCCAATGGATCATGAGTTATGTAGGAATGTTAAAATGCTGTAAATTAGGGTTTCCTTTCATGAATAACCCCAATTTGTCCATAGCATGAAGATTAATCACCAATGCTTGAGAAAATAGCCATAGCAACTCACCAATGGTATTCCGAAAGCTTCAATGGTTGGATTGTTGCTTGATAGAGCTTCCAATGGAACCAAATCTTGAAGATTTTTGCAATTTCTGTGGGCTGCTCAAACCTCCTCTTCTCCCTCTCCAATAGCAATGAAAAACTCCCCAAAATCCACCAAAAAGAGGCCAAACATCATGGCTAACAACCAAATGGAAGAAATGCGATGTAATAGAGCTTACTCTTGTGATTTTTGGGCCGTGAGGAAGCGTGGGAAAAACGTTGCTCAACGCCAGGCTTCATGAGCCAAGAAAGAAGCAAACTCAACTCCATTGGCCATAGGTAGCATTTTCAACCATTTAGAGTGAGTAGAGATGGATAATGGTGAGCTATGTGAGAGAGATTAGGGTTTGGAGCAAAGGGAAGGAAGAGGGAAGAAATTTCAGAAATTTTCAGAAAATTGCATGTAAATTGGTACTCTATGTGTTCCTCTCCTCAAGATCAACAAAAGCCCTAGCAAATGGAAGCAAAACGGGGCAAAGATGAGAAGTAATGGCTATGGAAAGCTTGGAAAAGAAGCACAATAGATAAACATGATTAATAGAGAGATTAAAAGGTGATTAATTCAAATTTTTTCCAATTTTTGTACCCCGCCCCAAATATTTGGTCCAGGGTATCCAAATTAGGTCCAAATAAGCTAAATCTCCATGAAATCACATGAAATCACATGAAATGATGCTTCCCCTCCACTAATCTCCAAAGATTAAGTAAAAATTAAGTAAGATTAAGCTAAAACTCCAAGAAATCAAGAGAAAATTCAAAAAATTATCAAGAAAATGACTAATCTCATGCCTAAAACCTTGATAATGGATCAAAATCAAGGCTCTGATACTAAATAAAATGGATCTAGAGTAAAATATGGAATCAAACACATCAAAGCAAGAATCTAGCATCCATTAATCATGAGATTAGTGATCAAATGGCTCATCACATGAATATACAAAAGAGAGAGAAAATCTATAAGTGCATGTAGCAAGAGAAGATGCACAAATAGCCTAAGTGTGTTTAACCTCTCACCAAGAGGATGACCATGGAAGGCCATATCTCCATAGATGGAGCCCAAGGGTACAAGATGACCAAAATTAGTAAAAGTGTCAAAAGGCCTCTACCAATGTACCCCAAGCCCTATTTATGGTCACTTTCTCCTATTTCCCATGGGCCCCTATGTACATGTCGAAATCAAGCTCTATGGTTCATGACAGTTCATGACCTGGGTCTTGGCCACCAATTCATTAGACTTGTCAAAACTCTGTTCTGGCAATTCTCGTGCTAGAGTTACCATTCATTAATGGTAGCCTCTCAGAGGCCTTTTGACTAAAAAGATCCATTAGACAAGGGTGCCCTCTTGCTCCTCTCCTTTTTGCCATAGTTGGAGATGCTCTGGCTAGTAGATGATGCTATCAAGTCAAGAGCCCTCCTCACAGGTATCCACCTCCCCAATAATATAGGTCAACTTTGCCTTCAACAATTTGTTGATGACACCACCAACACCATGGTCCACAATGATCCTCAATCCATCTCCTCCTTTTAGAAATACCTTTGACCTTCTGCCTTGGTTTTGGTTCTGCCATCAACCATAACAAGACTAGTATTAAAACTCTTCTCAAAGAAACCCCCACTTAGCTTTTAGAGCAAGGCTACAAAATTATCCTTGAAGGCTCTATCTTCAAACTTCTTGGAATCCATGAGATTTGGAATATTGATACACCAAAGATGGCAATGGGTGCTCAAGAAGATGCAACAAAGGTTTGACAGATGGAAAGGTTGTTAACAAAATCTAGTTGGCAGACTGGTGGTCCTAAAGCACATTCTTATCCCCTCCACTATTTACCCTCTATCTTGCTGGGCCCCCCTCTACCATTGATCTTAAAACTTTGGAAGCCATGTGAAGAAACTTCTTGTGGGCCGAAGACACTAGCAAGTATAAAATCCCCAAAGTGGCCTGGAGATATTGTACTCTCCCTAAGAATGAAGGCGGGTTGGGCTTGCGTCGACTTGGTAGGATAAACTCTTAGCCAAATGGATTGTTAGAAGCCTCTACTTCCCCAAGGAAGACTGGGCTATCCTCTTAAATAGGTGCACCCAGCTGAATGCTATCCCCTTCCTCCCTTTGTAGTGCGGTCCTATCCAAATTAAATCTCATGGTAGCCGCCTTGTTAAAGCCATTTGTCAAGCGTGAAACAAGCTTAAACCCCAGCTTGGGCTGGTGGTGGAAAATCTCAGACTCAAAGCCACAATTTTTCACTTGGACTCGATTTGGTTTTCTCTTCACTTTAAAAAACATGATCCAGCCCCATCTCTTCAAAAGAGCTCACACACTTTCTAAGAAAGGTATTAAGACTTGGGTTGACATCTCGCACTTTGACCACAAAAAGGTGGCTCACTAGACCTGAGTTCCAAGTAGCTTTTAGGGTCAATGTTTAGGATTTGGACCTCATCCAATACATAATGAATTTATGGGATACTGTCCTCTCCCCCCTCATCCAAGCTAGAGGTCCTATTCTCCTTCAATCTTTTAGTAGCTAGCCCTTCCAAACCAACTTGCTATGCGCATTCCTTAACCCTTCTCTTCCCTCTCTACATGTCAAGCTCAATGCTAAATGGGTCATTAACTGGCATAGAAATCAATGGAAATTGAGATTCCACCATATATGGTCTAAAAGGATAGCTCCTAAGAAGTCTTGCCTTATGTGGCTTATTGTCCACAAAGCTCACTAGACAACCAGCGCGCTGCTAAGATTGGCATAGGGTTTGGCATATGTCCCGGATGTAAAAGAGAGGAGGAAACAATCGCCCACCTTTTCATTAACTTTGATTGGAACACCAATGTATTGGAATTCCTTCACATGTGCATTAAGTCGATTCATCCTACTACTCTCAATTGGAGAGAAATTTTATTAGGCGAAGTTAATGGCTGTTCTACTAAACTGTGGAATATCATAAGGGTATAATTTCTCTCTGGACAATGTGGAAAAACAGGAATGCCTTTCTTTTCTTACCTGAAAAGTATGAGGCCTGAAAGCTTATTTATATTTTCAGAGATGAAAAGGTTTATTGGATTTGAAGAAGAAAACGTGCTCGGCCACTAATCTTGTCCCTTGAGAGTCAAAGAATTGTTGATATGCTGGAAGCAGACCAATCCTACATACGACGCAAGTAAGCAATAGACGATTTCACCACCTCCTTGATCTCTAAAGAGAAAGAAGTCATTGCTGACCTGGACTCTTAAGATGAAGAGCTTACTACATCATTAACTAGGGCTACAAAGAATAGACCATTACCCTAGAGGTGGAGAGTTCTGACACCATCGACAACGCCTTGCACTTGTGCGGAGCCATGCAAATCTTCGTTAAAACCCTTACTAGCAAGACCATTACCCTAGAGGTGGAGAGTTTCGACACCATTGATGTCATCTTGCGCTTGTGTGGAGGCATGTAGATCTTTGTTAAAACTCGTACGGGCAAGACCATTACCATGGAGGTGGAGAGTTCCGACACCATCGATAATGTCAAGGCCAAGGTCCACGATAAGGAGGGCATGTAGATCGTACGGGCAAGACCATTACCATGGAGGTGGAGAGTTCCGACACTATTGCCAATGTCAAGGCCAAGGTCCACGATAAGGAGGGCATTCCACCCGTGATAGTAGTTAGAGGACGACCGCACCCTCGCCGACTACAACATCCAGAAGGAGTCCACCCTCCATTTGGTGCTTCGCTTGCGTGGAGGTGTGTAGATCTTTGTGAAAACCCTTACCAGAAAGACCATAACCCTAGAGCTGGAGAGATCTGACACCATCGACAATGTGAAGGCCAGGATCCAAGACAAGGAAGGGATTCCTCTCAACCAGCAGAGGCTAATTTTTGTTATAAGCAGCATGAAGATGGTCGAACCCTTATTGATTACAACATCCAAAAAGAGTCCATGTTCCACCTGGTCCTTCACCTGCATGGAGGTTGGTAAGGGCTGCTACCATTTTTGAGAGCCAAGGTTTCTTTCTGCTTACACTTGGTCACCACCCAAAATTAAACGAGGCCCTCTTCTTCACATTCATTCTGAAAAGGTTGAAAGAGTTGAAGGAGGCATGTGCTTTTTACCACCCTAAGTCAAAGAAACACTTGGTCACCACCCAAAATTAAACAAAGCCCTCTTCTTCACATTCATTCTTAAAAGGTTGAAAGTGTAGATTAAGTGTTTCTGTATATCCACATACTCCGGTTAGAGGTACTTGGAAGATAGGGTAGTTGTACTTGCCAAAGGAGAGGCAGAAGTACTTGGAAGAGCAGGGTAAAAGTACTTTGCTAATCCATTGGAGTCTTAGCTAGTTTAGGAGAGGTTGCCTCCAATGGTAGTCTCGCTAGTAAACATGATGCTGGTAAAGCCCAAGGTAAACATGTCGACTGTAAAGCCCAAGGTTAACGACGGTTCACAAGTTTTTTAACTTGTTCACCATTGGAACTAGAAGGAGGCATGCCGCCCTTGGTTTCAACTCTATGTTAGGTAAGTAATGGTGTCAAGAAGCTCCCTGAAGAAAACACACACACTTTTTTTTTTTGTAAAAGGAAGAATACACACACACATAAAAAGCTTAGAAGCACTAAATTAATTTAAGTGTTTGATTAACACAAGTTTTTTAACTTGTGCACCGTCAAAATTGGAAGGAGGCATGCTGCCCTTGGTTTCAACTCTCTGTAGAGGTAAGTGACGGCATCAAGAAGCTCCCTGAAGAAAACACACACACTTTTTTTTTGTAAAAAAGCAAGAATACACACACAAAAAAATGCTTTAAAGTACTAAATCAGTTTAAGTGTTTGATTAACACATTGATGAAGAGTATATAATCTTACATACTTCCACTCTCACTAGTGGCTTTGAAGTGGTTCTAATTAATGCTGCCGGGGTCTACGATAATGGTCTCGAGGGCTTTGGTGGTGACGAGACTTGAGCTCAGGATGAAGTTTTCCCACGACGGTTGGCAGTTGCCAGTGTTGGGGTGTGGCAAGAAGAAGTGTTGGCCACCCACGAGCCCGCCCTTTAGAGGCCTCGTGCTTGTTGTAGTAGAGATCGACGATGGCATTATAGAGGACCTAGGCGGAGCTGTTGAAGGAGTAGTGCTGGACACACACACACACACACACATGAAAAGCTTAAAAGCACTAAATCAGTTTAAGTGTTTGATTAACACATTGATGAAGAGTATATAATCTTACACACTTCCACTCTCGCTAGTGGCTTTAAAGTGGTTCCAGTTGATGCTGCCAGGGTCTACGGGAACGATCTCGAGGGCTTTGGTGGTGACGAGACTCGAGCTCATGAGTGATGAAGTTTTCCCACGACGGTTGGCAGTTGCCAGTGTTGGGGTGTGGCAAGAAGAAGTGTTGGCCGACCCCACGAGCTTGCCCTTAGAGGCCTCGTGCCTGATGTAGTAGAGATCGGCGGTGGCATTATAGAGGACCTAGGCGGAGCTATTGAAGGAGTAATGTTGGACGCCCACGACGTAGTAGGCCACCTACAGCTTCTATTTGACTGGCATCTCAATGGTTGTTGGTATGGAAACGTTTGCCCCAGCAGGCAGATTGCTGCACGTGGTGCCGGATGTGCTAGTAGTCACCATGAGGAGCGAGAGACACATAGCCACACTGGCACAAAGCAGCCTTAGTTTTTGCGCTAGCACATCTCATTGGCTATATTGCAGGCTCGATTAGCTTATCGAATTGGGTGAAGCCTAAGATTGCCTAACAAGTACGCTTGATGAAAGAGAGAGTGAAAGCCTCTTTGCTCTCTTAATATATGGTAGATTGATGACCCTGATGCCCTCCTTTAAAAAAAAATAAGTTGATAGCTGATCCATTGGAGTCTTACCTCGTGTACCCTTTTTACCTTGGGTAGCCTAAGTTGCTTTACAAGAAAGCAAGCGACTACAACAAAGCCACGTGGCACTGAATGTAGCAAAAAATGCACTCCAATAGATAACATCCTGAGAAAGAAGCTCCTTAAACATGCCCTATTTAGGCTTAGCTCTTTGATCACGCTACATTGATAGCCACTTTAATTTTGAATGTTTTTTTTGTTGATTGGGGCTTCGATTTATGAGATCGACGATAGCTCGTGCGCACTGATAGCGGTTATAACTTTACATTAATCGGCGATCGTGAAACAATATCACACGAGACTCGTCACATCATCGACTTCAGTATCGCAGACTGACAAAGGTATTCCTCTTTTATATTTGAACAAACTAATGTCCACTTTCAACACTGAAGGTGTATCTTTGGTCCACTTTCGATATCCAAAGTGTTATTTGGGAAACGGGAGAAGGGCACGTTCCCTTATGTTTATAAAATTATGGGGAGGACTGTGCCAACTCCCCACCATACTTTATGTATGGTTTTTTTTCACTTGCACAAAAAAGCACAAAATTCATGACTTGAACGACGACATGTAACTCAAATTCAGATGTGCTAACCAATTTGTAATTATCCTTTTTGTGAGGTATTTCAAGATCTCCATCGATTATAAGCATAGATTTGCAGTTCATCGATATCAGACGCGTCTCTAGCACCCTTTCCAAGTATGTTTACAAATTTATGCTCGTTCGATCACGTCAAGATATTTATAAGCAAAACTGCACGGTTGTATGTTTGTTAATTTTGAACGTTTCCTTTGAGGTATATCAATAAAAATCTATTTTTTTTTTTGCTATAGGTAACATGGCAAACCAAAATGTGGGAAAGACATGTCTACAAAGAAGACATGTTGTAGAAATTAGGACTTCGAGGAAAAAAAAACAATTGCTAATGCCAAACGCTTCCACATGGTATGTGGAGATGTTAAATGAGCAATGACGTATTGAGATATTGTTGTCGGCAACATTGCATTATGCAGCGTGTGTTTATTTCTGACAAGCCGACATCGTACTAGAAGTGAAAGTTGCACACTAATATTAAACTAGCAAGTGCACTGTTACTAGATGCTGCAAACAAATACGGTGTTAAAGCACACTGGTGTGCTTATTACAACTGCAAAAAGAATATGACTAGGCAAGCAAGTATAATGCTCCTACTTCTAGATTACATTTGTCGGCTGCTAACAGGCAACCAGCTACATACCCAACTTCTTAGCATCATAGATGTGTTAATGAGTGTCACTTCCACAGCGAATGCCATTGCAAGAGGCATTTTGGAGAGAATATCTACCCCTAATCTATTGGTCGACTAATTTCGATAGGACTCGCATATCAAAAGACTTAGCCTCCGAAGTAGTTAGAATACTTGCATACAATATAGTCAACAATCCAATTATACAGAAGTACAAGACACTTGTAGAATGTTCTCACATAAGGCTGGGCGTGTGTGTACTTTCGCTAGACGTTGTAACCAACATCATCAAGAACCACGTATAAGATGACCCATTTCAGCTTAATGAGACAGAAGTGGAGACACATGGTGAACTATCACTGCTGCAAAATTTAGCGAACTAAGAGCGTTCTATAAATCTGCAAACACGAGTTCGCTTCGATACAATTGTGTGCTGCACTTGTATAGGCGGGTAAGGCTACCCAAACATTCCAGTTTCTAGCTTCTAACCTCAACATCCCTTCACTAATTAGTCGATTTAGTTGAATAAAACAAATGCACCTTTTTATAGCTTTTGATATCCACTAATTACTCGATTTAGTTAATCCAATTAAAGCACAAAAATCACCAAGAGGTATTAAACCAGAGAGCGCGACCGAGTGAAGGGCGTCGGGGTCACATCTGGAGCGACCGCCACAGGTATTTGAGGTATTAGTTGTCCTCGCTCGAACGCCACTGATTGCAAGTTGCCCCGGGTATGCGCATCCTCATCAAGCTCTCGTAATCTGGGCGGAACCCTTTTTTTTCTCTTTTTCTTTTTCTTTTTCTCTCTCCCAAGTTTGGGGGCGGTCTGCAGATGAGTGATGGCATCTATTATAAGCGGATCAGGGCTAGGTTTTTATATTATAAAAAGAATCCATAGAAGGGAGGAGTAAGTCAATATCATGAAGGATATCAAGGCTGAATTGCAGGCCCCAGTTTCACTCAATTTGCAAATGGACACGTGAAGGCATAGGCTACGGAAAGTTTTGGAAATTTGGGTTTGCATGTGCAGGAGGAGGAGCGAAGCGAAGGTTTCAAGGAATTTTCACTTTTTATCACAACTAGAGGGCAAGGGACCATACCTACTATCACAAGAAGAAGAGGCAACAAATGGTACGGCTTGATGCATTTTTTTTGTTGAATTGCAAAAGGGAAGAAACAAAGATCCGGGAATGGCATTTTTGGTCCTAGCGAGATGTTTGTGATATGTGATTGCTTTAGCAGTTTTTTGGGGGTGCCTTTTATGGAGTTGTATGTTGCAGCAACGGATTCATTAGGATGTGTCGAATCTTAAATTTGAAATAGGTGATTTTAGGTTGTGAGTGTGCACTGTGCATGCATCCAATGAAATTTCCAATGATAGAGTGTGCTGGATGTTTAATGTACGCAATGCCTCCTGACAAGTCTTCTTGTAATTGCTGGTACAGTCGTCTCTTGCTGCTGCCAGAGCTGATAACTTCTACTATCCTCCAGAATGGACGCCAAAGCAGGTATGTTGTAAAAATTCTAATCATTACAAATATGAAACCTGCTGCATGTAAGTATATATCTGAGCTCGAGGTTTGATCAAGCTTCAATGGCATGGTGTTGGTAGGGTTCATTGAACAAGTTTCATGGACAGCATGCTCTAAGAGAGAGAGCCAGGAAACTGGACCAAGGCATCTTGATCATAAGGTGAAGTTTGCATTTTAGCTCTTATCAAATAGCATTATTGCAAGAAAAAGTCCTCAAATCTTTGATCAAAATTATGACTTACACAACGATGTCTGAATTGGATAGATTCGAGATGCCTTTCAATATTTGGTGTGGCGGTTGCCATTCTATGATTGCAAAAGGAGTGCGTTTCAATGCAGAGAAGAAGCAAGTTGGAAATTACTACTCTACAAAGGTGAATTTAAAAGATCTTGTACAAGCTGTAGTGGTCTCTTTTCAAGTGGGACGCTGTACTCATAAAATAGTGCTTCCTGCCACAGATATGGAGTTTTACGATGAAGGCAGCATGCTGCAGGCAAGAGATTGTGATACAAACTGATCCTCAAAACTGTGAATATGTCATCATCAGTGGTGCAGAGCAAAAAACGGAAGTTTTTGACCCAGAAGATGCTGAAACACTTGTACTTCCTTCTGAAGAGGGTAGGTAATGATTTCTGGGTATCCATAACAGTGTAATTATTTGATCAGTTGTGACATTTTGTATACTGTTGTCATTTTGGATGTTTGGACTTTTAGACAGGGGAAAATTGGCAGACCCTTTTTATCGCCTTGAACACTTGGGAGAAGATGTACAGAAGGCAAAAGAAGCAGAACCTTTAATGGTGCGCATGCAACGGGTGTCCAATATCAAGCATGAGAAAGACTATGCTTTGAATAGGTCACTCAGAGCTCAATTACGGGTGAGGAGCAAGTCTGTTCCTTAACTAGGGTAGGAAAAGGCTTTTTTGATATCTAGGGTCAAAAGATAGTCTCTGCTTTTGTAGTTAAGAAACTGTGATTGTTTTTTATAGGTGCAAAAAGAACGAGTTAATGCAGAAGCAGCTTATTCTAAGAAATTAGGACTTGGCATCAGGCTTCTTCCACCTTCAAAGGAGGATACAGAGGAGGCTTCAAAAACAAAATTTGCTCACAAGTTTGAAATCAATAAAAAACAGAAGAGGGCAGCCATTAATGCATCATCAATCTTTTCGCACTGTTCAAAACAAGACCATCCTTCTCTTCTTGATTCTGGTCAGAAGCTGCAGCTGCTTGCAAAGAGAAGAAAGATGAATGTGGCGGCTGTGCAGAGCTCTGTTACTGGCAATGTTAAGCATTCCTCGGGGTCTGCTATATCTGCTGGTAGAATTGTGTCTTCTGTGAATAGATTTGTGGTTGTGAAACCGACTTGACCTTGGCATATCAATTTTGGCTTTCATCCATATACCTTGAGTTGGGACCTCTATTCACATGGTGAGTTTTGATTGTGGAGTACACTGTTGTACAGAACAAATACTGTGTTTATGGGTTGAAAGTTCAGCTGCGGCTGATGAGCAAGTATGTTTTTGTTTTCATGTCAACAGACCTGAGTTAGCTTTCTAAAAGCATATTGGTTTCCCATGTTTTTAAATAAATGCTACAGTTCACTACCGTTTCATCGGATAAACAAAATGGAAGCTTTTCATTGAGGATTACCCCTTTCCCCTCCACCAAAATGATGGGAGACATCACATCTTGGTTTTACTATTTTTGTGCTGGGCGGAAGAAAAAGGCCCATCATAGGGTTTTCCACGGCTCCATATCCTATCAGCAATTTGTTACGGGCAAACCTCTATGCCTAGTTTGGACCAGCCTAAGGCTACCCCGATCCTGTGCAAGAAAGGGATCTAGTGAGGGATAAGGAAACTACACTCATTATACATGGAACGGAGTACACACAATCTCATAAGGAGTAGCCACCTAAACATGAAAAGTCTGCCATGAATCAATCATGAAAGCTTGGGTCATAAGATCCAAGAAAGGTGACAATGGATAATATGTCAAAAGACACACAGCTTTACACAAGTTGTCCAATAAGTGATTTATATAGTCACTTACTCTAAAGATGTGTCCATACTAGTCCATGCCCAAGATCTATGTGTCTAAATTGTACATGTACTACGAGAAGATGTTTTTTTTTTACAAACTATTCTCTCTTACAATATCAAACACAAAGTGTCGTCGTTCAACGATTGGACGGTAATCACCACGGATGCTAGGATCTAACAAAAATCCCCAAAATATGCCACTGAGATCATGACATGAATATGTATCCGGATCAAAAATGAATGTCATGATCAAATGCCGCATCAATGAGCCCTACAAACGGTATTTGTATCAATGCATAGATATCCACGAGTAGCTTCACATAAGAACGCCTCGCAATCCAAATCAATGCTTGAATCAAAAATTGATGTATCATGATGGCATGCATCGTCATCTAGCCCAACATCATTATGACATCTATGGGCATCAAAGAAGAATGCCTCATAATAATCTAAATTATGCCAACCCATGCCATTAACACATGAATCATCCTGCAACTCAATCAAGGCATGGTCCACATAAACATGATCCATAGAAGCATAATCTGCATACTTGCATAATGTCATCACCAATATAAGTGTCATCCTCAACATGTATACGACCATAGTCCACATCATCAAATACATCCGTGACAACATCACTATGGACAATAGGTAGATGTGATCTCATCCTCATGAGTACACCTACCTCTCCAACGGTCTTACCTTCATGAAATCATCGCCATCCTCCCTCAAGATACATGGATATCCGAATACATAAATGACACCATGGTAAATACTGCTAGGGAACTTATGAGAATGAGTGATCATGGCTAAATCCTAATTGCCCAAACATGTATGATCCCTAGAAGAGTAAACTTTCATATCTAGCACAAGCAACTCTTGCATGTGCTCCTCGTGGCTCATATCATCTGTCAAATACTCATGGTTATCTAATGCATCCACATGATCCCTAAGAAGATAGGTAGGTATACATAGGTATCCTCACCCACAATGCTCTGTACCATGCTTGTCCCTGAGATCATGTCCACACGATCTAACTCACACATCAATACCATCATTACGTGCATGTGTTAATATCATCACCATGTGCATGTGTATCAATATCAGCATATGCATGTGTATCATCATGTGCACGTGTATCAATATCATCGACGGATGCACGCATGTGATACATCATCATCATCATCTAAATCATAATACAATGAATGGATCAATGGCTAGTAGATGTCGTGGATGAGTCATAGAGACTGTCGATGACTACTATGATACAGACATGTGTAAGCAGGTATGACATGTCCTCCAAGGACCAAATCCTGTTACACCATGACTCACAGACTTCTCCCCACCACGAATGAAAATCGTGATCATCATCTACCATGTAGCCACACACATCAACAACACCAATATCATGGCCATATTGAAACTCCTGATAAGTCATGCCCGTGGTGGTTGAGACACCTCCACGATTCATAAAAATCTTCGGTCTTAGCCAAATCTCTCAACACACTATCAAAATTCCTAATGACAAGAATTGATGCCCTCATAGCTACCACACCAACATACATGTGTGAGCGGGTATAAGGTATAAGTGTGAACGAATCCACTCGATATCAATGTTGATGCATGAACAATGTCCACAACGCATAAGACATGTGAACACCCCTCACAAAGCACCCCAAGTGTGTGAACACCACCACAATGCTCCAAAATATATGCACAAGGCCCGTTTTCTGTCCATTCCAAGTTATTGGATTACCCAATACTACCCAGTGTTGACTAGGAGGTCACACTCCAAAAAACAACGATTTTGGATCCATTAAATGTGTTTGTTTGTGTGTTTGATTTTCATTTGAAGTTTATCTTACATTAGGGTATTCTATTTCCATCTATTGTAGGATAAACTCTTGTTGGTTCTTTGGTGATTTGCATGAAATTAGAGCCCAAGAGGCTTAGATTTCATTGCTTTGATCTATGGATTAGCTTAGTAATTATAATTAGAAGTGGAATCCAGTCCAAAAACATGAGCATTGAGCTCCATTAGGTTAAATTAATGCATTTTATATATTTTCATAATTTGTTCATAGATTATTGGAATTAGTAGATTAGAAGCACGCTCAATCATCAAAAAATACTTAATTAGTTTTATCTCAACTATTAACTAGGATTATAGACATTAATCACAACCCATCAAGTCTAAAAAATAAAAAAAAACTATCATAAACTAGGCCAAATAACTCTCGAGTAGGGAGCATGAGCCTATAGTCTCATATAAAACGACATGAGCCTGTACACGTGAGCCATGAGTCTGGACATGTGAGCCATGATTCTGGGCACGTTCTAGACATGTGAGCTGTGTGTCTGGACACGTGAGCCGTGAACCTATAGACATGAGACTAGAGACTAGAGACTAGAGACATGAGACTAGAGACGTGGGCATGGACCATGAATCTGTAGACATGAGCTTGGAGTTAGGTATACTTAATATAGTATGGACTAATTATTACTACAATGAAGACGTGAATGAACACACCTACCCATGACATGGCCTTGAAAGATTTTTGAGAAAGATACAAGCTAAACTAGAGCCAATGTTAGAGCAAGTGGTTGAGGTACGACTACTAGCCCCGCGCACCTGAGCATATCCCAAACCCCATCCCAAATTCAATCATAGACCCAGTGAGGAAACCCCAGAGTTTACCCAAGGGCTCAAACAAACCCGTATCCATTCTTAAGAGCTTGCAAATAGAACCAGCTCCAAATCCTCTACCTCTAGAACCCATCTAACCAAGCCTCACACATTGCTAGATATAGTGAGGGAGGACACAGTGGTGGGGGAGGTGAAAGTCGGCCTTTCATGGATCATCGTTGCCAATGCAACATTTTCTTTGCAGTGATCATGGGAGATGATTTTATCTTGTCTCCTTCAAAGGAACCACCTCCTTGCACATATCTTACAAATACCTTACATATTAGTAGGTCATAGCCCACCGTAAAGCAAATATAAACCCAGTCCATGCAAATATCACATGTGGCACATAGCAGGTCCTACAAGAAATATTAATAAGAGATGATTTTATCTCATATCCTTCAAAGGCACCACCTCTTATAGGGAAGGATCGGTGCACATATCTTACACATACCTTACATATTAGTAGGTCCTAGCCCACCTTAGAGTGAGTATAAACCCAATCCATGCAAATATTGCTTGTGGGACATAGCAGGTCTCATAGCCTTCTTAGCCTTGGAGGTCCAAGTGCCACAAGTTCTCTTTTGTAAGAAAATTTGCAACTTTGGAGATACGTTGTGAGGAGGTTGGGTGATGACCTCTATACACCACCAACAGACACACAAGAAGAAAATGTAAAGGGATCAGAACTAGGGGACACCAAGATCCCAACTCCAAGGGCACCAATCAGCTATGCATCTATCCTTAGCCCTCCAGCTGACACAATCGGACACCTATACACACCTCAACACTCCTCAATCTGATCCAGTTGACTCCTCCGGTTGTCCTCCCAAGTTAGACTAGGCCTCCTACACCTTTGATCTTCTACCTATAAGCCTCATCTGACTTTAACTGACATCTACCTAATTAGATTCTGACTGTAACCTAATTTAGAAGCCTGTTGCCGATTCCAGTCATAAATATGCCCGCTAAGCTCTTAAAATGTCCTTTACACTCCAAAACAGATCCCTAGTATCAGCAAACTTCAATTCCTTGCTTTCAAAACTTCACCTACCTTATTAGCTCTCCCTTGTTGACCTTTTGCTAACTTCTTGCTGACTCAGTTGACTTGGATTCACCTCAGACTGATTCAGCTGATTCCTCTAAATATCCTCCCAAGTCAAACCACCAGGCCTTCTACAACCTTGATCTTTACTTCTCACTACACAACAGCTGACTTTAGCTTTGACAGTCTACTGACCTGAATAGCTCCAACTGACCTTCAACTACCTAGAATCTAACTCAGAAATCTTCCACTTGTCCCCAGTCAAATAAATTCCCTTCCTCCATCATCAACTAATCACAAGTTCTTACCCCCAGAACCTCTCTAAACCAGTCAACTACTCTATGCTGACACCTTGTTGACCCAGATTTGATATAGCTAATTGAGTTGATCTAGCTCAGAACTCTTCACCCTAGTGTCCTCTGACACCACTATACTTTCATACACCTCAAAACTCACCAAGACCCAATACAACAAACCCATAGCTCTGACAGCAGGAGCTGACTGCCTACTAACTCTGAGACGCCTTCAGCCCACAACTCAAAACTAACTGTTAAAACTGCTGATAGCCTTAATTGTCAAACCAAACTCCAAATACGTTCCTCTTAACCCAGAAAGGCTAATTCTCACCTTCTACACACACAACTGATAAGATCTGATGTTTAACTGACTCAGTCTAACTCTGTATCCCCTCAATTAAAGGTGATTGACTTAGTTCTAACACAATAGACTTGCACTCATAAGTGTTCCTCTTTCATAAACTCAAATCAAAACAACACAAGTATAGCACCACAGCACAAAATCTTATCAATTCACACACAGAACTCAAACTCCACACTATTCTTCATTGAAACAAAACCAGAGAGTCTCAACATCCCTGAGACTTGGGACTCACAAAGATTGAACCAAGGCTTTAACAAAGGTGCTGCACAAAGATCCTAGGGGACACACCTCCTAGCCAATTCTCTGGTCTTCAGCTCTTCCTCTGCTATAATCCAACCAAACCTCTCACACTGTGTACTATTCTCTGTGACTTTCAACATCTGCAAGATCTCTAGCCTGCAACCTTTAGCAAAATCAAATAGACCTACAACACCTCTTCACTGCTCTCTGTGTGTGTGTGTGTGTGTGTGTGTGTGTGTGTGTGTGTGTGTGTGTGTGTGTGTGTGTCTCTCTCTCTCTCTCTCTCTCTCTCTCTCTCTCTCTCTCTCTCTCTCTCTCTCTCTCTCTCTCTCTCTCTCTCTCTCGTGGTCTCTCTAGCCACCCCTCTTGTACTGCCGAAAAACTTCCTAATTACGTACTTCATGGACCCGTCATCGCCTTTTGTCTTTCCAGAACACTGCACCGCCCGTCTTCTTCGTTTGTCCACACACTTTCTTTTGCATTCACGCACCTACGCAAATACACTTGGCTGCCACGTTGCTTTTATCTCCACCTCTACACACCATGATGTATACATTCCCTTTATCTATACATCATGCTTGGATGGGACTCGAGATTCTCCTCACAACGTAATGGATTGAATGCATGGGAATTTAAGAGCCCACACAATTAAACATGAACCCAAAGGATGAAGAGGATGAACCATGCTTGATTGCGCACTATCCCTTCATAGCCAAGGCCAAAGGATAGCCAAGCATGCCAATGAACAAGGTGAGACACTATTTTTAAAGAGACAAAATGAATGCAGTGTTACATGTCATGTACAAGGGACTTACGGTCTTTGTAATCTTGTACGGTGGTGTTGGTATTAACATAATCACCTAGCATTTCTGAGAGCCTATGGTAGCCCAGCACTCATAGGCATAAGCCTTGTAGTGAAGCTTGTTGATGAAAAAAATAGTCAAACCATAGGTATCTTGCAAGATGTAGAGTTTAAGACCCTCAGGCTGAGTTTCTACCTCACATCATGGTGGTGATGGATTTTTATAGAAAAGGACCGTACACAATGATCAAGGCGTTCAGAGATCAAGACCATTAGACTAAGCTTCTACCACACATTATGGGACGGATTTCTCAAAGAAGGTCATACACAATGACCCTTAGAAGACTTGCATGAGAGAACCCAGTTGCATTTATGTATACAAAGGCAACTAGTCCTTGAAGATATACTTGAAAACATGAATACTCATCCCATGGGTCGAGGCATTCTCGCCAATAAGCATGACACAACTATCCGAACTACTTCAACCAACATATGTAAATGTTGCAACAAGTTGTTAAATAGTGAAGATGAGAACTAGGATTATAAACCTCTCCACGGAGCCTGATGACCTTGTGGATTGGATCAATTTCTTGGCAAACCATGGACCCTCTTCCACAAAAGCTTGGAACAAGATTTGCACAACTAGATGCAACAAAAATCACCTTCGTGTTCATGCTTAAAGTAGGATCCCTCTTGGGAGCCTACAATGATTTTGAGCCATGAGTAGCTAGTGTTTCGTCTAGTGAGGACTCCTTCACAGAAGGACCAATCTTTGTGTTTCACCCAGCCAAGAAGGAGAAAACCACATAGAAAGCCTAAGAAGTATCTTCTCCCCATGGAGATGGATCTTCACTCGTGTCGCTATCTTGAGGTCGTGGATCCACACAAAACCTACAGCCGCATAGTGGTCTATAAAAGTGACGAGGATCCCACGAGCTCCGATCAAGCCAAGCTACTAGGCGTGAGAGCTTAATAAGGTCAAGGCTGAGGTGAAGAAGAAGGCAAAACTCAAAGAGCTTGTCAAGCTCCAAAGAAAGATCTAAGGCAAGTGCCTGTGTACTTTAAGTCCTATAACATTAAAGACAGAGTGGTACATGGTAAGAAGACACAAAGAAGCAACGACAAGCTTCATATGATGGCCCCATCAGGGTCAAGGAAATAAAACTTGCTCTGGCCCAAGTGAAGAACCAAAGTTAATGTTCATTGCCAAGGACCTCAACCCTGAGCAACAAGAAGAATTGATAGCCTTGCTTAAGGAATTTCATGATGTGCTTACGTGGAAATACACTAACACACGAAGGGAATTCCTCTGGAAGTGGTGAAACACACAATAGGGGTGCATGAAGGTGTGAAACCATTTGAACAGAGAGCTTACCACATGAATCCTAAGTATGGTCAAACAGTCAAAAAAGAAAAGGTAGAATAGCTCATTGATGTGGGATTTATGTATGAAATCAAGTACATTGAGTGGGTGTGGCCAATAGTAATAGTTCCCCAAAAAAACAGAAAGCTTAGAGTGTAAAGGTTATTTTGTATGTTAACCTAAAAAAGGTTGATGATGCAACCATAGTTTATGCCTCTCTCTCTCTCTCTCTCTCATTACCCCTTGCCCTACACAAACTATATGTTGAAAAGAGTCGCTAGAGTAGAAGCTTACAACTTCTTAGATGACTTCTCTGGCTATAACCAAGTGATGATTGACCTAGCTATGCTGACCAATACAAGATGGCATTTACTGGGGAAAGGGGAGCATACACATCGTGTCATGCCCTTCGGGCTTAACCAATGCCCCTACAACCTCCTAATGATTGATGTGTATAACCTTCAAGGATCTCCTTCAAAAAATTAGTAGATAAGAGGGTGTACACAACGCATGGGGGAAAAAACCTCCTAGTGAGGAAAAACGTGCCCCCGGCGGTCCTAAGTGTTTCACACACATCACTACCATATAATGCTACAAATCCCCCCTAGAGTGATGATGTGAACATGTACAGGGTATGGCCGATCAATCTTGAAAAGGCAGTAAGACCAAAGCTTTACAAAAAGCTTCGAACTTTTCACGAGGAAGAGCCTTCATGAATAAATCTGCCATGTTGTCGACAATGTGTAGGCATAAAGACCAAGCTAATCTTTGCTGCAAAACAGAGAGTCTTTCCTTGACATAGTGGTGGTAAGGTACCTAAATGTGCTTAGTTGTAAGATTCCTCCCTCCAGCTTTTGAGATGTAAAGGTGTAAGGACCCCCCTTTAGTCTTTGTAATCATCCCCTAATTCTGAATGCAAGAAAATATTGTTTTACCTTGTTTTGGTCTAGAGAGAGATAATACAGTTTTGAAATATTTTTGGATAAGAATTTTCTCCCAATCAATAGGAAGAGATCCCTTGAAACAGAATCTTAAAAAGAGTTTTCCAATGTGCATTAGAAATTAATTGAATATGTAAATTGGACATCTTGGCCTAGGGGTATAAAATTTCTTATTAAGGTCCAAAGAGTGTCAAGAAGGGCCAATAAGGTTAATCCCAGTGTTGGGATGAGAAAAAGACAAAGAATATAAGAAAATCTCCCAAAAATGAGTAAATTCTCACATAAGATGAAGAAGGTGGAGCTTCCCTAAGCTAGGTAGTGAGAAAAGAGAAAGGGAGTTATGGAGAGCCCAACCTCTAATACATGCCTTCATGTGTGCAAGAGTGATATGGGGGAGAAGACAAGAAAAGGGAGAAAAAGAAGCAAGACAAGAAGTCATCACCTACATGCACACAATAACAAATCAAGTAAGAAAGCATAAACATACACAAGCCTACCATCATAACCACAAGAGAGTGAGAGAGAGGGAGAAGAAAAACTCAATTGTGATAATAGGATTATCCTTTTTCATATTTCATAAGTCACTTATATACATGAGCAGACTAGTACAGGGTTTATTAGTTTAAAAAAAGGGATTTTTTAAAGAAAAAAAATAGAATTTTGACACCTCAAAATGGGAGAAGGGCTCATGAAGGAGGCGCCTAGAAATCACATCAAGAGGGTATTTTTTAATTCAAAAAAGTGAGATATTTAATCTCTCCTCTCTCCTCCTTCAAACTAGATAAAAGAAGTGAGCCAAACTACTCTAAACTTGTGGATCAAGAAGCCTCTAGATTCTAGTTGGACTTGGTTGGTGGCCTCCCTCCCCTATAAATAGACCCCCATTCCTTTGTACTTTTATATTGGAGTAACTATATGCTAGTGTAATTTTCAGTTTATTATATTTCTATTATTGTGAAGCTTTGGAGCTTCATTAATCCTCTCCTTCTCTTGGAGATTACCCTCTTTTACTTGGTGGCCAAGTTTCTTCTTTGAGGGCTTCACATTTCCCTAAAGAATCAAGCAAACCAAGGGTAAGCCTAAATCAATGATGTTTTCTTCTCTTTTTCAATGGTAATCTCTTCCCAACCTCCCTCATGCTTGGGAAACATTTTATTTTGTGGTTTTTCTCTTAAAACCATGCTTTTCTTGATTATGATGAATTAATGTTTATGTTTAAGCCTTGATTTATGCATAAACTAACTTTTATATTAAAAGGAAAATTTTTAGCATTATCATTTCATAGTAAATGCGGGGAAACTATAGCAAAATTTTATCAACAGAAAATGAAGGTTTTTGCATAAATTAAATTTTCTGCTAAAAGTGAACTTTTGAGTATTCTCATTTCATAGTAAATGCAGGGAAACTATAGCACAATTTTATCAATAGAAAATAAAGGTTTTTGCATAAATTAAATTTTATGCTAAAAGTGAACTTTTGAGTATTCTCATTTCATAGTAAATGCGTGGAAACTATAGCAAAATTTTATCAATAGAAAATGAAGGTTTTTGCATAAAATTAAATTTTATGCTAAAAGTGAACTTTTGAGTATTCTCATTTCATAGTAAATGCAGGGAAACTATAGCAAAATTTTATCATTAGAAATGAAGGATTTGCATAAACAAATTTTTATATTAAAAGTGAACTTTTGGGCATTCTCATTTCGTAGAAAATGCGGGGAAACTATGGCAAAAATTTTATTATTAAAAAAATGAAATTTATGCATAATTATATACTAAAAGTGGAATTTTAAGCATTCTCATTTCATAGAAAATATGGGAAAGTTATGGTAAAATCTTTATCGTTGGAAAATGGAATTTATGCATAGATAACTTTTATATCAAAAGTGAAATTTTGAGTATTATCATTTCTTAGAAAATGTGGGAAGCTATGACAAATTTTATATCATTAGAGAATGAATTTATGCAAAATAAATTTTATGCTAAAAGTGGAGTTTTGAGCATTATTCATTTGCTTGAAAAATAAAGAAGGTTATGCACAAAATTTTAGATGAATTATGGAAATGATTCATTTAGATAAAAAATGATGTGAATGGATGTGAACGGCTATGAACGGATGTGAATGGATGTGATATGATGTGGATGTAAATGGATGCGATATGATGTGAATGGATGTGAATGGATGTTATATGATGATGTAAATGGATGTGGAATGATGTGAATGGATGGAGGACGATGTGAATGGATGTGATTGGATATGGAATGATGTGAATGGATGCGATATGATGTGAATGGATGTGAATGGATGCGATATGATGTGAATGGATGTAGGACGATGTGAATGGATGTGATTGGATATGGAATGATGTGAATGGATGTAAGAGGATGTGAATGGATATGAATGGATGTGGAATGATGCGATGTGAATTGATGTAGAAGAATGTGGAATAATAAAAAATGACGTGGAATAATGGGAGTTTGTGGAAACTATATTTATATATGAAATCTATTTTTAAAGATTGTTTTATGTCAAGAATGCTAGGGAAGCATTTTGACTATCTTGTCGAATAAGGTCGTGAGGACCTAAGTGAAAATGTGCAATAGCTAACGGAGAGTCAATGAAGGTTGTCTCGAGTGGCAAGGTCGGCTGAGGTCCTGACTAGCCTCGGTTCGATTAAAATGGTGAGCTTCCAGTACGGTGGATGAGGGACCAAGGAACTGGCCTATGAGTGAAGCGCTAGGTGACCAGCGAAGGAACCTAGAGGGTGCTGACCATACGGTGCTCGGGCTCTGGGTCGCCCAAGATTAGCTGCGCCGCGTGCGACGAGGAAGAAAAATGAGTTGGAGCTGTTTTCTGAACACGGGCATAGAACTGGTTGATTGGCCTTACTGGTCTTCAGGATGAGTTCATGGCTCTTTTACATGGATCTTGCTGATCCCCAACTAAGAGTCTATATGTTTTTTATGTGATTAAACTCCTAGGTACTATGAGCTAAGAACTATTGAAAAGGCCCCTGAGTGAGCAGGTGGTGAGCGTTTTGGTTGCCAATGATGCCATAGGTATGCTGAGGAAGAAATGACTAAAATTAGATCTTAGGGTTGGAAAGTGAAAAAGTTGGAAATTGGATCTGGAAATGGAATACTGAGGATTAGGAAGGAAACACTGTGGTTTTATTGCAGATCTGTTTTGAAAATAGTTGAATCAGAGAAAAGGCAATTTCATATTAGGTGTGTAAGTGGTCTGTCTATTTAATTTTTGCATGAGAGCCGGCTAGGGGGCCTGGGAACTCTTTTCCCTGGTACCCGGGACAAAACATAACCAAATTTTTATAATGGATCCTATCAATACAATGGTTGGGTGGTTGGCTAACCCATGGGACTTGATGGGGTTAGGTTGGTGGATTGATGGATTCCTATAATAAAATTCAATTATGTTCAAGTTACGATAGTTGAAGTAAGTCATAGGATAATCCTTGTTCTATGGAAAAGAATCAAAACGGCTGTGCCTCTTTGATGGGGACAAAGCGTTGGTCTCTATGAACCAAGTGCAAGTTCCTCCTTTGATTCGGCCATGTGACCTGCAGGTTTGGTCAGAATACAAAGGTTAGTTATATTTAAGGCCCTTGACTACGTTAGAAGATTTTTCCTGGAGGAATTGCCTATGCTTTCTAGGCGAGGGAAGTTTTTTCCGGGTTCGGTTTTGGAAGAGCCACAAGATTAGTCTCTTGTTTGGACATTCGTGGGCGAGGCCCCGAGTGAGAAGCTCTGCCCCTGCGCACAAGGTTGCTACTTCCGCTCTGCTAGCTCCCCGGATTTCGGTGCGCGGAGGGGGCAGGAGTCTCACATTAGTGCAAGCATAAAACACTGGGTTCCTTGCAACTGCTAATGCACTCTGGCTGTCAGTGAAAATCATAGTGCTAGATGACTGTCCAACACCCAAATCAGCCATAAGACGTCTGAGCCACACACACTCAATTATAGGCGATAAAAGCTACCCTATACTTAGCTTCACAGTTTGAAGTGGCCATTGTAGGCTGCTTCTTGTGCTGAGCCATGATATACATGAATCACCAAGTGAAAGCAAAACCCACTAGTGGACACTCATGTGTTATAACATCTAGCCCAATCTGAATCACTAAAAGCATGCAGTTGTGACTCACCCCCTTTGGATAAAATAATCCAAAATACTGAGTGCCCTATAAATAGCAGAAAACCCACTTAACAGCTTGCCAATGCTTTGTACCTGGGCTATGCATAAATATGCTCAATTGTGAGACCGCATATTGTATATGGGGCCTTGTGTTGCCACATAAAGAAGGGATCCAATAGCCTGCTGATACAAACTAGCATCAAAAGAGTCTCTTGCATCTTGAAGACTAAGTCGAGTACTTGTCTCCATAGGTGTAGCCACAGGTTTACAATCTTCAAGATTAAACCTCTTCAATAGCTTCTATATATATTTAGACTGTAGCATAATAATGCCATCATTGCGATGCATAAACTGAATCCCCAAATAGTAATGCAAGGGCCCCAAATCTGAGATCTCAAACGATGACTGCAAAAATCAGCCCCTTAAAGGCTGAAATCTGATCTATATCAGGTCTCGTGAGCAGCATGTCATCAACGTATAGAACAATGACCAGAAATGTGTCTCAACTCCTCTTCACATAGAGGGTACTCTTTGTTGGACTGTTGCAAAAATCATTTGCAACCAAGTATGTATGAATCTTCTCATACCATGCTCTAAGAGCCTTCTTAAGGCAATAAAGAGCCTTTTTCAACCTGCATACTTAAAGACTCTTCTCCTTTCACTCACAGCAAAACCACGAGGCTGCAAAAATACATACACCTCCTCATATAAATCACCATTCAAGAATGCAATCTTAATGTCCAACCGATGTACATTCCATCCATGATGTGTTGCCAAAGCAATGAGACACCTAATAGTAGTCATATGAGATGTGGGTGCAAAGTTCTCATCAATGCCCTTTTGTTGGGCATATCCCCTTGTAACAAGTCTGGCCTTGTAGCGATCAATGCTACCACGTGCTTTGCGTTTTAACTTGTAAACCTACTTATTAGTACCAATGGCCTTCTTGCCATGAGGTAGATCTATCAAATACCATGTGTCATTCTTGAATATAGAGTTATACTTATCCTGTATAGCATGCATCCACCAATGATCATCATCATGTGCTTCCTCAAAGGAAACTGGTTCCTCCGTAGTACAAAAAGTAGAAATGAGAACATGATCCACATGAGAATAATCTGCATGATGAGAACTTGCACGAGTTCTGCTAGATAAATTTTGGCATACGCCTAGATTCTTCTATGGTTGCTCTCTCCTCATCCACTACATCCTCAATAATTGCCTCATCAAAAGGCTAATTTGCAGGTTGATTTTACACCTGCAAAGGCTGAATTTCAGCACTTGGTTGAGCATTCAATTGCTCTACATATGGCTCCCCTCCATTAAACAAAGATAGGAGTGAATCAAACATGTCTGTGAGCATACATTTTGCTGTTTTTTATATGGAAGCATGGGCTGAACTGAGTTTTCAGCAAAAACAAATATCTACTTATTACCAAAATCCGCTTTGAGGTCAGATGGTAGAGTCTATATCCCTTGCTTTTTGAACCGTATCCCACAAATATGCCTTTCACTGCTTTATGATCAAGCTTACTGCGTTGTGCTCAAGCACAAGAGCATAAGCAAGACAACCAAAAACATGCAAATGAGCCATAGAAGGCTTCCTGCCATGCCAAGCTTCATAAGGAGTTTTAGACTACAAGGCCTTGGTAGGGCATTTGTTCAACACAGTTTGCGAACATAGTTGCCTCTAACCAAAAACCATGAGGTAAATCTTGGGCTTTTACCATACATCTTGCCATCTCTATGAGAGACTTGTTCTTTCTCTCAGCCACACCATTTTGCTGAGGTGTGTATGGCACTATACATTGATGCCTTATACCTTTTTCAGCCATATGTACATGAAATTCCTTGGACATATATTACTCCCCCCCTCAATCTGAAAGAAGGGTGCCAACTTTACATTTACATGCATTTTCAGCCATTGATACAAAGTGCATAAAGCACATAAAAACCTCTTACTTCTGCTTTACTGGATACACCCAACTATATATGAAGTAATCATCAATAAAAGTGACGAAATAGAGATATCCCCCAATAGATGGTATAAGTTGTAATTTCTTAACAGCTCTCACAGATGCATCCTTTGGAAATGATGCCCGATGCATTTTACCAAGAATACACCCCTCACATACATGTCTAGCAAGGGTCTCAAGAGTTGGCAAATCAGACACCATATCATGGCGTAACAAACTGCCATAATTTAGATGGCCAAATCATGCATGCCATAATTCTGCATCACTCATAGCACGAGTTCCGAACCATATCATGCCTTTGAAGGCATAATAGATTGCCATAATTTAGATGGCCAAATCATGCATGCCATAATTCTACATCACTCATAGCACGAGTCATAGAGACTGAGCAAGCATCATGCTACAACTTCTCAAATACATCCATCTTGTATAGGCCATGAAATAAGGTACCTGAGGTAATGATAGAATAACCATCATTTCTATCACAAACTATACATTTGTCATCCACAAATTTCACCATCAAGCCTGACAAGGCTAAGGCTGAAATTGATAGCAAGTTCTTCTTAATGCCTAGCACATATAAAACTTTAGAAAGAGTAAATGCACCCCATTTAAAACAGTGAGCACAACTTTACCAACTCCTTTGACAGGATATGAGGAACCATTTGTGTAAGATCCCACTGTTCCCACCGAGCAACGGATTCAAGATACTGGCAGCGGAAGTAGCACTTCTCGCGCGGGATAGGGGCCCCACATTCAGGGCCTCACCCACGGATATCCGGATAAGAGACTAATCCGTCGCGGTTGTTCCAAAACCGAACCCGGAAAACTTCCTTTACCGGAAAGCACGGGTGATTCCACCAAGAAAACTTTTTACTCTAACGTAGTCAAGATCATTTCTGATCAAATTGATCCAATTACATCTTCAAGATACTTGATCAGATCAAGGAAGAAACTTGCACTTGGATCATTGGGATCAACGCAAGAGGCACAGCCGTTGATTCCTATCCATAGAACAATTACTGTCCGGGATTTACTTTATCTATCGTAATAACAAAAGTTGAGTCTCGATTTACGGATCCATCAGTCCAGCCTAACCCCATCTAACCCCATCCAGTCCCATGGGTTAGCCAACCGCCCAACCACTGTAGTGATGGGATCCAATTTGGAATTTGGTTAGGTTTTGTCCCGGGTACCAAGGAAAAGAGTTCCAAGGCCCCTTAGCCGGAAGTTCATGCAAACATAAAACTAGCCACACCACTTACACACCCAATATGAAATTGCCTTTTCCTTAGCATCAGCTAACTTTAAAACAATCCTTTAATGAAACTATAGTACCACTGATCACAATCTTCCAATTTATCCAGTTGATTCATAATTTCCCATCATTCCTTCATCAGAGTATCTATGGCATCATTGGCAACTAGAACGCTCACCACCTGTCCACATAGGGGCCTTTTCAATAGTTCCTACCCCATAATACTCGGCAATATAATCATTTATAAAAATCAAGATGGACTCTCGTTGAAGATCAGCAAGATCAACCAACAGATCCATATAAAGAGCCATGGACTCATCCATTGAAGACCAGCAAGGTCAATCAACCAGATCCATGCCCGGTTTCACAAAACAACTCTTACTCCTTGTTCCAATATCTTCCTCGACGCACGCGTGGGTATCCTGGGCGACCCAGAGCCCGAGCACCGTATGGTCAGCACCCCCTAGGATCCTTCGTAGGTGACCTAGCGCTTCACTCATAGGCCGCTTCCTTGGTCCCTCATCCACCGTACCGGAAGCTCACCATTTTAATCGAACCGAGGCTGGTCAAGACCTCGGCCGACCTTGCTACGCGAGACGTCCTCCATTGACTCTCCGTCTCAGCAGTTGCAACTTTATCAGTTAGGCCTCCACGACCTTAATCACAAGATGGTCAAAATGCTTTCCCAGCATTCTTGACATAAAACAGCCATTTACAAACAGCATTTACAAACAGTTTACAAATACAATTTCTATATTAACTCTCATTTTTCCACATTATCCCTTATATAATCCACATTACTTATTCCACATTCCATTTATATGTGTACTCATCCAATCACATCATTTTCCATCTCTTCACTTCAGATTCCTTCACATCACATATCATATATTCACATCCATACATCCACATCCACATCCACATCCACATCCACATCCACATTCACATCCATACATCCACATCTACATGCTTACCTCCATTTTCACATCCTCATTTATACATCCACATCCCATATCCACATTCATACATACACATCCATATCCACATCCATACATCCACATCCACATCCATACATCCACATGCATACATCCACTATCACGTCTTCATTCATACATCCACATCCACATACATACATACATCCACATCTACATCCACATTCACATACATCCACATCCACATTCCCATTCACATCTACATCCACATACATACATACATCTATATCCACATTCCCATTCACATCTATACATCCACATCTACATCCACATACATACATCCACATCTATATCCACATTCACATACATCCACATCTATATCCACATTCACATACATCCACCTCCACATTCCCATTCACATCTATACATCCACATACATATATACATCCACATCCACATTCCACATTCACATCTATACAGCCACATCTACATCCACATTCACCTCTATGCATATACATCTTCATGCATACATCCATTTTCACATTCATACATCCACACTCCCATCTCCACATCCACACATCCACATACATACATCTCTTATCGCATCCTATCCCTTCCCATATCTATTTATAGAATATAAGGGAATTCTTATATTTGATATAAAATTTCTTTACGCATCTAATTATGCATAAATTCCATTTAAGGATACTAACACTTTCGAAATAAAAATCAACCTTTTATGCATCTTCCTATGCATAAATTCATTTTAAATGAGAATGACACTTTGAATTAAAATTCAATCTTTTATGCATCTTCCTATGCATAAATTCATTTTAGATGAGAATGACACTTTTGAATTAAAATCAATCTTTTATGCATCTTCTTATGCATAAATTCAATTTAGATGAGAATGACACTTTTGAATTAAAATCAATCTTTTATGCATCTTCTTATGCATAAATTCAATTTAGTAGGAATTACACTTTTAGAATAAAAGAATTTCTCTTATGCATCTAATTTATGCATAAAATCTATTTATGATAAAAATCACACTTTTAGTATAAAAATATCTTTTATACATAACTCTATGCATGAAATCCAATTATGATAAAAGTAACATTTTTACAATATAATAATCATCTTTTATGCATACCTCTATGCAAGAATTTCAAATGTGATAAAAGTAACACTTTTATAATAAAATAATCATTTTTTTTTCATATCCCTATGCATGAAATTCAATATGCTAAAAGTAACACTTTTGATATAAAAATTTATCCATTATGCATACTTCTATGCATGTAAATAAAAATGATAAAAGTAACACTTTTGATATAAAAATTTATCCATTATGCATACTTCTATGCATGTAAATAAAAATGATAAAAGTAACACTTTTGATATAAAAATTTATCCATTATGCATACTTCTATGCATGTAAATAAAAATGATAAAAGTAACACTTTTGATATAAAAGCTTATTCTTTATGCATAATATAAAAATTCAATTTCTCCATGATTATAATGAAATTCTTTCAATTAATCTAGGATGATAATTCCTAGAATATGGTAGGAAGTCCTCTTTTATGCTTTGAATGAAATTATTTTATGCGTAATTTTTATAAAAAATTTGCCATAGCTCCGCTGCTATGACTGATAAATCTCAATTTTTCTAAGGGATAAAGCTTATCATTAAGGAAATAATTAGAATGGTCTCTAATTGGATCATCAGTCCATAATGGATTGAATCATCAATATGCATAAACTAAAAGCATAGAAAAAAGCCATTAATTTGGCCTCAAGCATAGCTTAATCTTGGATTAAGAAAAAGCTTTATGAAAAGCTTCATTTGGATTGAGAATGGGTCATGAGGAGTATGACCATTTCTTGAGTGAGAGAGAGAAATTACATAAAAACCATTAGAATTTAAACATAAATGGAAATTAACTTCAATAGCATTTATTAAATTATGTAACTCTTCACTAATATTCACCAATTAACTTCAATAGCATTTAAAAAACCATACCAATTAAGCTTCTCAAGCTTGAGAGGGGTTGAGAAGAGAGAAACATTGAGAAATTATAGAAAAGATCAATATTCACTAATTACCTTACAAATTGCTTGATTCTTTGTTCACAGTAGAGGCCCCCAACCAATCAATTGGTTAAGTATGTTGATGGAGCCACTAATGGGGATTGAAGAAAGAGGGAAGCTCCAAAAACTAGTGAATTATTAAATGAATTCACAGTTCTTGGCTTAGGTGGAGTAGAGTAACGATGCATAAACACTATATATTTTTCAACAAGGGGGAGGCTTCTATTTATAGGAAAAAATTGAGCTCCTAACCAAACAAACTGATTCTAGAATTTTCTAAATCAGTTTGGTCAATATTTGACCATTTTTAGGTCAGTTAAGCTAACTTTTTGGAACTAGACTCGAATGAGGAGAGAGGAGAGATGAAATATATCAATTTTTATGAGTTTAAAACTCATTCAAGCATGTGAAATATGCACCTCCTTTAAAGAACTCCCCTTCCTTACATATGTGTCATAATGGAATCATTTTAATATTGCTCATAATTTTTTACTAATAAACCTTGTACATTTTCAACTCTTCATCTTATGTGAGCATTTATTCATTTTTGGATACCCAAAATATCTCATATTTTTAATACTGTTCATAGTTTTTTTACTAATAAACCTTGTACATTTTCAACTCTTCATCTTATGTGAAATATGCACCTCCTTTAAAGAACTCCCCTTCCTTACATATGTGTCATAATGAAATCATTTTAATATTGCTCATAGTTTTTTACTAATAAACCTTGTACATTTTCAACTCTCCATCTTATGTGAGCATTTACTCATTTTTGGGTATCTTCTTTTACAAATTGGATTTATCTCCTCCCTACACATGGATTGATGCTATTGGCCCGTAGGAACCTTAATTGGACCATAATCCAAAAATTTCTAAAAATCTAGACCCTTAGGCTAAGGTCCTTCATATCCATTTTCAATTAATTCTAATTGAACATTGGAAAGTTCTTTTTGAATTTCTGTTTCAGGGGAACTTATTTTAATAAGATGAGTTGTTTTTCTACCCAAAAATATTCATAATCTGAATATTCTCTCTCTAGAATATTTTCTCTCTCTATGCTAAAACAGGCAGAGACAAAATCTCTTATATTTCAGAAAAGGGAATTGATTACAAGAGAAGATGCTGGACATTTTGAGAGGCTGGGGAGGAATCTTACAATTTGCACATGTGACGGTTCCTGCACTTGGGACTAGATTCCAGAGATGAGAAGAATTTGTGAAGTAATGTGCTTACTAGCACCACTATCAAAGTATTAAGCATACGATTCTGCCCCACTGACATGCATACATCATGAATAGAAGGGTCATAACTATAATGTACGGTCCATGCCTAATCATCTTGAGAAAAACTTACAAATTCCTTCTTCTCTTCACTTGGTGCAGATGCATGAGCCATAGCCATACCAAATTCTTTCTTTTTCTCCTTCTCTGGCCTTTTCTTGCACTCATTTATGCAGTGCTCTGGTTTCTTGCAATAGTGACACTTGCCCTTCTTTTTAGGCTTATCACCTTCTTTCTCTGCATCCTTACCTGAGGATTCTAATTTTGGCTTATAGCCACCATGCGAAGTTTGCCTTTCTGACTGGCAACAAAAGCTTGGTCACCAACTTGCATAGCATATCTGTTTTGCGCCTAGACTGTTTTCTTGCAAGAGTATTGAAACCAGCTCATCAAATGTAAGGGCATTTAGATTTCCCTTCATCATGAGTCTAAGGGTAGAGATAAAACTTTGATAAGAATCCAGCAGTGCATTGAGAACTGTGGGCACCAATTTACTATCTGGATATATCTCATCCACATTAGCAAGCTGCTCCTTAAAATCTTTGATCTTGGTCAAAAAGTTGTCCATTGAGTCTCCCTCATTCATGTGTGCTTAGACTCCAATTGTTTGTGTAGATATGCAACACGTGCTTCATTGCGCACCTAGTATAATGCAGCAAGTGCATCCCATGCCTGTTTTGAAGTCTTACTACATGATCGAATATAAGGAATAATGCTTCGCTTCACAGAAAGTGCAAGCAATGCATGTGCCTGTGCATCTCTTCCATTCCATCTTGTTTGAGTAGCAGTGGGAGTGGTGGTGCATGTGGAGGAGCCACATCTGTATTAAGTTCTACTTCAGATATACATGCAGCACCTAGTTGCACTAGTAGTTGTGAAACAAGACGAGTTTTACTACCATTGACCACATTCCAAAGGCCTTTAGCAACCAATACATGCCTCATTATATAAGACCACAATGGGTAGTTAGTCCCATCAAGTTTGTCCTCAGTAGTTAACATGTTGAATACATCACTACTACCAGCCATGACTGTCTACCAAATGCAAAATCTTTCAACACACTGCAAGTACTCAGTATTTACTGAATGCAACCCTGGATGGTTGCCAACTAACTGAATCACCTGCAAAGAACACAGAGTAGAGAATAGAGTGTTACTGGAGAAAGTATGATGGTCGATGTTGTTGAAGACACTGTAGATGCTTCTGTACACCAAATCTTTGCCGTTGCGCATAGTCCAAACACCCAAAATTGAGCGGGACCCATCCAAAATGACACCTCTCCAAAACGTCAGCAGAAACCTTGCAGTGCCAAAAATGCACTCGAAATGCGCCGTAGACCCCGAAAACTTGTATACATCACACTACAGTATATATCTTCTTCTCCTAAGAGGGTATCTCAATCGGAGATAGAAAAACAGGGTCGTGAGGAGGGATGCAGACTACTAGAGCAAGTGTCAAAGAAGCTAGCTCTGATACCAATTGTTGGAATTACGGTTAGGGTTGCAACAATGCACACACACAAGATAGAGAACCTTGAGAGCACACCAACTCACTAGATTAGAATAGACAAATGTGTGCCCGCCAGATACAACAGATAAGTACACACCCCAAAATGAGTAGATAAGAGGGTATACATATGCATAGAAGAAAAACCTCCTAGTGAGGGAAAAAGTGCCCCGGCAGTCCTGAGTGTGTTCACACACATCACTACCATATAATGCTACAATCTGGAATTTTTTTCAATATGTATAAAAAGATAATGAATACAAGTCATTCTTAACCGTTTAAATTTTTTGGTTATTACCAGATCTTAAATGTTTGTGTGGCTCCATCTTGGGGCTTGAGTCTCCATGTAAATTTAATAAGGAGGGTCCATTAAAATCCTTTGATTCCTTGTGTTAAACTTAAGCTTACACAAGAATCCCCCTAACTGAAAATTCTTATATATATTTTGAAATCAATTCTAGAACTAAGTGCTTATGTCTAAATCTTGTTTTATCTTATTCACTAAGTCCCAAACAATCTAATTTATTAGTGTGAGATCTTCAAGGACTTACACACACATATTTCTTCCCTTCACTAATTTAATCTAAAATCCCCAAGTTTATTAGTGTGAGATCTTTATGGACTTACACACATATTTCTTCCCTTCACTAATTCAATATAAATTCCTCAAGTTTCAAAAGAAGAAATTATGCATACAATTATATAGTCAAACCAAGATCTCTAATTTTGCTTGTGGAGATAGAACTCAATTTCACATAGTTCAACATCACCAAACAAATGAGATAAGGAAATACATTGATAGATCTAAGCATCAAAACTTGACAATCCTATGATTAGATTAGATTATCCAAACACAACATTCTTCACATTAATGTAACCTTATTATGTTCTCACTTAATAAACAATATCACAATAGCCTAATTTATACCAACAACATTACTTTGAGCATCATCTTGTTTAACACATGCATCATCAAAGCTAAGAATACTATGATTTACATCATTTAAAATCATTAGCCTAGGCAAGGTCTACATATTCTAGATTAATAAGACCCTAGCATACACTATCTTAGCAATCAATACTATGGTATAATTACTCTAGGCTAGTAAAAATAACAACTTTATCTAGAGTAGCAAAGAGAAACCTCAAATTTTTCTCACTTTCATTACATAATTTCATATAAAAGAAGGGAAAATCATAATGTGACTAAATCCCTAGGCCCTTGTACAAGAATCAATATGAACTACATGAGCACGATATGCACTACCCCATAAGTATAATGATGAGAGTACTCACATTATTTACATACATGTACCTTTATTAACATTATTCACATAAACCTAGACCTAAATTTCATGATTCATATAAGCTTCTTTGTTGTCCAAAAAAGTATGTGTATGCCATAAAACCATATGCATATAATACATCATTGACATTGGCATAGAATTGCTTATGAATCCATATACATCACATCATTAATATGAGCATAGACATGCTTGCATCATTCATATGAATCATAGATATGCATAATATCACTCTTATATAGGTATATGTAAGTATATACACCACCTATAAATCTACATACATGCACTACATCATTAACATGAGCTTAGACATGCATAATATCCCCTATGAAACCATATGCATGTATTGAAACATTGAGATGGTTGAAAAACATGCCAATGGCTACACTCTTAAAGCTACACTCTCTCACATCACTCATTATCTATACAATATGTACTCAAAAGGGTAAATCATGGAGAAATTTATCCTCCATGCCCTTATACAAAGCAAGATACCCAACTGTAAGAAGGCATCGTCAATAGCAAAGTTTCTTTATGAAACTATCATGACAAGATTTGGATGCCCAATAGATATAGTCAACAAGACCAAGGGAGCCACTTTCTCAGTGAAGTAATCAAGAAGCTGACAAAGCAACATATGATCAAACATAAGAAGTACATTCTACTACCCCATAGGAAAATGGGCAAGTAGAATCCACCAATAAAATCTTGAAGGGAATTTTGATCAAGACGGTGAATGAAAATGGGACATGAAGCTGCACTCAGCATTATGGGCATTCCGAATACCTTACAAGAATGCAATAGCACTTATGCCTTTTAGCATGGTGTATAGAATGGAAGCAGTAGTGCTCGTGGAGTTCCTTACACAGAGCCTCAAGATAGCAGTAGCAAAGAGGCTCTCACCGGGAAGAATAAGAAGTGCACAGGATTGAGCAACTATTTAACCTGGATGAAAGGAGACTGCATAGTGCATGGACAACCAAAATTGTATAGAAGAGGAGAAAGCTTCAGGTGGGACAGAAACACAAAATTTAAAATCTTCAAAGAAGGAGATGCAGTCCTTCTTTTCTCATCAAGAATAGGACCCCACCCAAGAAAGTTGAAGATGAGATGGACGGGTCCATATAGAATTGTCAGAAAAATGGGGATAAGAACCTTTGAGCTAGTGAGCTTGGATGGTGAAAAGCTAAGGAAACTGGTGAATGGGTATAGGCTGAAGCCTTATCATGGACAGATGCTAGAATAAGAAGGAAAAGTGTGCCCATATCGAGATATGAGGAATGTCCAACAAAAAGAATCCAGGTCCAGTCAAGATCGAGAATCCAGATAGGATTCTGAGGAAAATGAAAATAGAAGAGAACAAAATCTAAAATTAGGCATTACATATGTAAATATGATTGCATCGTGGAGGTGGGGGGGGAAATTGAGGTTGCCCCCCAAAAAAGGGTGCATAGATGGAAATGGAAACGTGTCGCACCACGGTTGTCACCTCAGCCTAATTTGCATGTCACTATTGTGTAAAAACTCCTTGCTACCTATGCTCTCAAACCTTTCGCTCTGATAAACTTTGCTTTCACCTCGGTCTTTTGTCCCTCAAACCTAACACTCTTGAAGCTAAAAAGATGGTGGAATTCAAGTACCTCTCATCCACCCTATACAAGGAGGCGGACAAGCATGCTGAATGACTAGATAGGATGGGATTAAAACAATTCACAGAACTGCCCTAGGAGGAGCTCCAACATAACTTCAAAGCTACAGAGTAGTTGGAGCAGCTATAGAGGCCCAACATAATCATGCTCCCATCAAGTGAGAAGAAAGTATTCAATCTTTTGTATGTTGTTGAAGTATTCAAATTGTCGGCTAGCTGATGACAAAGACCTGATTAAGGAGTTCGGCCCACTAGAGGGCAAGGCCAAGGATTTTAAAATCACAAGCATAATAGACGAGGATCGACAAAAGCAAATGCGTTTTGTGGTGGAGATGAACAATCTCACCCACAACCATATTGCATGTCAAGGAAGACCTTTGGGATGGTGAAGGCTGTTGAGGTTGGGACAAAGGTGGCATTGGAAGAGGTCTTGTATCACAACTTGAAGGACTAGTTAGAGAAACTCAATCGCCCAAACACAAAAACAAAAATTGGCCCGTATCTGTTGACAGCATTGTTTTAAGGCACAAGCGGGGCCGAAAAAGATAATAAGGAAGGCCACAAAGAGGATATAGGTCACACAAGGAGGATGTAGGCCCCAATGAAGATGCACCAAAAAAAACCCAAATTTTTGGACATGGCAAAGTCTAGGCGGTGTCGGGAATAAAAGAGTCTTTTGAATTCAAGGAGAAAAAGAGCAACAAGAAGGCCACAAAGAGGATGCAAACCACAAAGAGGATGTAGGTCACACAAGGAGGATGCAGGCCCCAAAGAAGATGTAACAAAAAAACCCCAAGTTCCAAACATGGCAAAGACTAGGAGAATAAGAGTAGCAAGAAGGGGAGGATTGCCAAGGAGGGTACACTGAGGCAACAAAGGCAAGCGGCAACCAACAGCTTAAGGAGGACTTGGCCGACATTGGCAAGTTTGTCCTAGCACATAGAAACTAGCGTAGCAATAGGCAGGAGGCCGCAACCACTGCAATCTCTCTCGACACACAGACTGGGTGCAGGGAGCTCTCAACTACCTCCAATGCTGCATGAGGGATGGTTTTGAAGGAAATGACTAAGCTACAAACAGTCATCAAGGAAAAGGATATTGCTATCTAGATGGTGAGGAGCCAACATGAACCCCTACTACAAGAAGAGCTGTGTAGGAGGAGGATGGAAGTGGCCCAACTAGATGAGATGGAAAGGTAAATCTACGATCTCCAAAAGGCCAAAGGAGAAATAAAATTGGAAATGGAGAAGATGAAGGAGGTGATGTGGCTAGGAAAGAACATATGATTGTGCAACTACAAAATGAATTGGACAGGGCCAGGGATATCTAAGCAATAACGGAGGGCCAAGTCACTCTGATCAGAGAGGAGCACCTCAAGTCACTCTAATAAGAGAGGAGCACCTCACGGTCATAAAGAAGTGTAGGCCAAGGCCGACAAAGACAAGGTAGAGCTGGTCAAGGCGACAGAAGCTAGGCTGACGATCCTAGATACAGAAGAATTCCCAGAGATCTATGAACTAGATGTTGAAAAGATGGAGCAATGGGAAGGGCAATACAGGACTTAAAGGAGGTGTGGGGAGAGTATCTAGACAAATTGACAACTGTAATGCAAGCCCCCACACCTTCCTACAAATAGATGTTTCCCTACTATTTATAGGGTGGAAATTCGGATGGAGGATCTAGAATCTGAATCCAGCCCAGATAGCAGGCCCGGAGCCAACAAAAGCCTTGGAAGCCAGCTTCACCAGCCAAGTGGGTAAGGAGGCCGATAGTAGTGGGGGAGGCGCCAACAAAGAAAGAGAGCTGCAAATGGAAAATGAGTAGCTGTGGTAAGAATTAGAAGTCTCAAAAAGAAGGTTCACTATCCTGAAGGGAGACGGAAAGAAGCTAGTCACTCAGTCTGAAGGGAAGGGGAAAGAAATTGTGTTATGGAAAGGTTCATCAATGGACCTAATCCCAAATGAAGAGTTGAAAGAACATGCATGGGCAGCTACAAAGAAACTAGAGGAATAGGAAAACGATGAGACTACGCTAAAGGTCCAAATTGAAGAGCTGGAGGTACTCGTTGAAGAATTCAAAGAGTAGCAGAAACAAGACGAAAAAGGAATAACTGCCCTCTAAAAGGAGGTAGAGGCAACTACGCTTGCAAAGGTGACAAGAGGAAAAGGGAAAAAATGATAGTCAATGAGCTGAATGTTACCTTGACAACAATAGCCAATGCTGACCTCAAGAAAAAAACAAACTAGATAGATGCCATGTGAAAGGCACACGGAGAAGAAGTGCGAACAAAGGACAAAATGATAGAAAACTTCCAAGGTAAGGAGGAAAAAAGGGCAAAGGAGGACTGCAGAAAAGAATCCAAGAAGAAATGGGCCAAAAGAGTATGGGCGTCTGGAAGGAGACTGCTCTAAAATGTATGCAAATTTTAACAACTCAGCCAGACAGGTCCCATGAGACCTTCCAACTTGGACAAAATTGCAAAATTCATGAACCAATTGGAAGTGCCTAAGGCAAAAAGGCATGGTTAGAGTAGCACTTAAGCAGGAGCAGTCATACAAGAAAGAAGTCCCTCCCCCAAATCCAAAGCAGTGCATGGAAGCAGTAGAGTCTTATGACTTGCAGATCTGGGTGAGGAGACAATAGCTCATTTGAAGAGTGACTCTGTTAATGCACCTCGCCAATAGAGTCACCTAGCAGTAGAAAGGGGAAGGGGAGTATTGAAGACAGAACCTACAGGCGTATATACTACCCTATGGGTGGAAATGGATTCAGGGCAAGAGGAGAACGGCAAAGGAGCTAGAGCAAACAATCTTTGAAGATGATGCCATCACCCCAGAGAAAATAGAGGCCCATGCCTTTGCAGAGCAGGCATGGCTATGAACACAATAAAAAGCGTAAGGGTAATTTATTCGGAGGTGTGGCCCAAAGATGTTGAAAGATCCTAGGGGCCCGCTCTGTGCGCAACGAATTCAGGGGTGCTAGCAGAGTGAAAGTAGCACTTCTTGCACAGAGCAGAGCTTCTCACTCGGGGCCTCGCCCACGGATATCCGGACAAGAGACTAATCCCTCGGTTCTTCCAAAACCGAACCCGAAAAACCTTCCCTCGCCCAGAAAGCACGTGCAATTCCTCCAGGATATTTTTACTCTAATGTAGTCAAGAGCCTTAACTAACTGAAATGATTCGACCGAACCCATAAGTCCCATGGTCAGATCAAGGAAAAGACTTGCACTTGGATCATAGAGACCAATGCTTTTTTCCTCATTGAGAGGCACAGCTGTTGATTCTTTTCCATAGAACAATTTCTATCCGGGATTTACTTCATCTATCGTACCACAACAGAATTGAGTCTCATTTTAGGGATCCATCAGTCCAGCCTAACCCCATCGAGTCCCATGGGTTAGCCAACCGCCCAACCACTGTAGTGATGGGATCCAATTAGGAATTTGGTTAGGTTTTGTCCCAAGTACCAGGGAAAAGAGTTCCCAGGTCCCCTAGCCGGTGCTTCATGCAAACTTCAAGATAGTCACACCACTTACACACCCAATATGAAATTGCCTGTTTCACAGATTCAGCTGACTTTAAAACAATCTTTTAATGAAACCATACTATTACTGATCATAATCCTCTAAAATATCCGGTTGAATTCTCATTTCCAATCATTCCTTCATCGCTGTACCTATGGCATCATTGGTAACCAAAATGCTCATCGCCTGTCCACTCCGGGGCCTTTTCGATAGTTCCTAGCTCATAGTACCCGGCAATATATTCACTTATAAAAATCTAGATGGAATCTCCATTGAAGATTAGCAAGATCAACCAATAGATCCATATAAAAGAGCCATGGACTCATTCGTTGAGGACCAGCAAGGTCAATCAACCAGATCCATGCCCGAATTCAAAAAACAACTCTTACTCCTTGTTCCAATATCTTCCTCGACGCACGTGTGGGTATCTTCGGTGACCCAAAGCCCGAGCACCGTATGGTCAACACCCTCTAGGATCAAACGCCACATCCATTTACATCACATTCTTTCACATACACATCCACATCCATTTACTTCCCATCTCACCCTTTCACATATCCTCTCATCTCATTCTCATCTCATCATTCACATCCACATCCATTTCCTTCACATCTCATCAACATTCATTTTCATTACACCACATCCTATCACATCCCATTTACATCTTATTACATCCATTCACATCCTATCGCATTCCATTTACATCTTATCACATCCATTCACATCCTATCACATCCCATTTACATCTTATCACATCCATTCACTTCCTATCGCATCCCATTTACATCTTATCACATCCTATCACATACCATTCACATCTTATCACATCCCATTCACATCCTATTCCCTTTTAGTAGCTTTTTCTACTTCGATACCGATAATGGGACTTTTTCTAGATAAAGGTTCTTTTTCTCGATGACTATTTCCATATTCTTTCTCAATTTCTCAAATTCAATATTCTTCTTTTGAATAAAGGAATTCATGGGATTTACAAAAATCAATTCTACCCATATTTTCACTTTTGATAAATATTCATAAATTGAATTATACTAAAATTTATCTTTTTTCCATTTGATTTCTTGGATCTCAAATATCATGGGAATTCCTCTTTTTACATTTAATTACTTGAATTCTAAATGTCATGGGAATTCGTCTTTTATCATCAAATGAGTTTATCTAAAATTTCTCCTCTTTAAATAAAATATCCATAAATTCCAATATGCTAGGAATTCCACTTTTCCCATTTAAATGATTGAATTCCAAATGTCATACAAATTTCTCTTTTATCATTTAAATATCTCTCATGCATAAAATAAATTTATCTAAATTTTATCTTTGAATTTAAATAAAATATCTATTAATTTTAATATACTAGGAATTTTACTTTTCCCATTTAAATGATTGAATTCCAAATGTCATAGGAATTCCTCTTTTATTATTTAAATATTTCTCATGCATAAAATAAATTTATCTAAAATTCATCTTTCAATTTAAATAAAATATCCATTAGTTTCAAGAGAGATAGAGAAAGAATGTTAGAGAGAGTCAGAGAAAGACACAGTTTTAGAGAGAGTTAAAAAGCGAGTTGGCCAATAAGAGAGAGAGAGAGAGAGAGAGAGAGAGAGAGAGAGAGAGAGAGAGTTAGAGTTAAAGAAAGTTGGCGAGTTGGAGAGAAATAGAGAGTTAGTGTGTGTGTGTGTGTGTGTGTGTGTGTGTGTGAGAGAGAGAGAGAGAGAGAGAGAGAGAGAGTTAGCTTTTGAGAGAAATAGTGAGTCAGAGAGAGATTGAGAGAGTTAGAGAGTTTACCAATTTGAGAGAGTAAGAGAGAGAGAGAGAGAGAGAGAGAGAGAGAGAGAGAGAGAGAATGTGTGAGAGATTTGGCATTTTGTAATTATGCTCATGATTATTAATCATGCTATGATTCTATAGAAAACTGTCAAATACATAATTGAAAGCTTTAAGCATTTGTAAACCTTAAATTTTGGCCAGCTTAAATAATTTCATGCACTTAAGGTTGGGAAGGCTTGTTGGTGACGGCATCACCCGTGAGGATAGTACATCTAACCAGCTGGGATTCTCCTACTAGAAAATCCTTGGGTTAGGTGTCCCACAATCGTCACACAAAGGAGTGTGTTTGCTTTGCATAGGCGTAACTCTTTTGAGTCATCAAGTAGTGAGGAATCCATGGAAGACCTTAACGAGGAGGTGGTGAGGAAGAAGAGAACTTCTTCTTCAACACTGTCTAGAGGGTTTATGCGCTTAGCTTGAGGAATCCTTGGATATGGACAAGAGCTTGAAAGGGAAGCTCTACAGGTTGCCAAGGGACAACCATCAATCTAGAAGAAAGTAGTGAAAGACTTGGAAGCACAAGACAACAACTAAGAGAGGAACGATGAGCAACTCTCAACTTGCAGTACAATATGATCCAAGAATATGAAGGGATCTTGTGAGCACCCAAAGGACAGGGGCAGTGTACTTTCCCACCTCTAGAGAGCTAGAGATTCAGGAAAAAATGAGAGAAGAAAAAGCCCAACTTAGAAGGCTTGAACAAGAAATGACCAGCCAACAAGGAGATGGCTAAGAGGCGTGCTTACGATATATATGGCAAGTCGTGGAGAGGATTCCACTAATCTCAGGGGATTGAGGCATGATGATATTTTGGTTGCACAAGTTAGTGCTAGAGAACTTGAACTACTAGTGGAGGAGGGTATGCCACCTCTAGAGCCTACTTTGGAAGAGCCTCGAGATGACCTAGCAGCTCTTGCAACACCTGTCACACGAAACGAGGAACTATCCAAGGTGATGCGAAGAGAACTTACGCCAAGGTTAAGGTAGATGCAATGCTACGAACCCTAAAATTTTAGGAGTGCATGAGAGACTTATTGTTACAAGGAGGAAGCCTGGGGGGCTGTCTTGAATGATGGTGTAAACAAAAACATGGAAAATATCCCAATATACCTAACCAAAGGGCACATATGAATCGACATGTTAGAGCCACAAGAGGCTAAGGCACAGGGGACAAATAGGATGGCGTTGTACAAAGCCTCTCATATGGGAGTCGTAACATCCAAAGATCTGTTTAAGGATGGCTGAAGAAATAGAAAGGGGGCCTGCTAGTAGGGAGTTAGGTACTACATTGGCACCATAAAGAGCAACACCAGTCAAGCCCAACCATGTGGCAAGATTGATGTCTAAATTGTCAAGTGATGGTGGCGATGCCATACAACACCTACAGATATTCAAATTGGTGTGTAAAACTTGTGGACCAATCTTCAAACAAAAATATTCGTGTTTTCCCTTACACTAGAAGGGGTGGTAAGAGACATGATTACCTTCGCACGACTTAAGAGCATGTTCATACCCAGTTTTACACTAAGCAAAGACAAGTGGAGCCCTATTGCTCAATTGTATAACATCAAGTAGATTCAAGACTACATCTCTGGCTGAAGAACCTAAACTCTAGGGAAAGGTTGATAGATGAGAAATTGCTACCATGCTTCCGTAAGGGAGTTAGAGACACTAAAATGCACGACTACTTGCTATTGGTGGCTAAACCAACATTGCTTGATGATTGCTGCAATTTAGCCATTGACTTTGAGGATAACATGCTTGAGTTACCATAAACTGATGATACCAAATATGTTACTACGATAGCTCCGTCGCATGCATCAAACAAACAAATACAACCACCTCATAGAGACATATAAAGGACATCACTTTAGATGAAGCACTTTGAAAAAAGATAAAGGTAAAAGATGTAAAGGATCACACCCATGAACTAGCGACGAGAGTTAGTGTGGTGTTTCATATATCAAAAAAATCATATGAGCACTGAGTGTCCTCAATTAAAACCCCGCTCATTGATGTATTGTGCGCCGTTGTATGTAACTTGGGAACCATAATACAAGTATGTGTCGGTACCCACATTTAATGCAATAGATTCAAGTAGCTCAAGTGCCTCAGTTGCCTTCCACATGGCAACAACTAGCTTTACTTGCACCACCTGGGCAAGGGCTTGCATACAAAGGGTAAATCTTTCAAACATGCAAAACCAAATGAGGGGAATATATAGAGTACCTAGAGTACCTATACTGCCACCTATTCTACCATGACAACCACCGGCACCTTGCATATAATGCTAGTCAATCAAATGATTATTGAGGAGGTGTCAGAGGAAGAAGTGGTATCGTTGAAGTTTGTTGCCATATATATATATAGGCAGTGATGTGTGTGAACACACTTAGGACCGCCGGGCACTTTTTTCCTCTTTAGGAGGTTTTTTCCCCCGGCTTGTATATACGCCCATCCTTCTAGGGCTAACTTATCTTTTGTACATTGACACAATCTAATACACTTTGTGTTGTGTGCATTCTTGCTTCTTCTTCTCCAAGCTTTGTGTGCTTTCCTGCAACCCTAATTCCAACAATTGGTATCAGATCTGGCATCGGCTCCCAAGGCTACGCTGCCAGCACCCTCCAACTCACGTTCTCCGATTGAGGTGAGCTTTCACAAGCGCTTGTAGGTCCCTATACTCTGCAAATAAGCTCGTAGGGCTTAGTGTTCTCAGAATTTGCATTTGAGGTCGTTTCGGGCTCCGTTTTTGCATTTCAAGTTCTGCACAGGTGTTTTCGTCATTTTCTGCAGAAATTTTGACAGTGCAGTTTTCTACAAAACAGGCATACGTATTCTATTGTGGACCGTGCTACATAGCACGAGTTGTTCTCTGTTCAGTCTTTGCTTCATTACAGGTAGCTTTTGCATCAGTTTCAGTCAGTGGCCATGGCTGATAACAACAATGATGTATTTCGCATGTTGCTGAAGACAAAACTGGATGGAGACAGCAACTACCCACTCTGGGCATACATGATGCAGCATGTTTTGGTTGCAAAAGGAGTGTGGAACATTGTGCAGGGCATGGATGTACGTCCAGGTTCTGTGGATGTAGGATCTGTTGAGGATGTTGCAGGTTCTAGCAGCTCTACTGTTGCTGCTATTTTACCCACTGCTGAACAAGCTCGTTGGGATGGTAAAGATGCGCAGACTCATGCCTTGATTGCACTTTTTGTCAAACGTAACATCATCCCACATATTCGTTCAGCTAAAACAGCAAAACAGGCTTGGGATATTCTAGCTGGTTTGTATGCAGGTCGTAACGAGGCAAAAATCGCTTACCTGCGTAAAGAGCTAGAATTGAAGATTATGCAAGAAGATGATGACATGAATGTTTTTCTTGCTGAGATTAAAGATCTCAAAGAACAGTTGATTTCTGCAGGTGAGATTATTCCTGATCATTCTCTTGTGCAGACTGTTCTTGATGCTTTACCTGAGACATATCAGACTTTTGCTTCCACGTGGAGACTTCTTAATGAGGACAGACTTGATGCTGTCAAGTATGATACTTTAGTCAACAAGCTCTTGCAAGAAGCGCAGTCCAGGCAAAATAGGGCCAGGCAGCGTGCAGTTGATCAAGCATTTATTGCTGCCCAGCAGCAGAGAAGAAATGGTAAGGCAGCCCCTTCCACTGTTTCTTCTCCTATTAGTAGATCTGCAACTTCTTCTCCTTCCACAGGTAGCAACAATAAGTCTGAGAAGGCTCTTGATAAAGGCAAGAAAAAGACCAGGTGCAACTATTGTAAGGCAAATGATCATGTCATTAAGAATTGCCCTAAGCTAAAGGCTAAAGAGGCAAAGAAGAAAGAGTCAAATGCAACCACAATAGCGGATGCTTCTACAAATGCAGATTCTGCAAATGTTGTGTAGGATACAGAATGGGCGTTTAGCGTGTATTGCCAGTATGACCCATCTGTACATGATGCATGTTTGGCAGTTTCTGTTGACTCTCATGTATGGTATTTTGACAGTGGTGCTACAAAGCACATTACCTCGCATCGTGATATGTTCACTTCTCTTGAGGCTGTCCCTAATGGGAATACTGTCACATGTGCCAATAATGCTTCTTACCCAATGAAGGGCATTGGTAAAATTATGCTTACTGCTGCAAATGGCAGTGCTTTCACACTTTCAGATGCTTTGTATGTGCCAGGGATAAAGAAGAATCTATTGTCTGTCTCTGCGCTTGCTAGACTTGGACTTGTAGTCAACTTTGTGGATGACAGATATACTATTCATGATTTGACTTCTGGTGATACGATTATTGTATCTGGCACCTTGTTTCGTGGGCTGTATAGGCTCAATTCTTATGACAAGTGTGTGGAAGATCCAGCAAATGCAGTTTCTGATGAAAAGGCAGTTTCAGATGCAAAACTATGGCATGCTCGTTTTGGTCATCTGAACTTTGCTAGTTTGCTGTGTTTGCAGAAATTTGATATGGTTGCTTCATTGCCCCCTCTTGAGGCACCATTGAAACATGTTTGTGAAGGCTGTATTTTGGGCAAAATGCAGCGTTCTGCGTTTCCAAAGGATGGTTCTGTGCGAGCCACTCGCAAATTGCAACTTGTACATAGTGATGTATGTGGGCCTATGCAAACTCCATCATTTGGTAAACACTTGTACTTCGTGACTTTCATTGATGATTACTCAAGGCATGCATGGGTATATCCACTGAAGGCAAAGTCCGAAGTGTTTTTGTGCTTCAAACAGTTTTTTCTTATGGTTGAAAATGTATCCAATTGTACTGTGGGCACCCTCCGTTCTAATCGAGGGGGGGAGTACATGTCTAAAGAGTTTGATGCATTTCTGGCTAGTCGTGGGATAAAACACCAATGTACAGTGCTGTATACCCCTCAGCAAAATGGTGTTGCTGAGAGAAAAAACAGGTCACTTATGGAGATGGCACGATGTATGGTCAAGAGCCAAGCTTTGCCACATGCGTTTTGGCTTGAGGCTGTCACGTGTGCTACATATGTACTCAATAGTGTCCCACTAAGGCCTTGCAGTCTATTACTCTATACGAAGCTTGGCATGGCAGGAAGCCTTCTATTGGTCACTTACGTGTCTTTGGTTGCTTGGCCTATGCTTTAGTGCCTATGCAACAATGCAGAAAATTGGATGATAAGGCTGTCAAATGCATTTTTGTTGGTTACAGTGCTGAAAGCAAGGGTTACAGATTGTATCATCTGCAGTCAAAGCGTATCTTGATTAGTCGAGATGTTGTTTTTGTGGAAGATGATGTGCAGCCCTTGTTATCATGTACCAAAGAGACAGGTGTGAGCTCACGGGATGTATTTGATACGTTGTTGCCTCTCTTTACAGGTGGGAATTCAAATGTAAGTCCTAATGAGGCAAATATTCAGCCTATGCAGATTTCAAACGACATCATAGATCAGCCTATTTCTGATGCAAATTTACAGGATGTAATTCATGAAGGATAGGGCTGAAAATGAGCAGGCTAGAGGTATGCCTAAATGGCTGGTGCAAACCTTGCGTGATAGTAAGATTGATGCACCTATGACTAATCGTACTCGTTCAGGTTTTCAGCATGCCTCTTATGCATCAGATTGTTATGCTTTGGCTGTGTCTAGTATCTGTAAAGAGGAAGAACCTCTTTCATTTGATGAGGCACAAAAATCAGAAAATTGGTTGGCTGCAATGCAAAGTGAATATGATGCTATAATGAAGAATGGTACATGGTCTTTGTGTGATTTGCCTATTGGTAAAAAGGCCATTGGATGTAAGTGGGTTTTTAAGTTGAAACGAAAGCCAGATGGCAGTGTTGATCGCTATAAGGCTAGACTTGTTGCAAAGGGTTATGCTCAAGAAAAGGGCATTGATTTTGATGAGACCTTTGCTCCCACTTATTGTATGACTACCATTCGTAGCATTTGTGCATTGGCAGCTCATAATGGTTGGAATGTACATCAATTGGACATAAAGACTGCGTTCTTAAATGGAGATTTGCATGAGGAGGTGTATGTATCACAGCCTCGTGGTTTTGTTTAAAGAGGGCAGGAAAACAAAGTGTGCAGGTTGAAAAAGGCTTTATATGGTTTAAAGCAAGCTCCACGAGCTTGGTATGAAAAGATACATGCATATTTGACTGCACATGGGTTTCAGAATAGTCCAACAGAAAGCACTTTGTATGTTAAACGTGTGGATGGTGTACATCTAATCATTGCTCTCTATGTCGATGACATGCTGCTCACAGGACCAAATGAGAGTCATATTGCTGATTTTAAGGCTGATTTGAATGCCTCTTTTGAGATGTCAGACTTGGGGCATTTGCATCATTATTTGGGGATACAATTTAAGTAGTGTGATGGAGGTATTGCTTTGTGTCAGACAAAGTATATTGAGACATTGTTGCGAAGATTTGGCCTTGAAGACTGCAAGCCTATTGCTACTCCAATGGAGACAGGTTTGAAGTTGAGTCTTCATGATGCTGGAGATCACTTTGATGTCACACTCTATCAGACAGCTATTGGTTGCCTCATTTATGTATGCATTACGAGGCCAGACATTCAGTTTGCAGTCTCACAGGTGAGCAGGTTTATGCATAGCCCAGGGTCTCAGCATTGGAAGGCAGTTAAACGCATCTTTTGCTACTTGAGTGGCACCATACATCTTGGGTTGTTTTATCCCAAGGGGGGATCGTTGCCGCCAGATTTACATGCTTTTTCGGACTCAGATTGGGCTGGTTGCTATGACACAAGAGTGTCCACAAGTGGTTTTTGTTTCATGCTCGGTAGCTCATGCATATCTTGGTTGAGCAAGAAGTAACCTACTGTGGCCACTTCTAGTTGTGAAGCTTTCACAGCTATGGTTGAGTATGTGTGGCTCAGACGGCTTATGGCTGACTTGGGTGTTGGACAGGACAGGAGTCTGCCACCTCTATCTTCACTGACAGTCAGAGCGCATTGGCAGTTGCGAGAAACCCAGTTTTTCATGCTCGCACAAAGCACATTGAGGTGCATTATCACTGTGTCAGGGAGAGACTCTCAGCAGGAGAGATCAGCTTGGCCTATGTGCCAACACAGGACAACCTCGTCGATCTTTTCACAAAGGCGCTTTCTCATGAGAAGTTCGAAGCTTTCCGCAAAGCTTTGGGCTTGCTCCCCTTTGTGGACTGATCTACTTCGGGCATGGCACTCCCCTATACATGAGTGCCAGCTCTCGTTCACACCATCACCCCCAGGGGGGATTTGTTGCCATATATATATATATAGGCAGTGATGTGTGTGAACACACTTAGGACTGCCGGGGCACTTTTTCCCTCTTTAGGAGGTTTTTTCCCCTGGCTTGTATATACGCCCATCCTTCTAGGGCTAACTTATCTTTTGTACATTGACACAATCTAATACACTTTGTGTTGTGTGCATTCTTGCTTCTTCTTTCTTCTCCAAGCTTTGTGTGCTTTCCTGCAACCCTAATTCCAACAAAGTTTTCCTCCGTACCTCGAAAAACACAAGGTTTCTTTGTAGAAGATTTCATAGTACTAGGGGTAATGGAAAGCCTTTTAATATCACTATTCTTTGCGGATTTAAGAATAGCTTCAATAGTATTAGAAACAGGGGTGTTAAGCAAGTGAGAAAGCAAAGGGGTATTAGGATTGTAAAGAGCTAGATTGCGGGTAGCTTCGAGCATAAAGTCATGGAACCAAAATAAACAATGAGAGCAGTCCTAACTTCACTAGGAAAGGAGTCCACCCATCCAAGAGTAGGTCCAGATGAAAATTTGGGAAGGTTTTGGAAAACAAACCAAAGTAAGTGATCTAACCAGATGATGGAAGCAGAACAAGTAGAGTTAAGATCGGATCTTTTACATGGGCATTTAAGAAAAGTTTTAAAAGTGTTTCAACAGTTTTTAAGAAAAAATTGGGTTCATGAACTGTCTTGATTAATGGGTCCATTAGTTCTAGCGATCAAAGCCGTGTTGGAACATTTAGAAGGATGAATATCTGAGAGTTTAATTTGCCCAAGTTCAAAGAAGAAATCATTAGAAAGTAGATGTTTGGCTTGGATAACTGTGGACCAACATTGATCCACTACTTCATAGGAAAACTTACAAAAGAGGGCTAAGGAAGAGATAGAGAAAAGTGCACGATGGTTGATTACTTCATACTGTTAACCCCAACGTTTGAGTCATGGGCTACTGGAGCAAAAAGATCTTGTTCCTACGCTTAACTCACTGCAGAAGTCCCATAATTTATGATCAAGTCTAATAGAGTCCAACTAAAGTTGTCATGGAGGGAGGAGAGGGATGGCACCTGAATAGGGAGGAGAAATCACTTTCCGAGAGGGAAAGGAAGAATAAGGCTTAGATGATAAAGAAGAAAGGGCTTCTCTTTCATCATCATCCAAAAGATCAAAGTCAAGGAGGGGATTGACGATTTCAAGAGTAGATTTGATTTCTAAAGGAATGGAGGGGAGACCATTAATTTGAAAGAGCTTGTTTACAATAGAAGGCAAGGTAGAAAAATAGAAGATAAGGTCACAAGAATCTTGAAAGTCAAAAAGGGGTAGAGAAGAAAGTAACTTATTGAAGGCCTCTATGAAAGAGGCTTGGTCGTTTTTTGAAGTAACAAGAAGGGCAATCCAATCATTTAATAGAGGCAATAGTTAAAGCAAAACGGGTTTTGGTTAGCAAAGCTTGCTTTTCAAAATCCAACAATTTTTTATGAAAATATGAATCTTTAAAGAATGAAAGAATACATTGAGTCCCAACAGGAGGAATGGGGAGGGGGAAATTAGTAGCAGCATACCCCAGTTTTACCAAAGAGGGGATCCATTGATACTGCACAACCAGAGAATTATTACTACAAAGGTTAAACAATTAACAATAGTCTAAAATAAATGACAATAGTCTGAAATGAGATTGTATGGTCCTAAGCTAGTTGGGAAACAAATGTGTGTGTTTAGATTTCAATATCCCATCATAATGAACCATACAATCAAATCAAACTGGAAAAATAAAACAAATATCATTAAAATATTATTTTACAATTGGAACATGATTATATCTCTAGCAGAGTGGCAAGATCTTTAACCACCATAGATGATCAACTATACCTGTCAGCCAACCACACACACACACACACACACACACACACACAATGCAATTTTCTCCTCAATCAAAAATATGTACTCACATGCTCACACTCTAAATACATACACATTCATTTACCTCGTATTATAGTTTTATACACGCACGCACACACACACACACACACACACACACACACACAAATATTCTTAATACTGGTATTAATGATGCTTCACATTCTAATTAATACTTATGAATATTTATATTTCATTTGTTGTGCAGAAACTTATCTCATTGACTGAAGATTAATGGGGACTTTGGCAATGTGTAATCTCTTCCATCTTGACTATAGTATTTGGAATCTTAGTTTACCATTATTGTAATTGCAACTAAATGGTTATCATTTCCTATATTTTGAATGCACAGTATAATGTTTCCCTTGTAATGATTTCTTGCAATATATAGTTTGGTAATAGTAAAATTTACGGTTGAATATATTGATCATAATGGTAATAATATCATATGTCCACACATGTTTCTCTAAGTATAGTTGTACTTATACTCATTATCTCTACATAGGGGATATTGGATGAGTGAAAAAAAATTCTCAGTGAACCTAGTTGACCCTTTATGTTATTTTTCAATAAAGATTTTCTCCTATTTCTCTGTATTAGCTCACAAGTGCATTTCTATTGGACCTAGGCTTTTTTTTAAAAAATCTGTTAGGTATTTTTTCCTATTTTAAGCAAAGTTTAAGAGTTTCATTATCTCTAATTAACCTTTAGTTAGTAAATAGTCCAATAAATAAGGGTATGGTACTTTATCTATATATTGAAGCTGTGGAATTGTCCGTTAATTTAATACATTATTTACTAGCACCGATATGTGCAGTTAATACCATTATCAATGGCAGGCTACAAGCCGAGTAAGGGTGGCGGTGCGTTACCTAATTAAAAGATAATTAAGTCGTAACTAATCTCACTCAACCACCTATAAATACCTCCTTGTAGTTGATAGGCTACACCTTATCTATTTCAACTAAACAAGAGTGGGATATAACTGCAACACAAGGTTAACCACTAATTTTCCTTCGATGTTTTCTGCCTTCATTTTGTTTTTCGACACCTTTAATCCACGTACATCTTTGGCTGGTAATAACGTTGTGCTACACTATGTTTAGAGTTAATGTTTCTTTTGTATTAGCTCTTTATGTATTTTAATCTATACAACACGCTATACTGCTGAGTTTATTGCCTGCCCTCACCATGAACCCTTACGATGTTCTACCCTCACCTTGAGAGTATTTCAGCTTGGCGATTTTATTTATGGTGTTTTCTTGCGATTTCATTTATGATGTTTCTAGTGATTACATGCTTCCAAGCTAAGTTGTACTTTCATAATGTAGTTATCATACAAATTTTTCTGCAACTTTTATGCTTGTTAATACCAATCTTGATGTTTGTATAAATTGTCTCATAATACATATGTATACAAGGTAAAACTTATACAATATTGCCTGATTATATTGTCACTAATAGTTTTAACAATGGTTTAATAACTTCAACACTAATTTTCTCTTTGTTCTCACGTACACATACACATACACATACACATAGATAAAAACGCACACACACACACATACACACAAACTCATTAATGTTTCATTTTATTTAGGCCAATTATACTCATAATCAACAATACAATTAATCTCTTCAGGATTATATTTAGTTACCACACTTACTAATATATAAGTATTTAAACTCTACACTTTATTTGTGCACACTTGTGCCAATATTTTTGACTTAATCATTGTTTTATTTAATAGCCATAATAGAAGGATTAAAAGTTTCTCTCTTAACACATTGATTATAGATGGATGATCAATACTCTTTTCTAGCCTTAGAGTTGGTTACGTTCTTTAAACTGTATTAAACGTGATAGCAATAATAAGCGGATGAGCAACGCTTGGATACCTGTCACCCATACAATGTATTCAAAGCCCTAGCTTTGTATGTTACATATGAATGGAATGTGGAATAAGTAATGTGGATTGATGAGGGATAATGTGGAAAGACATGAGTTCATTATAGAAACTGTATTTGTAAACTGTTTGTAAATGACTGTTTTATGTCAAGAATGCTGGGGAAGCATTTTGACCATCTTGTGATTAAGGTCATGGAGACCTAACTGATAAAGTTGCAACTGCTGACGGAGAGTCAATGGAGGACATCTCGCATAGCAAGATCGCGGCTGAGGTCTTGACTAGCCTCGGTTGGATTTAAATGGTGAGCTTCCGATACGGTGGATGAGGGACCAAGGAAGCGGCCTATGAGTGAAGTGCTAGGTGACCTGCGAAGGATCCTAGAGGGTGTTGACCATACGGTGCTCGGGCTCTGGGTCGCCGAAGATACCCACACGTGCATCGTGGAAGATATTGGAACAAGGAGTAAGAGTTGTTTTCTGAAACCGGGCATGGATCTGGTTGATTGACCTTGCTGGTCCTCAATGGATGAGTCCACGGCTCTTTTATATGGATTTGTTGGTTGATCTTGCTGATCTTCAACGGAGATTACATCTTGATTTTTATAAGTGATTATATTGCCAGGTACTATGAGCTAGGAACTATTGAAAAGGCCCCTGAGTGGACAGGTGGTGAGCGTTCTGGTTGCCAATGATGCCATAGATACTCCGATGAAGGAATGATTGGAAATTAAGATTCAACTAGATATTTTGGAGGATTGTGATCAGTGATATAATGGTTTTATCAAAGGATTATTTTAAAGATAGCTGATGCTGAGAAAAAGGCAATTTCATATTGGGTGTATAAGTGGATATTAAAGGATTGTTTTAAAGATAGCTGATGCTGAGAAAAAGGCAATTTCATATTGGGTGTGTAAGTGGTGTGACTAGTTTTATGTTTGCATGAACTTTCGGCTAGGGGGCTTTGGAACTCTTTTCCTTGATACCTGGGACAAAACCTAACCAAATTCTAAATTGGATCCCATCACTACACTGGTTGGGCGGTTGGCTAACCCATGGGACTGGTGGATGGGGTGGGGTTAGGCTGGACTGATGGATCCGTAAAATGAGATTCCTTTCTGTTATATTACGTTAGATGAAGTAAATCTCGGATAGTAATTGTTCTATGGATAGGAATCAATGGCTGTGCCTCTTGATGGGGAAAAAAGCGTTGATCTCTATGATCCAAGTGCAAGTTTCTTCCTTGATCTGACCAAGTGACTTTAGGTTCGGTTGGATCAGTTTGGTCAGTAATCACCCTGACTACGTTAGAGTAAAATTTTATCCTGGAGGAATCGCCTATGCTTTCCGGGCAAGAGAAGTTTTTCTAAGTTCTCGGTTTTGGAAAAACCGAGGAATTAGTCAGTCCGGTTGGATCAATTTGGTCAGTAATGACCATGACTACGTTAGAGTAAAATTTTATCATGGAGGAATCGCTTGTGCTTTCCGGGCAAGATAAGTTTTTCTAAGTTTGGTTTTGGAAGAACCGAGGAATTAGTCACCTGTCCGGATATCCGTGGGTGAGGCCCCGAGTGTAGGACCCTGCCCCGCGCAAGATGTGATACTTCTACTTCTGCTAGCACCCAGAATCCGTTGCACGGCAGGGAGGGGGATCTTAGAGAGAGAGAGAGAGAGAGAGAGAGAGAGAGAGAGAGAGAGAGAGAGAGAGAGAGAGAGAGAGAGAGAGAGAGAGAACATGGCCAATCATTTTTTAATATTTTCCCAAAACTTGTTTAAAAAAGAAACCCCTAAGTAGAGGGCCAATCTTTGAAATATAATATAATCCCTTAAATCTCTTGAAATTGTTTTATCATTGGTCACTAGACAATTGATAGTTCACAAGTTATCATTGGTCACTAGACAATTGATAGTTCACAAGAAACCCCTAAGTAGAGGGCCAATCTTTGAAATATAATATAATCCCTTAAATCTCTTGAAATTGTATCATTCTGATAAAATTTTTAATTGAGTCGATTAGACTATTATCACCTTGATGCGGGATAGCTTCATAACATGACATAATATCAAAGGTATAGATAGAGTAGATATGCTTTGGAAGATTTATCAAAAGTCATATTGATTATGGATAATCATTAGTGCGGATTGGAGAGAAGACCAAAATGTCTTTGTGAAGTTTCTTAATGAATTCTATGATACCAGCATCCAGGGCCTTAAGTAATTTAGTAATAAGATCAGTTATATTAGAAAACATACAATTATGTGCATTAGTTAGCCATCTAAAGATATTTTTGTGAGCTTTATATGTCCCCATAATATATGGAAAGGTAGAGCTAGCAGGAGGGGTAATTTCATAAGAGAGTGAGAAGCTTACCACTAACTCCAATACTTCTTTTTCCGTACATGAAGAAGGAGAAAACTCAAGGGAATTAAGTCAAGTCTCATAAGATGTTTACAGATAAATGTGGGTTGTTTGAGCTGATTTGTCTAATCCACAAATGTACAGATGGTTAGTAAGGTACTCAATCTTGTTCATAATGTCATGGTCTTTAAACCAAGGAGTTTGATTAAATGTAAGGTTAGGAAAAAGAGAATTTAAATCTCTAAGAACAATGTATCTAATGAAAGTGTTATGTTTACTTGAGACATGAATGAATACACATCCAAGCACATAGAGTTTAGACCAAGTAGTATTTAATTCTTTAATGACGGGGTATGGATTACTGGGGATGGAAGGGATATGGTTAAGACCTTCTTTCATGAATTCATGCAACATAAGATGCCTACAAAGAGAAGGGTGTGGACCCCAAAATTCTCAAAGTCTTTCGTAAAAGACTTAAATCTCTTTGAGGTGGCACAAATGCATGGTTCAAAATAATTAGGAAATTTAAAAAAGGTATCTAGTGGTTTATATAATGAAGCACCTAAATTTCTAGAAAAATTCCAACTAAACCAAATATTTAAATCAATTAAGGGTTTATTAATACCAAACTTTTCTAAAACTTCTAGAAATACTTTATCAGGTGCAATAAAATCAAAGAGTTTATTGACGAAAAGGAGATGAATGAATCTTTTACTATGTTTTTTCTTTCTATTAAATAAATTTAAATCATTAGTTTTTTTTAGTAAGAAATCTTACATGATCATCTTCGGTGTTGAATTCTAGAGCCTTTGTGGTATCGTTGAAGTCCTCCTCCGTACCTCGAAAAACCCAAGGTTTCTTTGTAGAAGATTTCATAGTACTAGGGGTAATGGAAAGCCATTTAATATCACTATTCTTTGCGGATTTAAGAATAGCTTCAATAGTATTAGAAACAGGGGTGTTAAGCAAGTGAGAAAGCAAAGGGGTATTAGGATTGTAAAGAGCTAGATTGCGGGAAGCTTCGAGCATAAAGTCATGGAACCAAAAGTAAACAATGAGAGCAGTCCTAACTTCACTAGGAAAGGAGCCCACCCATCCAAGAGCAGGTCCAGATGAAAATTTGGGAAGGTTTTGGAAAACAAACCAAAGTAGGTGATCTAACCAGATGATGGAAGCAGAACAAGTAGAGTTAAGATTGGATCTTTTACATGGGCATTTAAGAAAAGGTTTAAAAGTGTTTCAATAGTTTTTAAGAAAAAATTGGGTTCATGAACTGTCTTGATTAATGGGTCCCTTAGTTCTAGCGATCAAAGCCGTGTTGGAACATTTAGAAGGATGAATATCTGAGAGTTTAATTTGCCCAAGTTCAAAAAAGAAATCATTAGAAAGTAGATGTTTGGCTTGGATAACTATGGACCAACATTGATCCACTACTTCATAGGAAAACTTACAAAAGAGGGCTAAGGAAGAGATAGAGAAAAGTACACGATGGTTGATTACTTCATACTGTTAACCCCAACGTTTGAGTCATGGGCTACTGGAGCAAAAAGATCTTGTTCCTACGCTTAACTCAGAGCACAAGTCCCATAATTTATGATCAAGTCTAATAGAGTTGTCAGGGAGGGAGGAGAGGGATGGCACCCGAATAGGAAGGAGAAATCACTTTCCGAGAGGGAAAGGAAGAAGAAGGCTAAGATGATAAAGAAGAAAGGGCTTCTCTTTCATCATCGTCCAAAAGATCAAAGTCAAGGAGGGGATTGACGATTTCAGGAGTAGATTTGATTTCTAAAGGAATGGAGGGGAGACCATTAATTTGAAAGAGCTTGTTTACAATAGAAGGCAAGGTAGAAAAATAGAAGTTAAGGTCACAAGAATCTTGAAAGTCAAAAAGGGGTAGTTAAAGCAGAAGGGGTTTTGGTTAGCAAAGCTTGCTTTTCAAAATCCAACAATATTTTTTGAAAATCTGAATCTTTAAAGCATGAAAGAATACATTGAGTCCCAACAGGAGGAATGGGGAGGGGGAAATTAGTAGCAGCATACCCGAGTTTTACCAAAGAGGGGATCCATTGATACTGCACAACCAGAGAATTATTACTACAAAGGTTAAACAATTAACAATAGTCTAAAATAAATGACAATAGTCTAAAATAAATGACAATAGTCTGAAATGAGATTGTATGGCCCTAGCTAGTTGGGAAACAAATGTGTGTGTTTAGATTTCAATATCCCATCATAATGAACCATACAATCAAATCAAACTGGAAAAATAAAACAAATATCATTAAAATATTATTTTATAATTGGAACATGATTATATCTCTAGCAGAGTGGCAAGATCTTTAACCACCATAGATGATCAACTATACCTGTCACCCAACCACACACACACACACACACACACACACACACACAATGCAATTTTCTCCTCAATCAAAAATATGTACTCACATGCTCACACTCTAAATACATACACATTCATTTGCCTCGTATTATAGTTTTATACACACACACACACACACACACACACACACACACACACAAATATTCTTAATACTGGTATTAATGATGCTTCACATTCTAATTAATACTTATAAATATTTATATTTCATTTGTTGTGCAGAAACTTATCTCATTGACCGAAGATTAATGGGGACTTTGGTAGAGTTCAATGTGTAATCTTTTCCATCTTGACTATAGTATTTGGAATCTTAGTTTACCATTATTGTTATTGCAACTACATGGTTATCATTTCCTATATTTTGAATGCACAGTATAATGTTTCCCCTGTAATGGTTTCTTGCAATATAAAGTTCGGTAATAGTAAAATTTACGGTTGAATATATTGATCATAATGGTAATAATATCATATGTCCACACATGTTTCTCTAAGTATAGTTGTACTTATACTCATTATCTCTACATAGGGGATATTGGATGAGTGAAAAAAATTTCTCTGTGAACGTAGTTGACCATTTATATTATTTTTCAATAAAGATTTTCTCCTATTTCTCTGTATTAGCTCACAAGTGCATTTCTATTGGACCTAGGCTTTCTTTAAATCTGTTAGGTATTTTTTCCTATTTTAAGCAAAGTTTAAGAGTTTCATTATCTCTAATTAACCTTTAGTTAGTAAATAGTCCAATAAATAAGGGTAAAGACCCCCTTTACAATGGTAATTTATCTATATATTGAAGCTGTGGAACTGCCCGTTAATTTAATACATTATTTACTAGCACCGATATGTGCAGTTAATACCATTATCAATGGCAGGCTACAAGCCGAGTAAGGGTGGCGGTGCATTACCTAATTAAGGGATAATTAAGTCGTAACTAATCTCACTCAACCACCTATAAATACCTCCTTGTAGTTGATAGGCTACACCTTATCTATTTCAACTAAACAAGAGTGGGATATAACTGCAACACAAGGTTAACCACCGATTTTCCTTTGTTGTTTTTTTCCTTCATTTCGTTTTTCGGCACCTTTAGTCCACGTACATCTTTGGCTGGTAATAACGTTGTGCTACACTATGTTTAGAGTTAATGTTTCTTTTGTATTAGCTCTTTATTTATTTTAATCTATACAACACGCTATAGTGCTGAGTTTATTGCCTGCCCTCACCTTGAACCCTTACGTTGTTCTACCCTCAGCTTGAGAGTATTTCAGCTTGGCAATTTTATTTATGGTGTTTTCTTGCGATTTCATTTATGATGTTTCTAGTGATTATATGCTTCCAAGCCAAGTTGTACTTTCATAATGTAGTTATCATACAAATTTTTCTACATTTTTTATGCTTGTTAATACCAATCTTGATGTTTGTATAAATTGTCTCATAATACATATGTATACAAGGTAAAACTTATACAATATTGCCTGATTATATTGTCACTAATAGAGAGAGAGAGAGAGAGACAGAGAGAGAGAGAGAGAGAGAACATGGCCAATCATTTTTTAATATTTTCCCAAAACTTATTCAAAAAAGAAACCCCTAAGTAGAGGGCCAATCTTTGAAATATAATATAATCCCTTAAATCTCTTGAAATTGTTTTATCATTGGTCACTAGACAATTGATAGTTCACAAGTTAAATAGATTATTTTTTGAAACAAACGAGAGAGAGAGAGAGAGAGAGAGAGAGAGAGAGAGAGAGAGAGAGAGAGAGAGAGAGAGAGAGAGAGAGAGAGAGAGAGAGAGTGAGTGAGTGAGAGAGAGAGAGAGAGAGAGAGAGAGAGAGAGAGAGAGAGTTTAATATTTATTAAAATTAAACTAACCTTAATTATAATTATAACTTAATAAAAGGTGGATGGTTACATGCACTAGTGTTGGAGAAGAAAACTAAGTAGGAATGGTATGAGCTATTGGGGAAAATGCAGAGCTAAATTACTAGAGATGATCGATGTCCATGGGTTGTATTTTTTATGGAAGCTTCCCCTATTTTAATGCAAGAAGTTTCTTGATTTTCAAATATCATTTGGCACTAATCACTCCTAATGGTTCTATTATCCATAATAGTGTAATGGCTCTTTTTCCTTTTGAAATTCATAATGAATATGGGTCCCAAATTTTAAAACACATTAATTAATTAGTTGAGGCAAGGCAACCTTAGTCTTAGTTAATTAATTAATGTGAGTGCAACCTTAGGCTCAGGCGGGTGACGTATGGAATCTTCCCGTAACCCCCTCATCACGCTTATAAAAGGTGATCTATTGTTTTTTTCCTTTTAAACAAAAGCCCCCGCGAGAGAGAGAGAGAGAGAGAGAGAGAGAGAGAGAGAGAGAGAGAGAGAGAGAGAGAGAGAGAGAGAGAGAGAGAGAGAGAGAGAGAGAGAGAGAGAGCTGTGAGACAATGTGGTGAGAGAGAGTGTAGGCACTAAGAGATGACGCTAGAGATAAGGCTGGTCTTAGGTAAACCTTAGGCCATTAATTAATTAATTAGGCTCGCTAGAGCCCGATTAATTAGTTTATGGGCTGGGCCTGAATACGGATAGTAAGCTCACATTAATTAATCATAGCGCACAATGGATTGTAATGATGAGAAATCTGATATCATAAATATTTTTAATAATTGATCGTTAATATTTTCCCAAAACTTGTTCAAAAAAGAAACCCCTAAGTAGAGGAACAATCTTTGAAATATAATATAATCCCTTAAATCTCTTGAAATTGTTTTATCATTGGTCACTAGACAATTGATAGTTCACAAGTTAAATAGATTATTTTTTGAAACACAAGAGAGAGAGAGAGAGAGAGAGAGAGAGAGAGAGAGAGAGAGAGAGAGAGAGAGAGAGAGAGAGCATGGCCGATCTATTTTTCAATATTTTCCCAAAACGTGTTCAAAAAAGGAGCCTAAGTACACATAAGACCTAATGCCTTAAATAGAACGCAATCATATTGTGACAAATACTTTCATTTTGTATCATTCTGATAAAATTTTGAATTGAGTCGATTAGACTATTATCACCTTGATGTGGGATAGCTTCATAACATGACATAATATCAAAGGTATAGATAGAGTAGATATGCTTTGGAAGATTTATCAAAAGTCATATTGATTATGGATAATCCAGTAAGCATTAGTGCGGATTGGAGAGAAGACCGAAATGTCTTTGTGAAGTTTCTCAATGAATTCTATGATACCAGCATCCAGGGCCTTAAGTAATTTAGTAATAAGATCAGTTATATTGGAAAACATACAATTATGTGCATTAGTTAGCCATTTAAAGATATTTTTGTGAATTTTATATGAGCCCATAATATATGGAAAGGTAGAGCTAGCAGGAGGGGTAATTTCATAAGAGAGTGAGAAGCTTACCACGAACTCCAATACTTCTTTTTCAGTACATGAAGAAGGAGAAAACTCAAGGGAATTAAGTCTTTGACGTGCTACAAGTCTCATGAGATGTCTACAGATAAATGTGGGTTGTTTGAGCTGATTTGTCTAATCCACAAATGTGTAGATGGTTAGTAAGGTACTCAATCTTGTTCATAATGTCATGGTCTTTATAAACCAAGGAGTTTGATTAAACTTAAGGTTAGGGAATAAATCTCTAAGAACAATGTATCTAATTAAAGTGTTATGTTTACTTGAGACATGAATGAATACACATCCAAGCACACAGAGTTTAGACCAAGTAGTATTTAATTCTTTAATGACGGGGTATGGATTACTGGGGACGGAAGGGATATGGTTAAGACCTTTTTTCATGAATTCATGCAACATAGGATGCCTACAAAGAGAAGGGTGTGGACCCCAAAATTCTCAAAGTCTTTCGTAAAAGACTTAAATCTCTTTGAGGTGGCACAAATGCATGGTTCAAAATAATTAGGAAATTTAAAAAAGGTATCTAGTGGTTTATATAATGAAGTACCTAAATTTCTAGAAAAATTCCAACTAAACCAAATATTTAAATCATCCAGGGCCTTAAGTAATTTAGTAATAAGATCAGTTATATTAGAAAACATACAATTATGTGCATTAGTTAGCCATTTAAAGATATTTTTGTGAATTTTATATGAGCCCATAATATATGGAAAGGTAGAGCTAGCAGGAGGGGTAATTTCATAAGAGAGTGAGAAGCTTACCACCCCAGTGGATCTACTCGTAACAAAGCGGGACGTCACCTACGTGCATGAACCTCAAGAAAACCCCCTATATATGATACTCATAAGATGATAACACCCCCCATTTAAGCTTATAAGGATACCTTTAAAAATGACTGTCACCCCCCTTCCTATTTTTCTCTAGCATTTACATACCCCCTCTCCTTAGATTAAAGTACGTTACTTTGAACCTTATTGAGTGAACATAAGTACTTCATGCAAGCTGCAAAGAAATAGATGTTAAGTACTAGGAAATCATCACTGTAAATCACCACAACCTAGTTAAAGCATGTTGTGATCATTTTTTAATATCATTAGATCATTACCATACATGCACCATGAAAATGATGTGAAACCATGACACAACATACACATGGTGTGCAAAACATCTTTCTAAGAAATTTCCAAAGTATATAGAAACGTTCCCCCCCCCCTCTCCCCCTAAGATTTAGTATTCACCTAAATACATGGCCTCACCCCTACATTATAAGCTTATGCCTCATTTCAAAAAACCCCCCTCGTGTACACTCACATGATATCATAAGTTTTCTAAGAGTGAATCCCCCAGGCTTACCACTAACTCCAATACTTCTATTTCAGTACATGAAGAAGGAGAAAACTCAAGGGAATTAAGTCTTTGACGTGCTACAAGTCTCATGAGATGTTTACAGATAAATGTGGGTTGTTTGAGCTGATTTGTCTAATCCACAAATGTGCAGATGGTTAGTAAGGTACTCAATCTTGTTCATAATGCCATGGTCTTTAAACCAAGGAGTTTGATTAAACTTAAGGTTAGGGAAAAGAGAATTTAAATCTCTAAATCTCTAAGAACAATGTATCTAATGAAAGTGTTATGTTTACTTGAGACATGAATGAATACACATCCAAGCACACAGAGTTTAGACCAAGTAGTATTTAATTCTTTAATGACGGGGTATGGATTACTGGGGACGGAAGGGATATGGTTAAGACCTTTTTTCATGAATTCATGCAACATAGGATGCCTACAAAGAGAAGGGTGTGGACCCCAAAATTCTCAAAGTCTTTCGTAAAAGACTTAAATCTCTTTGAGGTGGCACAAATGCATGGTTCAAAATAATTAGGAAATTTAAAAAAGGTATCTAGTGGTTTAGATAATGAAGCACCTAAATTTCTAGAAAAATTCCAACTGAACCAAATATTTAAATCAATTAAGGGTTTATTAATACCAAACTTTTCTAAAACTTCTAGAAACACTTTATCAGGTGTAATAAAATCAAAGAGTTTATTGACGAAAAAGAGATGAATGAATCTTTTACTATGTGTTTTCTTTCTATTAAATAAATTTAAATCATTAAATTTTTTTAGTAAGAAATCTTACATGATCATCTTCGGTGTTGAATTCTAGAGCCTTTGTGGTATCGTTGAAGTCCTCCTCCGTACCTCGAAAAACACAAGGTTTCTTTGTAGAAGATTTCATAGTACTGTGTAATATCACTATTCTTTGCGGATTTAAGAATAGCTTCAATAGTATTAGAAACAAGGGTTTTAAGCAAGTGAGAAAGCAAAGGGGTATTAGGATTGTAATGAGCTAGATTGCGGGCAGCTTCGAGCACAAAGTCATGGAACCAAAAGTAAACAATGAGAGCAGTCCTAATTTCACTAGGAAAGGATCCCACCCATCCAAGAGCAGGTCCAGATGAGAATTTGGGAAGGTTTTGGAAAACAAACCAAAGTAGGTGATCTAACCAAATGATGGAAGCAGAACAAGTAGAGTTAAGATCAGATCTTTTACATGGGCATTTAAGAAAAGGTTTAAAAGTGTTTCAACAGTTTTTAAGAAAAAATTGGGTTCACGAACTGTCTTGATTAATGGGTCCCTTAGTTCTAGCGACCAAAGCCGTGTTGGAACATATAGAAGGATGAATATCTGAGAGTTTAATTTGCCCAAGTTAGAAAAAGAAATCATTAGAAAGTAGATGTTTGTCTTGGTAAACTGTGGATCAACATGGATCCACTACTTCATAGGAAAACTTACAAAAGAGGGCTAAGGAAGAGATAGAGAAAAGTGCACGATGGTTGATTACTTCATACTGTTAACCGCAACATTTGAGTCATGGGCTACTGGAGCAAAAAGATCTTGTTCCTACGCTTAACTCACAGCAAAAGTCCCATAATTTATGATCAAGTCTAATAGAGTCCAACTAAAGTTGTCAGGGAGGGAGGAGAGGGATGGCACCCGAATAGGAAGGAGAAATCACTTTCCGAGAGGGAAAGGAAGAAGAAGGCTTAGATGATAAAGAAGAAAGGGCTTCTCTTTCTTTTATAAGCGTGATGAGGGGGTTACGGGAAGATTCCATACGTCACCCGCCGCCTGAGCCTAAGGTTGCACTCACATTAATTAATTAACTAAGACTAAGGTTGCCTTGCCTCAACTAATTAATTAATGTGTTTTAAAATTTGGGACCCATATTCATTATGAATTTCAAAAGGAAAAAGAGCCATTACACTATTATGGATAATAGAACCATTAGGAGTGATTAGTGCCAAACGATATTTGAAAATCAAGAAACTTCTTGCATTTAAAATAGGGTAAGCTTCCATAAAGAATACAACCCATGGACATCAATCATCTCTAGTAATTTAGCTCTGCATTTTCCCCAATAGCTCATACCATTCCTACTTAGTTTTCTTCTCCAACACTAGTGCATGTAACCATCCACCTTTTATTAAGTTATAATTAATTATAATTAAGGTTAGTTTAAGTTTAATAAATATTAAACTCTCTCTCTCTCTCTCTCTCTCTCTCTCTCTCTCTCTCTCACACACACACACACACACACACACACACACACACACACACAATGCAATTCTCTTCTCAATAAAAAATGTACTCACACGCTCACACTCTAGATACATGCACATTCATTTACCTCATATTTTAGTTTTACACTCACTCACACACACACACACACACACACACACACACACACACACAATGCAATTTCTCCTCAATCAAAAATATGTACTCACATGCTCACACTCTAAATACATACACATTCATTTACCTCGTATTATAGTTTTATACACACACACACACACACACACACACACACACACACACACACACACATACAAATATTCTTAATACTGGTATTAATGATGCTTCACATTCTAATTAATACTTATGAATATTAATATTTCATTTGTTGTGTAGAAACTTATCTCATTGACTGAAGATTAATGGGGACTTTGGTAGAGTTCAATGTGTAATCTCTTCCATCTTGACTATAGTATTTGGAATCTTAGTTTACCATTATTGTTATTGCAACTGAGATGTGATGTAAATTGAGATAGATGTGAATGAATGATATGTGATGTAAATGAATGAGGTGTGATGGGATGTGAATATGGGTAGATGCGAGTGGATGAGATGTGATTAGGATAAATGAGGAAAGATGTGATGAGATGAAAAATGATGTGATTGGATGAGAATAGGAATACATATGAATTGGATATGGATTAAGTAATGTGGACAGATGGGGAACAATGTGAAAGACGAGAGTTCATTATAGAAACTGTATTTATGACCTATTTTTAAATGACTATTTTTAAATGACTGTTTTATGTCAAAAATGTTGGGGATGCATTTTGACCGTCTTGAGAATGAGGTCATGGAGACCTAACTGATTAAGTTGCAACAGCTAATGGAGAGACAATATCATTTCCTATATTTTGAATGCATAGTATAATGTTTCCCTTGTAATGGTTTCTTGCAATATATAGTTTGGTAATAGTAAAATTTACGGTTGAATATATTGATCATAATGGTAATAATATCATATGTCCACACATGTTTCTCTAAGTATAGTTGTACATATACTCATTATCTCTACATAGGGGATATTGGATGAGTGAAAAAAATTTCTCTGTGAACCTAGTTGACCCTTTATATTATTTTTCAATAAAGATTTTCTCCTATTTCTCTATATTAGCTCTCAAGTGCATTTCTATTGGACCTAGGCTATTTCTTTTTAAATTGTTAGGTATTTTTTCCTATTTTAAGCAAAGTTTAAGAGTTTCATTATCTCCAATTAACCTTTAGTTAGTAAATAGTCCAATAAATAAGGGTATAGACCCCCTTTACAATGGTAATTTATTTATATATTGAAGTTGTGGGACTGTCCGCCGTTAATTTAATACAGTATTTACTAGCACCGATATGTGCAGTTAATACCATTATCAATGGCAGGCTACAAGCTGAGTAAGGGTGGCGATGCGTTACCTAATTAACAGATAATTAAGTCATAACTAATCTCACTCAACCACCTATAAATACCTCCATGTAGTTGATAGGCTACACCTTATCTATTTCAACTAAACAAGAGTGGGATATAACTGCAACACAAGGTTAACCACCGATTTTCCTTCGATGTTTTCTGCCTTCATTTCGTTTTTCGGCACCTTTAGTCCACGTACATCTTTGGCTCGTAATAACGTTGTGCTACACTGTGTTTAGAGTTAACGTTTCTTTTGTATTAGCTCTTTATTTATTTTAATCTATACAACATGCTATACTGCTGAGTTTATTGCCTGCCCTCACCATGAACCCTTACGTTGTTCTACCCTCACACCTTGAGAGTATTTCAGCTTGGCGATTTTATTTATGGTGTTTTCTTGCGATTTCATTTATGATGTTTCTAGTGATTATATGCTTCCAAGCTAAGTTGTACTTTCATAATGTAGTTATCATACAAATGTTTCTGCAACTTTTATGCTTGTTAATACCAATCTTGATGTTTGTATAAATTGTCTCATAATACATATGTATACAAGGTAAAACTTATACAATATTGCATATGTTCTCTCTTTGAAGTTTCATTTAAATACTAATCAGCATAAGTACATAATTCTCTCTAATGTCCTTTCTATGGAGTTTTATTTTAATACTATTTAGCATGATTATATTGTTACTAATAGTTTTAACAATGGTTTAATAACTTCAACACTAATTTTCTCTTTGTTCTCACATACACATAGATGAAAACGCACACGCACACACACATATACACAAACTCATTAATGTTTCATTTTATTTAGGCCAATTATACTCATAATCAACAATACAATTAATCTCTTCATGATTATATTTAGTTACCACACTTACTAATATATAAGTATTTAAACTCTCCACTTTGTTTGTGCACACTTGTGCCAATATTTTTGACTTAATCATTGTTTTATTTAATAGCCATAATAGAAGGATTAAAAGTTTCTCTCTTAAGACATTGATTATAGATGGATGATCAATACTCTTTTCTAGCCTTAGAGTTGGTTACGTTCTTTAAACTGTATTAAACGTGACAGCAATAATAAGCGGATGAGCAATGCTTGGATACCTGTCACCCATACAATGTATTCAAAGCCCTAACTTTGTATGTTACATATGAATGGAATGTGGAATAAGTAATGTGGATTGATGAGGGATAATGTGGAAAGACGTGAGTTCATTATAGAAACTGTATTTGTAAACTGTTTGTAAATGACTGTTTTATGTCAAGAATGTTGGGGAAGCATTTTGACCATCTTGTGATTAAGGTCATGGAGACCTAACTGATAAAGTTGCAACTGCTGACAGAGAGTCAATGGAGGACGTCTCGCATAGCAAGGTCGGTCGAGGTCTTGACCAGCCTCGGTTCGAGCTTCCGGTACGGTGGATGAGGGACCAAGGAAGCGGCCTATGAGTGAAGTGCTAGGTGACCTGCGAAGGATCCTAGAGGGTGTTGGCCATACGGTGCTCGGGCTCTGGGTCGCGGAAGATACCCACACGTGCATCGTGGAAGATATTGGAACAAGGAGTAAGAGTTGTTTTCTGAAACTGGGCATGGATCTGGTTGATTGACCTTACTGGTCCTCAACGGATGAGTCCATGGCTCTTTTATATGGATCTGTTGGTTGATCTTGCTGATCTTCAACGGAGATTCCATCTTGATTTTTATAAGTGATTATATTACCGGGTATACTATGAGCTAGGAACTATTGAAAAGGCCCCTGAGTGGACAGCATTCTGGTTGCCAATGATGCCATAGATACTCCGATGAAGGAATGATTGGAAATTAAGATTCAACCAAATATTTTGGAGGATTGTGATCAGTGATATAATGGTTTTATTAAAGGATTGTTTTAAAGATAGCTAATGCTGAGAAAATGGCAATTTCATATTGGGTGTGTAAGTGGTGTGACTAGTTTTATGTTTACATGAACTTCTGGCTAGGGGGCTTGGGAACTCTTTTCCTTGGTACCTGGGACAAAACCTAACTAGATTCTAAATTGGATCCCATCACTACAGTGGTTGGGCGGTTGGCTAACCCATGGGACTGGATGGGGTGGGGTTAGGCTGGACTGATGGATCCGTAAAATGAGATTCCTTTCTGTTATATTACGTTAGATGAAGTAAATCTTGGATAGTAATTATTCTATGGATAGGAATCAACGGCTGTGCCTCTTGATGGGGAAAAAAGCGTTGATCTCTATGATCCAAGTGCAAGTTTCTTCCTTGATCTAACCAAGTGACTTTAGGTCCGGTTGGGATCAGTTTGGTCAGTAATGACCCTGACTACGTTAGAGTCAAATTTTATCCTGGGGAGGAATCGCCTATGCTTTCCGGGCAAGAGAAGTTTTTCTAAGTTTGGTTTTGGAAGAACCGAGGAGTTAGTCAGTCCAGTTGGATCAATTTGGTCATTAATGACCCTGACTACATTAGAGTAAAATTTTATCATGGAGGAATCGTTTGTGCTTTCCGGGCAAGAGAAGTTTTTCTAAGTTTGGTTTTGGAAGAACCGAGGAATTAGTCACCTGTCCGGATATCCGTGGGCGAGGCCCCGAGTGTAGGACCCTGCCCCGCGCAAGATGTGCTACTTCCGCTTCTGCTAGCACCCAGAATCCGTTGCGCAGTGGGGACAGGGATCTCAGAGAGAGAGAGAGAGAGAGAGAGAGAGAGAGAGAGAGAGAGAGAGAGAGAGAGAGAGAGAGAGAGAGAGAGAGAGAGCGCTGTGAGACAATGTGGTGAGAGAGAGTGTAGGCACTAAGAGATGACGCTAGAGATAGGGCTAGTCTTAGGTAAACCTTAGGCCATTAATTAATTAATTAGGCTCGCTAGAGCCCGATTAATAAGTTTATGGCCTGGGCCTGAATACGGATAGTAAGCTCACATAAATTAATCATAGCACACAATGGATTGTAACGATAAGAAATCTGCTATCATAAATATTTTTAATAATTGATCGTAACATCCTATTGAATAAATTTTGCCATATGTAAGCTTGAAGCACACTCTCTTTTGTCCCCTGCTTATGTTAATCTCAAAGAGATCTCACTTTTTGTTTCTCAGAGAGAGAGAGAGAGAGAGAGATATTAGAAAACATACAATTATGTGCATTAGTTAGCCATCTAAAGATATTTTTGTGAGCTTTATATGTGCCCATAATATATGGAAAGGTAGAGCTAGCAGGAGGGGTAATTAAATAAAAGAGTGAGAAGCTTACCACTAACTCTAATACTTCTTTTTCAGTACATGAAGAAGGAGAAAACTCAAGGGAATTAAGTCTTTGACGTGCTACAAGTCTCATGAGATGTTTACAGATAAATGTGGGTTGTTTGAGCTGATTTGTACAGATGGTTTGTAATGTACTCAATCTTGTTCATAATATCATGGTCTTTAAACCAAGGAGTTTGATTAAACGTAAGGTTAGGAAAAAGAGAATTTAAATCTCTAAGAACAATGTATCTAATGAAAGTGTTATGTTTACTTGAGACATGAATGAATACACATCCAAGCACATAGAGTTTAGACCAAGTAGTATTTAATTCTTTAATGACGGGGTATGGATTACTGGGGACGGAAGGGATATGGTTAAAACATTTTTTCATGAATTCATGCAACATAGGATGCCTACAAAGAGAAGGGTGTGGACCCCAAAATTCTCAAAGTCTTTCGTAAAAGGCTTAAATCTCTTTGAGGTGGCACAAATGCATGGTTCAAAATAATTAGGAAATTTAAAAAAGGTATCTAGTGGTTTATATTATGAAGCACCTAAATTTTTAGAAAAATTCCAACTAAACCAAATATTTAAATCAATTAAGGGTTTATTAATACCAAACTTTTCTAAAACTTCTAGAAATACTTTATCAAGTTCAATAAAATCAAAGAGTTTATTGACGAAAAGAAGATGAATGAATCTTTTACTATGTTTTTTCTTTCTATTAAATAAATTTAAATCATTAGTTTTTTTTAGTAAGAAATCTTCGGTGTTGAATTCTAGAGCCTTTGTGGTATCGTTGAAGTCCTCCTCCGTACCTCGAAAAACACAAGGTTTCTTTGTAGAAGATTTCATAGTACTGGGGCTTCACATTCTAATTAATACTTATGAAAAGGGCACAGGGAAGTCTAGAACCCAAATTCAGAGACCAATTCCTTCATACCAATCTAATCAGGGTCCGTCTCTCGGACAAGATTGCTTAACTCCATTAACTAGGTCCGACCCATTGATTAGGGTCGAGATGACCAGTCAAATGCTTGGCGACTTAGATCAACAGATGCAGGCAATTCATAAAGATATAAACGCTGCCCAGGATCGACAGAGACAATATACAGATAAGAAGAGGACAATCAGAGAATTCAAAGAAGCAGTTATAGTCTTCAATTGAATACGGACCAAAAGAATTTCTTTATCTCTAGGGGAGTATAAGTAGTTATCCCCCAGATATTGTGGACCAAAGAAAATAGGTGACTTAGCCTACGAACTTCTTTTATCTCTTCATCTCAAAGTTCTTAATGCCTTCTATATAAAAATATGCCAAACCCAAATCATGGAAAGACGGTAAAACTTCAGTGGCAAGATACCATTGGCTTCTAAGTTATGCTAGCTCCTTCCTTTATATAAGTCGTAACTTTTACTTGTCGCTCACAGTAATCTTACTTCCATCGATCTCCCTTCTTCTTAATCTCCTTCATGGCTTGGCAATAGGAATTAGTTTTATCCATGATGATTTCTCACCTTCAAGACGCAAGTGAGTCTGTGAAGAAAGATTTTATAGAACAGTATGAGCGCTCACTTTTTCCTCACTTGGGAACGTCTGTAGCTAAGACCAAATGGCGGACCTATCAAGACATAACTAGGGTAACACCCTGGGGTCAGCAGCACTTTCGTAACAATGTCCGCTTGGCCATGGTTATTGAAGCCTTGGGTTTGGGTCCCCGATACTACTGCGTCATGAGATCAAGACATCTTGGGTTTTCTGAGCGGGTCTTCTTACTGGCGTGTTTTCTTCCTCATCAGAAGATATGCCTTTACCCCATTTTTGGCTTGCCTCTCAGAGGTCCTTTTGTTAGATCACCTCATACCACTGAGATAGGTGCAGCAATAACCAACAAAATTATTTCCATAGATGAGTTACCTTATACGTGTGCAGCTTGTGAGTGCTGCTTTTGTGATCATATGATGGACGGGCTTATGGAAGTGTAAAGAGTTCTTCTATCTTTACTGTATATGTTCCAAGAATGAATAAAGTTTAAATCTTGTTCTTGTCTTGACCCTTACTCTCTTTGAGACTTTTTTAATTGGTGATTAATCTTAATTAAAAATTTTCTCTCAGTCTCATACTTGTGCATCTTGCAAAATTACCCCCAGTTTTTACGAGATGAGGGCATCTCGCGTTTTTCAAGTGGGAGAGAATGTAAGACTCCTCCCCAGCCTCTCAAAATGTCCAGCATCTTCCCCTGTAATCAATCCCTCTTCAGAAATATAAAAGACTTGTTTCTAACTGTTTTAACCTAGAGAGAGAAAATATTCTAGAGAGAGAATATTCAGATTTTTAATATTTTTGGATAGAAAATTATCTCATCTTATTAAAATAAGTTCCCCTAAAACAGAAATTCAAAAAGAACTTTCCAATGTACAATTGAAATTAATTGGAAATGGGTATAAAGGACCTTAGCCTAAGGGTCTAGATTTTCAGAAATTTTTGGATTATGGTCCAATTAAGGTTCCTATGGGCCAATAGCATCAATCCATGTGTAGGGAGGAGATAAATCCAATTTGTAAAAGAAGATACCCAAAAATGAGTAAATGCTCACATAAGATGAAGAGTTGAAAATGTACAAGGTTTATTAGTAAAAAACATGAGCAATATTAAAAATATGAGATATTTTGGGTATCCAAAAATGAGTAAATGCTCACATAAGATGAAGAGTTGAAAATGTACAAGGTTTATTAGTAAAAAACTATGAGCAATATTAAAAATATGAGATATTTTGGGTATAATGATTCCATTTTGACACATATGTAAGGAAGGGGAGTTCTTTAAAGGAGGTGCATATTTCACATAAGATGAAGAGTTGAAAATGTACAAGGTTTATTAGTAAAAAACTATGAGCAATATTAAAAATATGGGATATTTTGGGTATAATGATTCTATTTTGACACATATGTAAGGAAGGGGAGTTCTTTAAAGGAGGTGCATATTTCACATGCTTGAATGAGTTTTAAACTCATAAAAATTGAGATATTTCATCTCTCCTCTCTCCTCATTCAGGTCTAGTTCCAAAAAGTTAGCTTAACTGACCTAAAAATGGTCAAATATTGACCAAACTGATTTAGAAAATTCTAGAATCAGTTTGTTTGGTTAGGAGCTCAATTTTTCCTATAAATAGAAGCCTCCCCCTTCTTGAAAAATATATAGTGTTTATGCATCGTTACTCTACTCCACCTAAGCCAAGAACTGTGAATTCATTAATAATTCACTAGTTTTTGGAGCTTCCCTCTTTCTCCAATCCTCATTGGTGGCTCCATCAACATACTTAACCAATTGATTGGTTGGGGGCCTCTACCATGAACAAAGAATCAAGAAATTTGTAAGGTAATTAGTGAATTTTGATCATTTTCTATAATTTCTCAATGTTTCTCTCTTCTCAACCCCTCTCAAGCTTGAGAAGCTTAATTGGAATGGTTTTTGAATGCTATTGAAGTTAATTGATGAATGGTAGTGAAGAGTTACATAATTTGATGAATGCTATTGAAGTTAATTGATTAATGATAGTTAAGAATTACATAAATTTCTATTTATGCTTAATTCTAATGGTTTTTATGTAATTTCTCTCTCTCACTCAAGAAATGGTCATACTCATGACCCATTCTCAATCCAAATGAAGCTTTTCATAAAGCTTTTCCTTAATCCAAGATTAATCTATGCTTGAGGCCAAATTAATGGTTTTTTTCTATGCTTTTAGTTTATGTATTTCATGAATATTGATGATTCAATCCATTATGGATTAATGATCCAATTAGGGATCATTCTATTTATTTCCTTAATGATAAGCTTTATCCCTTAGAAAATTTGAGATTTATCAGTCATCATAGCAGCGGAGCTATGGCAAAATTTTTATAAAAATTACGCATAAAATAATTTCATTCAAAGCATGAAAAGAGAATTTCCTACCATATTCTAGGAATTATCATCCTAGATTAATTGAAAGATATTCATTGTAATCATAGAGAAAGTAATTTTTATATTATACATAATTGATTTTCATGCATAAAGGTATGCATAAAAGATTATTATTTTAATGTAAAAGTGTTACTTTTATCATATTTGAATTTCATGCATAGAGGTATGCATAAAAGATGATTATTTTATTACAAAAGTGTTACTTTTAGCATAATTGAATTTCATGCATAGAGGTATGCATAAAAGATGATTATTTTATTACAAAAGTGTTACTTTTAGCATAATTGGATTTCATGCATAGAGGTATGCATAAAAGATGATTATTTTATTGTAAAAGTATTACTTTTATCATAATTGGATTTCATGCATAGAGATATGCATAAAAGTTGATTATTTTATTATAAAAGTGTCTTTTATCATATTTGGATTTCATGCATAGAGGTATGCATAAAAGTTGATTATTTTATTATAAAAGTGTTACTTTTATCATATTTGGATTTCATGCATAGAGGTATGCATAAAAGTTGATTATTTTATTATCAAAGTGTTACTTTTGTCATATTGGATTTCATGCATAGAGGTATGCATAAAAGTTGATTATTTTATTATAAAAGTGTTACTTTTATCATATTTGAATTTCATGCATAGAGGTATGCATAAAAGTTGATTATTTTATTATAAAAGTGTTACTTTTATCATATTGGATTTCATGCATAGAGGTATGCATAAAAGATATTCTTTTTATACTAAAAGTGTGATTTTCATCATAAATGGATTTTATGCATAACTTAGATGCATAAGAGAAATTCTTTTATTCTAAAAGTGTAATTCCTACCAAATTGAATTTATGCATAAGAAGATGCATAAAAGATTGATTTTAAATTTAAAAGTGTCATTCTCATCTAAATTGAATTTATGCATAGGAAAATGCATAAAAGATTGAAATTTAATTCAAAAGTGTCATTTTCATTTAAAATGAATTTATGCATAGGAAGATGCATAAAAGATTGATTTTTACTTCGAAAGTATTAATCTCCTTAAATAAAATTTATGCATAAATAAATGTGTAAAGAAATCTTATATCAAATATAAGAATTCTTTTGTATTCTATAAATAGATATGAGATGTAATAGGATGTGATAAGAGGTGTATAAGATGTGATAAGAGGTGATAAGATGCTTATGAAATAAGGAGGTGATAAGATGAATTAAGATGTGATAAGATGTGTATGTATGGGATGAGGTAAGAAGTGTATGTGATAGGATAAGATGTATATGGGTTGTGATAGGGCGAGAATGGATGTGATGTAAAAGATTAGATGTGAAGGCATATGGGGCTATATGAATGGGAATGTGGAAATGGATGTATGTATGTGGATGTGTGGATGTGGAGATGGGAGTGTGGATGTATGAATGTGAAAATGGATGTATGCATGAAGATGTATATGCATAGATGTGAATGTGGATGTAGATGTGGATGTATAAATGTGAATGAGAATGTGGATGTGGATGTATGTGAATGTGGATGTAGATGTGGATGTATAGATGTGAATGTGGAATGTGGATGTGGATGTATGTATGTATGTGGATGTAGATGTGGATGTATAGATGTGAATGGGAATGTGGATGTGGATGTATGTGAATGTGGATGTAGATGTGAATGTATAGATGTGAATGTGGAATGTGGATGTGGATGAATGAATGTATGTGGATGTAGATGTGGATGTATGTATGTGGATGTGGATGTATGAATGACGACGTGATAGTGGATGTATGCATGTGGATGTGGATGTATGGATGTGGATATGGATGTGTATGTATGAATGTGGATATGGGATGTGGATGTATAAATGAGGATGTGAAAATGGAGGTAAGCATGTAAATGTGGATGTATGGATGTGAATGTGGATGTGGATGTGGATGTATGGATGTGGATATGGATGTGTATGTATGGATGTGGATATGGATGTGTATGTATGAATGTGGATATGGGATGTGGCTGTATAAATGAGGATGTAAAAATGGATGTATGCATGTAGATGTGGATGTATGGATGTGAATGTGAATGTGTATATGAATTAATGTGTCGTCGATATGAGGAAAAGGATGAGAATGAGTACACATTGAATGGAATGTGGAATAAGTAATGTGGACTAAGGAGGGATAATGTGGAAAGACGAGAGATCGATTTAGAAACTGTATTTTGTGACTGTTTGTAAATGACTGTTTTATGTCAAGAATGCTGGGGAAGCATTTTGACCGTCTTGTGGATTAAGGTCATGAAGACCTAACTGTTAAAGTTGCAACTGCTGACGGGGTGTGAGATCCCTGTTCCCACCGCGCAACGGATTCGGGGTACTAGCAGCGGAAGTAGCACATCATGCGTGGGTAGGGGTCTCACACTCGGGGCCTCGCCCACGGATATCCGGACAAGAGACTAATCCGTCGGTTTGTCCAAAACCGAAACTGGAAAAACTTCCTTTACTCGGAAAGCATGGGCGATTCCACCAGGATAACTCTTTACTCTAATGTAGTCAAGATCATTACGGATCAACTGATCTGACTGCACCTTTAACGGTACTTGGTCAAATCAAGGTAGAAACTTGCACTTGGATCATTGGGATCAACGCTTTTTTCCCCATCAAGAGGCACAGCCGTTGATTCCTATCCATAGAACAATTTCTATCCGGGATTTACTTTATCTATCGTAAAAACAAAGTTGAGTCTCGATTTATGGATCCATCAGTCCAGCCTAACCCCATCCGATCCCATGGGTTAGCCAACCGCCCAACCACTGTAGTGATGGGATCCAATTTGGAATTTGGTTAGGTTTTGTCCCGGGTACCAAGGAAAAGAGTTCCAAGGCCCCCTAGCCGGAATTTCATGCAAACATAAAACTAGCCACACCACTTACACACCCAATATGAAAATTACCTTTTTCTTAGCATCAGCTAACTTTAAAACAATCCTTTAATGAAACCATAGTACCACGGATCACAATCTCCCAATTTATCCAGTTGATTCATAATTTCCCATCATTCCTTCATCAGAGTATCTATGGCATCATTAGCAACTAGAACGCTCACCACCTGTCCACACAGAGGCCGTTTCCATAGTTCCTAGCCCATAATACTCGGCAATATAATCACTTATCAAGATGGACTCTCGTTGAAGATCAGCAAGATCAACCAACAGATCCATATAAAAGAGCCATGGACTCATCCGTTGAGGACCAGCAAGGTCAGTCAACCAGATCCATGCCCGGTTTCACAAAACAACTCTTACTCCTTGTTCCAATATCTTCCTCGACGCACGCGTGGGTATCCTAGGCGACCCAGAGCCCGAGCACCGTATGGTCAGCACCCTCTAGGATCCTTCGCAGGTGACCTAGCGCTTCACTCATAGGCCGCTTCCTTGGTCCCTCATCCACCGTACCGGAAGCTCACCATTTTAATCGAACCGAGGCTGGTCAAGACCTCGGTCGACCTTGCTACGCGAGACGTCCTCCATTGACTCTCCGTCAGCAGTTGCAACTTTATCAGTTAGGTCTCCACGACCTTAATCACAAGACGGTCAAAATGCTTCCCCAGCATTCTTGACATAAAACAACCATTTACAAACAGCATTTACAAACAGTTTACAAATACAGTTTCTATATTAACTCTCATTTTTCCACATTATCCCTCATTAATCCACATTACTTATTCCACATTCCATGTATATGTGTACTCATCCAATCACCTCCTTTTCCATCTCTTCACTTCAGATTCCTTCACATCACATATCATATATTCACATCCATATCCACATCCATACATCCACATCCACATCCACATTCACATCCATACATCCACATCTACATGCTTACCTCCATTTTCACATCCTCATTTATACATCCACATCCCATATCCACATTCATACATACACATCCATACATCCACATCTACATCCACATACATACATACATCCACATCCACATTCCACATTCACATCTATACATCCACATCTACATTCACATTCACATACATCCACATCCACATTCCCATACATCCACATCTATACATCCACATTCCACATTCACATCTACATTCACATTCACATACATGCATCCACATTCCCATACATCCACATCTATACATCCACATCTACATCCACATACATACATACATCCACATCCACATTCCACATTCACATCTATACAACCACATCTACATTCACATTCACATACATCCACATCCACATTCCCATACATCCACATCTATACATCCACATTCCACATTCACATCTACATTCACATTCACATACATGCATCCACATTCCCATACATCCACATCTATACATCCACATCTACATCCACATACATACATACATCCACATCCACATTCCACATTCACATCTATACAACCACATCTACATTCACATTCACATACATCCACATCCACATTCCCATACATCCACATCTATACATCCACATTCCACATTCACATCTACATTCACATTCACATACATGCATCCACATTCCCATACATCCACATCTATACATCCACATCTACATCCACATACATACATACATCCACATCCACATTCCACATTCACATCTATACATCCACATCTACATCCACATTCACATACATCCACATCCACATTTCCATTCACATCTATACATCCACATCCATTCACATCTATACATCCACATCTACATCCACATTTACATCTATGTATATACATCTTCATGCATATATCCATTTTCATGTTCATACATCCACACTCCCATCTCCATATCCACACATCCACATACATACATCTATTTTCACATTCCCATTTATATAACCCCATATACCTTCACATCTAATCTTTTACATCACATCCATTCTCGCCCTATCACAACCCATATACATCTTATCCTATCACATACACTTCTTACCTCATCCCCCCATACACATCTTAATTCATCTTATCACATCCTAACTTATTTCATAAGCATCTTATCACCTCTTATCACACCTCTTATCACATCCTATCACTTTCCATACGCATCTTATCAATTCTTATCACATCTCATACACCTCTTATCACATCTTATCACATTTCATATCTTTAAAAAAAAAAAGAGAATTCTTTTATTTGATATAAGATTTCTCTACACATTTATTTATACATAAATTCCATTTAAGGAGACTAACACTTTCGAAATTAAAATCAATCTTTTATGCATCTTCTTATGCATGATTTCAATTTGGTAGGAAATTATACTTTTAGAATAAAAGAATTTCTCTTATGCATCTAAGTTAAGCATAAAATCCAATTATGAGGAAAATCATACTTTTAGTATAAAAAGAATATCTTTTATGCATACCTATATGCATGAAATCCAATATGATAAAAGTAACACTTTTGATATAAAAATTTTTCCTTTATGCATACTTCTATGCATGAAAATTAAAAATTATAAAAGTAACACTTTTGATATAAAAATTTTCCTTTATGCATACTTCTATGCATGAAAATTAAAAATGATAAAAGTAACACTTTTGATATAAAAATTTTCCTTTATGCATACTTCTATGCATGAAAATTAAAAATGATAAAAGTAACACTTTTGATATAAAAATTTTCCTTTATGCATACTTCTATGCATGAAAATTAAAAATGATAAAAGTAACACTTTTGATATAAAAATTTATCCATTATGCATACTTCTATGCATGAAAATAAAAATGGTAAAAATAACACTTTTGATATAAAAATTTATCCTTTATGCATAATATTAAAATTCAATTTCTCCATGATTATAATGAAATTCTTTCAATTAATCTAGGATGATGATTCCTAGAATATGGTAGGAAGTCCTCTTTTTATGCTTTGAATGAAATTATTTTATGCATATTTTTTATAAAAATTTTGCCATAGCTCCGCTGCTATGACTGATAAATCTCAATTTTTTCTAAGGGATAAAGCTTATCATTAAGGAAATAATTAAAATGATCTCTAATTGGATCACTAATCTATAATGGATTGAATCATCAATATGCATAAACTAAAAGCATAGGAAAAAGCCATTAATTTGTCCTCAAGCATAGCTTAATCTTGGATTAAGGAAAAGCTTTATGAAAAGCTTCATGTGGATTGAGAATGGGTCATGAGTATGACCATTTCTTGAGTGAGAGAGAGAAATTACATAAAAACCATTAGAATTTAAACATAAATAAAAATTAACTTCAATAGCATTTATTAAATTATGTAACTCTTCACTACTATTCACCAATTTACTTTAATAGCATTTAAAAAATCATACCAATTAAGCTTCTCAAGCTTGAGAGGGGTTGAGAAGAGAGAAACATTGAGAAATTATAGAAAGATCAATATTCACTAATTACCTTACAAATTGCTTGATTCTTTGTTCACGGTAGAGGCCCCCAACCAATCAATTGGTTAAGTATGTTGATGGAGCCACTAATGGGGATTGAAGAAAGAGGGAAGCTCCAAAAACTAGTGAATTATTAAATGAATTCACAGTTCTTGGCTTAGGTGGAGTAGAGTAACGATGCATAAACACTATCTATTTTTCAACAAGGGGGAGGCTTCTATTTATAGGAAAAATTAAGCTCCTAACCAAACAAACTGATTCTAGAATTTTCTAAATCAGTTTGGTCAATATTTGACCATTTTTAGGTCAGTTAAGCTAACTTTTTGGAACTAGACTTGAATGAGGAGAGAGGAGAGATGAAATATCTCAATTTTTATGAGTTTAAAACTCATTCAAGCATGTGAAATATGCACCTCCTTTAAAGAACTCCCCTTCCTTACATATGTGTCATAATGGAATCATTTTAATATTGCTCATAGTTTTTTTACTAATAAACCTTGTACATTTTCAACTCTTCATCTTATGTGAAATATGCACCTCCTTTAAAGAACTCCCCTTCCTTACATATGTGTCATAATGGAATCATTTTAATATTGCTCATAGTTTTTTATTAATAAACCTTGTACATTTTCAACTCTTCATCTTATGTGAGCATTTAAGGGACTCCCCTTCCTTACATATGTGTCATAATAAAATCATTATACCCAAAATATCTCATATTTTTAATATTGCACATAGTTTTTTACTAATAAACCTTGTACATTTTCAACTCTTCACCTCATGTGAGCATTTACTCATTTTTGGGTATTTTCTTTTTACAAGTTGGATTTATCTCCTCCCTACACATGGACTGATGCTATTGGTCCATAGGAACCTTAATTGGACCATAGTCTAAAGATTTCTGAAAATCTAGACCCTTAGGCTAAGGTTCTTTATACCTATTTTCAATTAATTCCAATTGCACATTGGAAAATTCTTTTTGAATTTCTGTTTCAGGGAAACTCATCTGAATTAGAAGAGATATTTTTCTATCCAAAAATATTCAAAATCTGAATATTCTCTCTCTAGAATATTTGTCTCTCTCTAGGCTAAAACAGATAGAAACAAGGTCTTTATATTTCTGAAGAGGGATTGATTACAGGGAAAGATACTAGACATCAAAAAGGGGGTGGGGGAGGAATCTTACATTCTACCCCACTTAAAAAATGCGAGATGTCCTCATCTCGCAAACTGGGAAAATTTCGCAAGATGCACGAATATGAGACTTAAAGAAAAATTTTAATCAAGATTAACCACCAAGAAACGTCTTAAAGAGAGCAAGATTCAAAATAAGAACAAGATTTAAACTTTATTCATTCTCGGAACTTATACAGTAAAGATAGAAGAACTCTTTACACTTCCATAAGCCCGTCCATCATATGATCACAAAAGCAGTCCTCACAAGCTGCACAAGTATAAGGTAACTCATCTATGGGAATAATTCTGTTGGTTATTGCTGCACCTATCTCAGAGGTATGAGGTGATCTAACAAAAGGACCTCTGAGAGGCAAGCCAAAAACGGGATAAAGGCATATCTTCTCATGAGGAAGAAAACATGCTAGTAAGAAGACCCGCTCAGAAAACCCAGGATGCCTTGATCTCATGACACAGTAATATCGGGGACCCAAACCCAAAGCTTCAATAACCATGGCCAAGCGGACATTGTTACGAAAGTGCTGCTGACCCCAGGGTGTTACCCTAGTTATGTTTTGATAGGTCCGCCATTTGGTTTGCGCTACAGAAGTTCCCAAGTGAGGGAAAAGTGAGCGCTCATACTGCTCTATAAAATCCTTCTTCACAGATTCACTTGCGTCTTGAAGGTGAGGAATCATTATGGATAAAACTAGTTCTTGTTGCCAAGCCATGAAGGAGATTAAGAAAGAAAGGATATCGATGGAAGTAAGATTACTGTGAGCGACAAGTAAAAGTTACGACTTATATAAAGGAAGGAGCTAGCGTAACTTAGAAGCCAACGATAACTTGCCACTGAAGTTTTACTGTCTTTCCATGATTTGGGTTTGACACATTTTTCCACAGAAGGCATTAAGAATTTTGAGATGAAGAGATAAAAGAAGCTTGTAGGCTAAGTCACCTACTTTCATTGAATTCAGATATAAGGCTCACAATATCTAGGGGATAACTTCATATACTCCCCAAGAGATAAAGAACTTCTTTTGGGCCGTACTCGAATGAAGACCAAAACCTTGATATCCAAAACATCGATTCTCACTTCTGAACTCATTGTTCTGAATCCTTAAAACAGGTGGGACTCTTGAGAAGTATTCTAGAAAAAGGGTCTTCCTTTGTTAAACAAAACTTTCTTTTATTTTAGAGAGGGAATAATTATAAGATCAGAAAGGGAGATTCTTATTCCTGTATACCTCGAAGGTTGGGGAGGAATCTTACATTCTTCCCCACTTAAAAAAGTGCGAGATGTCCTCATCTCGCAAGGTAGAGAATAACTCTTTTTCTTAAGATCCAATTTTATTCTGGGGTTCCTTATATTCTGGTCAACCAACAGAATACTGGGATAAATATCCCTTAGAACTCATCAACAATTCATTCAGATCATATTATTCATATCTTTAACATGATAATGGTCCATTAGACCGAAAAATTTCCTTCTGAACATTCCTCCACGGGAATTTTAGTCAAGTAAGTTCTCAGTTTGTCATCCCTTAACTTGATCTAACGGTCAAGTATTAATAGTAGCAATCTAACAGCACAATCCACTAATCTCATAGTGATTTGCTGAAATCATTATCATCATTCCAGTTATGAATATCATCACAGGGACTCGTCCCATTCATCCTCATTGAGGTTTCGCTCAGCTTATTACATTTCAACCAAATTTTAGGGATCATCATTTTTCAGTCAGAATCCAAATCAATTCATCAATTCTCAAACAAAATTAAAAATCATATCAACCACATTCGAAATCATCCTCTGGATAGCATTAACGCTTATAATTTCAAGTCTTAGATTTACTCGTATATACTGTCAGTAAAGAGCTGCAGTATACTCTCGGTATATACGGGTAGTCACGGCCCTTGGAATTATAAGGTAAATACCATCATGTCTAGGCCTCAAACAAGTCAGGGATTCTATATAATTACGGTACCTCCATCTGAAGACCCAATTACCAATTACGAATTTCAGTTTGAATATCAAATTGTATGAATTATATCACACAATTACAACCTTTTTATGCTTCTTGATAAATTTTTGACATATTTGGCTTCTCAGTTGATCTTTATTAACCAATTGGCTCTGATACCAACTGTGAGATCCCTGTTCCCACCGCGCAACGGATTCGGGGTACTAGCAGCGGAAGTAGCACATCATGCGTGGGTAGGGGTCTCACACTCGGGGCCTCGCCCACGGATATCCGGACAAGAGACTAATCCGTCGGTTTGTCCAAAACCGAAACTGGAAAAACTTCCTTTACTCGGAAAGCATGGGCGATTCCACCAGGATAACTCTTTACTCTAATGTAGTCAAGATCATTACGGATCAACTGATCTGACTGCACCTTTAACGGTACTTGGTCAAATCAAGGTAGAAACTTGCACTTGGATCATTGGGATCAACGCTTTTTTCCCCATCAAGAGGCACAGCCGTTGATTCCTATCCATAGAACAATTTCTATCCGGGATTTACTTTATCTATCGTAAAAACAAAGTTGAGTCTCGATTTATGGATCCATCAGTCCAGCCTAACCCCATCCGATCCCATGGGTTAGCCAACCGCCCAACCACTGTAGTGATGGGATCCAATTTGGAATTTGGTTAGGTTTTGTCCCGGGTACCAAGGAAAAGAGTTCCAAGGCCCCCTAGCCGGAATTTCATGCAAACATAAAACTAGCCACACCACTTACACACCCAATATGAAAATTACCTTTTTCTTAGCATCAGCTAACTTTAAAACAATCCTTTAATGAAACCATAGTACCACGGATCACAATCTCCCAATTTATCCAGTTGATTCATAATTTCCCATCATTCCTTCATCAGAGTATCTATGGCATCATTAGCAACTAGAACGCTCACCACCTGTCCACACAGAGGCCGTTTCCATAGTTCCTAGCCCATAATACTCGGCAATATAATCACTTATCAAGATGGACTCTCGTTGAAGATCAGCAAGATCAACCAACAGATCCATATAAAAGAGCCATGGACTCATCCGTTGAGGACCAGCAAGGTCAGTCAACCAGATCCATGCCCGGTTTCACAAAACAACTCTTACTCCTTGTTCCAATATCTTCCTCGACGCACGCGTGGGTATCCTAGGCGACCCAGAGCCCGAGCACCGTATGGTCAGCACCCTCTAGGATCCTTCGCAGGTGACCTAGCGCTTCACTCATAGGCCGCTTCCTTGGTCCCTCATCCACCGTACCGGAAGCTCACCATTTTAATCGAACCGAGGCTGGTCAAGACCTCGGTCGACCTTGCTACGCGAGACGTCCTCCATTGACTCTCCGTCAGCAGTTGCAACTTTATCAGTTAGGTCTCCACGACCTTAATCACAAGACGGTCAAAATGCTTCCCCAGCATTCTTGACATAAAACAACCATTTACAAACAGCATTTACAAACAGTTTACAAATACAGTTTCTATATTAACTCTCATTTTTCCACATTATCCCTCATTAATCCACATTACTTATTCCACATTCCATGTATATGTGTACTCATCCAATCACCTCCTTTTCCATCTCTTCACTTCAGATTCCTTCACATCACATATCATATATTCACATCCATATCCACATCCATACATCCACATCCACATCCACATTCACATCCATACATCCACATCTACATGCTTACCTCCATTTTCACATCCTCATTTATACATCCACATCCCATATCCACATTCATACATACACATCCATACATCCACATCTACATCCACATACATACATACATCCACATCCACATTCCACATTCACATCTATACATCCACATCTACATTCACATTCACATACATCCACATCCACATTCCCATACATCCACATCTATACATCCACATTCCACATTCACATCTACATTCACATTCACATACATGCATCCACATTCCCATACATCCACATCTATACATCCACATCTACATCCACATACATACATACATCCACATCCACATTCCACATTCACATCTATACAACCACATCTACATTCACATTCACATACATCCACATCCACATTCCCATACATCCACATCTATACATCCACATTCCACATTCACATCTACATTCACATTCACATACATGCATCCACATTCCCATACATCCACATCTATACATCCACATCTACATCCACATACATACATACATCCACATCCACATTCCACATTCACATCTATACAACCACATCTACATTCACATTCACATACATCCACATCCACATTCCCATACATCCACATCTATACATCCACATTCCACATTCACATCTACATTCACATTCACATACATGCATCCACATTCCCATACATCCACATCTATACATCCACATCTACATCCACATACATACATACATCCACATCCACATTCCACATTCACATCTATACATCCACATCTACATCCACATTCACATACATCCACATCCACATTTCCATTCACATCTATACATCCACATCCATTCACATCTATACATCCACATCTACATCCACATTTACATCTATGTATATACATCTTCATGCATATATCCATTTTCATGTTCATACATCCACACTCCCATCTCCATATCCACACATCCACATACATACATCTATTTTCACATTCCCATTTATATAACCCCATATACCTTCACATCTAATCTTTTACATCACATCCATTCTCGCCCTATCACAACCCATATACATCTTATCCTATCACATACACTTCTTACCTCATCCCCCCATACACATCTTAATTCATCTTATCACATCCTAACTTATTTCATAAGCATCTTATCACCTCTTATCACACCTCTTATCACATCCTATCACTTTCCATACGCATCTTATCAATTCTTATCACATCTCATACACCTCTTATCACATCTTATCACATTTCATATCTTTAAAAAAAAAAAGAGAATTCTTTTATTTGATATAAGATTTCTCTACACATTTATTTATACATAAATTCCATTTAAGGAGACTAACACTTTCGAAATTAAAATCAATCTTTTATGCATCTTCTTATGCATGATTTCAATTTGGTAGGAAATTATACTTTTAGAATAAAAGAATTTCTCTTATGCATCTAAGTTAAGCATAAAATCCAATTATGAGGAAAATCATACTTTTAGTATAAAAAGAATATCTTTTATGCATACCTATATGCATGAAATCCAATATGATAAAAGTAACACTTTTGATATAAAAATTTTTCCTTTATGCATACTTCTATGCATGAAAATTAAAAATTATAAAAGTAACACTTTTGATATAAAAATTTTCCTTTATGCATACTTCTATGCATGAAAATTAAAAATGATAAAAGTAACACTTTTGATATAAAAATTTTCCTTTATGCATACTTCTATGCATGAAAATTAAAAATGATAAAAGTAACACTTTTGATATAAAAATTTTCCTTTATGCATACTTCTATGCATGAAAATTAAAAATGATAAAAGTAACACTTTTGATATAAAAATTTATCCATTATTCATACTTCTATGCATGAAAATAAAAATGGTAAAAATAACACTTTTGATATAAAAATTTATCCTTTATGCATAATATTAAAATTTAATTTCTCCATGATTATAATGAAATTCTTTCAATTAATCTAGGATGATGATTCCTAGAATATGGTAGGAAGTCCTCTTTTTATGCTTTGAATGAAATTATTTTATGCATATTTTTTATAAAAATTTTGCCATAGCTCCGCTGCTATGACTGATAAATCTCAATTTTTTCTAAGGGATAAAGCTTATCATTAAGGAAATAATTAAAATGATCTCTAATTGGATCACTAATCTATAATGGATTGAATCATCAATATGCATAAACTAAAAGCATAGGAAAAAGCCATTAATTTGTCCTCAAGCATAGCTTAATCTTGGATTAAGGAAAAGCTTTATGAAAAGCTTCATGTGGATTGAGAATGGGTCATGAGTATGACCATTTCTTGAGTGAGAGAGAGAAATTACATAAAAACCATTAGAATTTAAACATAAATAAAAATTAACTTCAATAGCATTTATTAAATTATGTAACTCTTCACTACTATTCACCAATTTACTTTAATAGCATTTAAAAAATCATACCAATTAAGCTTCTCAAGCTTGAGAGGGGTTGAGAAGAGAGAAACATTGAGAAATTATAGAAAGATCAATATTCACTAATTACCTTACAAATTGCTTGATTCTTTGTTCACGGTAGAGGCCCCCAACCAATCAATTGGTTAAGTATGTTGATGGAGCCACTAATGGGGATTGAAGAAAGAGGGAAGCTCCAAAAACTAGTGAATTATTAAATGAATTCACAGTTCTTGGCTTAGGTGGAGTAGAGTAACGATGCATAAACACTATCTATTTTTCAACAAGGGGGAGGCTTCTATTTATAGGAAAAATTAAGCTCCTAACCAAACAAACTGATTCTAGAATTTTCTAAATCAGTTTGGTCAATATTTGACCATTTTTAGGTCAGTTAAGCTAACTTTTTGGAACTAGACTTGAATGAGGAGAGAGGAGAGATGAAATATCTCAATTTTTATGAGTTTAAAACTCATTCAAGCATGTGAAATATGCACCTCCTTTAAAGAACTCCCCTTCCTTACATATGTGTCATAATGGAATCATTTTAATATTGCTCATAGTTTTTTTACTAATAAACCTTGTACATTTTCAACTCTTCATCTTATGTGAAATATGCACCTCCTTTAAAGAACTCCCCTTCCTTACATATGTGTCATAATGGAATCATTTTAATATTGCTCATAGTTTTTTATTAATAAACCTTGTACATTTTCAACTCTTCATCTTATGTGAGCATTTAAGGGACTCCCCTTCCTTACATATGTGTCATAATAAAATCATTATACCCAAAATATCTCATATTTTTAATATTGCACATAGTTTTTTACTAATAAACCTTGTACATTTTCAACTCTTCACCTCATGTGAGCATTTACTCATTTTTGGGTATTTTCTTTTTACAAGTTGGATTTATCTCCTCCCTACACATGGACTGATGCTATTGGTCCATAGGAACCTTAATTGGACCATAGTCTAAAGATTTTTGAAAATCTAGACCCTTAGGCTAAGGTTCTTTATACCTATTTTCAATTAATTCCAATTGCACATTGGAAAATTCTTTTTGAATTTCTGTTTCAGGGAAACTCATCTGAATTAGAAGAGATATTTTTCTATCCAAAAATATTCAAAATCTGAATATTCTCTCTCTAGAATATTTGTCTCTCTCTAGGCTAAAACAGATAGAAACAAGGTCTTTATATTTCTGAAGAGGGATTGATTACAGGGAAAGATACTAGACATCAAAAAGGGGGTGGGGGAGGAATCTTACACGGGGGACGTCTCGCGTAGCAAGGTCGACCGAGGTCTTGACCAGCCTCGGTTCGATTTAAATGGTGAGCTTCCGGTACGGTGGATGAGGGACCAAGGAAGCGGCCTATGAGTGAAGCACTAGGTCACCTGCGAAGGATCCTAGAGGGTGCTGACCATACGGTGCTCGGGCTCTAGGTCACCGAGGATACCCACACGTGCGTCGTGGAAGATATTGGAATAAAGAATAAGAATTGTTTTCTGAAACCGGGCATGGATCTGGTTGATTGACCTTGCTGGTTCTCAACGGATGAGTCCATGGCTCTTTTATATGGATCTGTGGGATGATCTTGCTGATCTTCCACGGAGATTCCATTCTATTATATGAATATATTGCCGGTAACTATGAGCTAGGAACTATGGAAAGGACCCCTGATTGAACAGGTGGTGAGCGTTCTGGTTGCTAATGATACCGTAAGTATACCGATGAATGAATGACTGGAAATAAGGATTCAACCAGAGACTATGAGGATTGTCATCAGTGACATAATGGTTTCATTAAAGGATTGTTTTAAAGTTAGCTGATGCTAAGAAAAAGGCAATTTCATATTGGGTGTGTAAGTGGTGTGACTAGTTTTGTGTTTGCATGAACTTCCGGCTAGGGGGCCTTGGAACTCTTTTCCTTGGTACCCGGGACAAAACCTTACCAAATTCTTAATTGGATCCCATCACTACAGTGGTTGGCTAACCCATAGGACTGAATGGGGTTAGGCTGGACTGATGGATCCGTAAATCGAGATTTAATTTCTATTATTACGATAGATGAAGTAAATCCCGGATAGTAATTGTTCTATGGATAGGAATCAACGGCTGTGCCTCTTGATGGGGAAAAAAGCGTTGATCCCAATGATCCAAGTGCAAGTTTCTTCCTTGATCTGACCAAGTACCGTTAGAGGTGCAATCGGATCAGTTTGATCAGTAATGATCTTGACTACGTTAGAGTAAAGAGTTATCCTGGTGGAATCGCCCGTGCTTTCTGGGTAAAGGAAGTTTTTCCGGTTTCGGTTTTGGACAAACCGACGGATTAGTCTCTTGTCTGGATATCTGTGGGCGAGGCCCCACGAGTGTGAGACCCCTACCCGCGCACGATGTGCTACTTCCCCTGCTAGCACCCCGAATCCGTTGCGCGGTGGAGACCGGGATATCACACTTTATTGGGGATTTTGACACACATACTAACTGGAAAAAGATCAGTTACCGTACCCAAATGTTTCGTTTATCCATGCAAATAGTAATAGACCAAAAAATATTGCTTACAAAGTTTGTGTTTCTCAAGTGTTACCTCTTATCTAGAATGCAACACATGTCTCATGGGCTTATCTTGATTTACTTAAACTAATGAATCTTTTTGTAAACAATGGTTTTAGTCCTAACATTATCAGTAATAACATTTTTATTTTAATTTTTTAAGAACACATTTCCTAAACTTTGATTTGACATTAATCCCCTTATTAAGGTGGAGGGTAAGTCCACTTGGTGGGCTTACCTCCCACCATATGGACTTACCCTTTGGGATGGTGGTGGCCACACACACACACAATGCAATTTTCATAAAAAAATTGTTGGATTTTGAAAAGCAAGCTTTGCTAACCAAAACCCCTTCTGCTTTAACTATTGCCTCTATTAATGGTTGGATTGCCCTTCTTGTTACTTCAAAAAACGACCAAGCCTCTTTCATAGAGGCCTTCAATAAGTTACTTTCTTCTCTACCCCTTTTTGACTTTCAGGAATTTTGTGACCTTAACTTCTATTTTTCTACCTTGCTTTTTATTGTAAACAAGCTCTTTCAAATTAATGGTCTCCCCTCCATTCCTTTAGAAATCAAATCTACTCCTGAAATCGTCAATCCCCTCCTTGACTTTGATCTTTTGGACGATGATGAAAGAGAAGCCCTTTCTTCTTTATCATCGAAGCCTTCTTCTTCCTTTCCCTCTCGGAAAGTGATTTCTCCTTCCTATTCGGGTGCCATCCCTCTCCTCCCTCCCCGACAAATTTAGTTGGACTCTATTAGACTTGATCATAAATTATGGGACTTCTGCTATGAGTTAAATGTAGGAACAATATCTTTTTGCTCCACTAGCCCATGACTCAAATGTTGGGGTTAACAACCATCGTGCATATTTCTCTATCTCTTCCTTAGCCCTCTTTTGTAAATTTTCCTATAAAGTAGTGGATCAATGTTGGTCCACAGTTATCCAAGCCAAACATCTACTTTCTATTGATTTCTTTTTTGAACTTGGGCAAATTAAACTCTCAGATATTCATCCTTCTAAATGTTCCAACACGGCTTTGGTCGCTAGAACTAAGGGACCCATTAATCAAGAGAGTTCGCGAACCCAATTTTTTCTTAAAAACTGTTGAAACACTTTTAAACCTTTTCTTAAATGCCCATGTAAAAGATCTGATCTTAACTCTACTTGTTCTCCTTCCATCATCTGGTTAGATCACCTACTTTGGTTTGTTTTCGTCCCAAATTTTCATCTGGACCTGCTCTTGGATGGGTGGGCTCCTTTCCCAGTGAAGTTAGGATTGCTCTCATTGTTTACTTTTGGTTCCATGAATTTATGCTCGAAGCTGCCCGCAATCTAGCTCTTTACAATCCTAATACCCCTTTGCTTTCTCACTTGCTTAACACCCCTGTTTCTAATACTATTGAAGTTATTCTTAAATCCGCAAAGAATAGTGTTATTAAAAGGCTTTCCATTACCTCGAGTACTATGAAATCTTCTACAAAGAAACCTTGTGTTTTTCGAGGTACGGAGGACTTCAATCAAACACCTTGGTTTAAAGACCATGACATTATGAACAAGATTGAGTACCTTACTAACCATCTGTACATTTGTGGATTAGACAAATTAGCTCAAACAACCCACATTTATCTGTAAACAGATATCTCATGAGACTTGTAGCATGTCAAAGACTTAAGTCCCTTGAGTTTTCTCCTTCTTCATGTACTGAAAAAGAAGTATTGGAGTTAGTGGTAAGCTTCTCACTCTCTTATGAAATTACCCCTCCTGCTAGCTCTACCTTTCCATATATTATGGGCACATATAAAGTTCACAAAAATATCTTTAGATGGCTAACTAATGCACATAATTGTATGTTTTCTAATATAATTGACCTTATTACTAAATTACTTAAGGCCCTGGATGCTAGTATCATAGAATTCATTGAGAAACTTCACAAAGACATTTCGGTCTTCTCTCCAATCCGCACTAATGCTTACTGGATTATCCATAATCAATGTGACTTTTGATAAATCTTCCAAAGCATATCTACTCTATCTATACCTTTGATATTATGTCATGTTATGAAGTTATCCCGCATCAAGGTGATAATAGTCTAATCGACTCAATTCAAAATTTTATCAGAATGATACAAAATTTAGGATATTGTGGCTTCAAGAAGCATAGAAAACAATTTATGCTTACTAAGAAACCAAGGATATTGCTTTTAACTTTGAAGATTTCAAGGGTCTTAACCTATTTATTTTGAAGAATTGTTTTACTAAGTTAGGAAATATTGTTTAAACTAAAGGCATCCCAATGGGATATTCTTGTTTCCCCCTTTGGTGTAATATATACTTAGCATGGTTTGAATTAGAATTTATTCGAAAACTGTCTAAACATAAACAAGTTGATATGCCTAAAGCATTCTATTTGTCATTTCACTTTATGTGTGATTTAGCATTTAGCAACAATTTTTTTTCTTGGATTGCCTTTCTCATAATAGGTCTATTGATCCTTCTAATTATTTGAGCATATATCCTTTGGATATGATTACCATCAAATCTACTTATAACACTTATTTTACCACTTATCTAAACAATTCTATCACCCTTAGAAACCCTTTATTGGGGATTTTGACACACATACTAACTGGAAAAAGATCAGTTACCGTACCAAATGTTTCGTTTATCCATGCAAATAGTAATAGACCAAAAAATATTGCTTACAAAGTTTGTGTTTCTCAAGTGTTACCTCTTATCTATAATGCATCACATGTCTCATGGGCTTATCTTGATTTACTTAAACTAATGAATCTTTTTGTAAACAATGGTTTTAATCCTAACATTATCAGTAATAACATTCTTTATTTTATTTTTTTAAGAACACATTTCCTAAACTTTGGTTTGACATTAATCCCCTTATTAAGGTGGAGGGTAAGTCCACTTTGGAAACATACACATATTCATTTACCTCATATTTTAGCTTTACACACACACACACACACACACACACACACACACACACACACACACAACGTGTGCATGGCACATAGAGGAAAGATTACTATGATTTTTCACTTATTTTGATTTTTTGTTGGGGGTTACAATAACCTCTCATTTTTTAACACCATGTTGTAAATTATACGTCTTTAATAACCCAATGAAACTATCTTCCATAATACAATTACCTTTGATAAGGTAAGTGGTATATGTAATGTTTGCTTTGGGGTTCTTTTTTGAGAAATGGGTTATTGGAAAATATTTAAAATATAATTTGTGTGTGTGTGTGTGTGTGTGTGTGTGTGTGTGTGTGTGTGTGTGTGTGTGTGTGTGTGTGGAAAGATTTTCATTTTTTTATTTTTTTGTTGGAGGTTACAAATACCTCTCATTTTTTAACACAATAATGAAAATTTTATGTTTTAAACCAATGAAAGTATTTTTCACAATATGATTGCGTTCTTTTTAAGGCATTAGGTCTTATGTGTACCTAGGTTCCTTTTTTGAACAAGTTTTGGGAAAATATTGAAAAAGAGATCGGCCATGTTCTCTCTCTCTCTCTCTCTCTCTCTCTCTCTCTCTCTCTCTCTCTCTCGTTTGTTTCAAAAAATAATCTATTTAACTTGTGAACTATCAATTGTCTAGTGACCAATGATAAAATGATTTCAAAGATTTAAGGGATTATATTATATTTCAAAGATTGGCTCTCTACTTAGGGGTTTCTTTTTTGAACAAGTTTAGGGAAAATATTAAAAAATGATTGGCCATGTTCTCTCTCTCTCTCTCTCTCTCTCTCTCTCTCTCTCTCTCTCTCTCTCTCTCTCTCTTTGTTTGTTTCAAAAAAAAATCTATTTAACTTGTGAACTATCAATTGTCTAGTGACCAATGATAAAATGATTTCAAAGATTTAAGGGATTATATTATATTTCAAAGATAGGGGTTTCTTTTTCAAAGATAGGGGTTTCTTTTTTGAACAAGTTTGGGGAAAGTATTAAAAAATGATTGGCCATGTTCTCTCTCTCTCTCTCTCTCTCTCTCTCTCTGAGAAACAAAAAGTGGGATCTCTTTGAGATTGACATAAGCAGGGGACAAAAGAGAGCGTGCTTCAAGCTTACATATGGCAAAATTTATTCCATAGGATTTCTACGATCAATTATTAAAAATATTTATGATAGCAGATTTCTTGTCATTATAATCCATTATGTGCTATGATTAATTAATGTGAGCTTACTATCCGTATTCAGGCCTAGCCCATTAATTAATTAATCAGGCTCTAGTGAGCCTAATTAATTAATTAATATCCTAAGGTTTACCTAAGACCAACCCTATCTCTAGCGTCATCTCTTAGTGCCTACACTCTCTCTCACCACATTGTCTCACAGCGCCTACTCTCTCTCTCTCTCTCTCTCTCTCTCTCTCTCTCTCTCTCTCTCTCTCTCTCTCTCACGGGGGCTTTCATTTAAAAGAAAAAAAACAACAGACCACCTTTTATAAGCGTGATGAGGGGGTTACGGGAAGATTCCATACGTCACCCGCCCGCCTGAGCCTAAGGTTGCACTCACATTAATTAATTAACTAAGACTAAGGTTGCCTTGCCTCAACTAATTAATTAATGTGTTTTAAAATTTGGGACCCATATTCATTATGAATTTCAAAAGGAAAAAGAGCCATTACACTATTATGGATAATAGAACCATTAGGAGTGATTAGTGCCAAACGATATTTGAAAATCAAGAAACTTCTTGCATTTAAAATAGGGTAAGCTTCCATAAAAAATACAACCCATGGACATCAATCATCTCTAGTAATTTAGCTCTACATTTTCCCCAATAGCTCATACCATTCCTACTTAGTTTTCTTCTCCAACACTAGTGCATGTAACCATCCACCTTTTATTAAGTTATAATTAATTATAATTAAGATTAGTTTAAGTTTAATAAATATTAAACTCTCTCTCTCTCTCTCTCTCTCTCTCTCTCTCTCTGAGATACCTGTTCCCACCGAGCAACAAATTCAGGGTACTAGCAGCGGAAGTAGCACTTCTCGCGCGGGACAGGGGTCCCACACTCGGGGCCTCACCCACGGATATCCGGATAAGAGACTAATCCATCGGTTGTTCCAAAACCGAACTCGGAAAAACTTCCTTTACCGGAAAGCACGCGCAATTCCACCAGGATAACTTTTTACTCTAACGTAGTCAAGATCGTTTCTGATCAAACTTATCCAATTGCATCTATAAGATATTTGGTCGGATCAAGGAAGAAACTTGCACTTGGATCATTGGGTTCAACGCTTTTTTCCCCATTCAAGAGGCACAGCCGTTGATTCCTATCCATAGAACAATTACTGTCCGAGATTTACTTTATCTATCGTAATAACAAAAGTTGAGTCTCGATTTATGGATCCATCAGTCCAACCTAACCCCATCCGATCCCATAGGTTAGCCAACCACCCAACCACTGTAGTGATGGGATCCAATTTGGAATTCAGTTAGGTTTTGTCCCGGGTACCAAGGAAAAGAGTTCCAAGGCCCCCTAGCCGGAAGTTCATGCAAACATAAAACTAGCCACACCACTTACACACCCAATATGAAATTGCCTTTTTCTTAGCATCACCTAACTTTAAAACAATCCTTTAATGAAACCATAGTACCACTGATCACAATCTTCTAATTTATCCGGTTGATTTATAATTTCCCATCATTCCTTCATCAGAGTATCTATGGCATCATTGGCAACTAGAACGCTCACCACCTATCCACACAGGGGTCTTTTCAATAGTTCCTAGCCCATAATACTCGGCAATATAATCACTTATAAAAATCAAGATGGACTCTCGTTGAAGATCAGCAAGATCAACCAACAAATCCATATAAAGAGCCATGGACTCATCCATTGAAGACCAGCAAGGTCAACCAACCAGATCCATGCCCGGTTTCAGAAAAACAATTCTTACTCCTTGTTCCAATATCTTCCTCGATGCACGCGTGGGTATCCTAGGCGACCCAGAGCCCGAGCACCGTATGGTCAGCACCCTCTAGGATCCTTCGTCGCGCAGGTGACCTAGCGCTTCACTCATAGACCGCTTCCTTGGTCCCTCATCCACCGTACCGGAAGCTCACCATTTTAATCGAACCGAGGCTGGTCAAGACCTCGGTCGACTTTGCTACGCGAGACGTCCTCCATTGACTCTCCGTCAGCAGTTGCAACTTTATCAGTTAGGTCTCCACGACCTTAATCACAAGACGGTCAAAATGCTTCCCCAGCATTCTTGACATAAAACAACCATTTACAAACAGCATTTACAACAGTTTACAAATACAGTTTCTATATTAACTCTCATTTTTTCACATTATCCCTCATTAATCCACGTTACTTATTCCACATTCCATTTATATATGTACTCATCCAATCACATCATTTTCCATCTCTTCACTTCAGATTCCTTCACATCACATATCATATATTCACATCCACATTCACATCTATGCATATACATCTTCATGCATACATCCATTTTCACATTCATACATCCACATCCACATTCCCATTCACATCTATACATCCACATCTACATCCATGTTCACATCTATGCATATACATCCTCATGCATACATCCACATTCACATTCACATCTATACATCCACATCTACATCCACATTCACATCTATGCATATACATCTTCATGCATACATCTACATCCACATTCACATCTATGCATATACATCTTCATGCATACATTTATTTTCACATTCATACATCCACACCCACATTCCCATTCAAATATATACATCCACATCTACATCCACATTCACATCTATGCATATACATCCTCATGCATACATCCACATTCACATTCACATCTATACATCCACATCTACATCCACATTCACATCTATGCATATACATCTTCATGCATACATCTACATCCACATTCACATCTATGCATATACATCTTCATGCATACATCCATTTTCACATTCATACATCCACACTCCCATCTCCACATCCACACATCCACATACATACATCCATTTTCACATTCCCATTCATATAACCCCATATGCCTTCACATCTAATCTTTTACATCACATCCATTCTCGCCCTATCACAACCCATATACATCTTATCCTATCACATACACTTCTTACCTCATCCCATACACATCTTAATTCATCTCATCACCTCCTAACTTATTTCATAAGCATCTTATCACCTCTTATCACATCTTATACACCTCTTATCACATCCTATCACATCTCATTTCTATTTATAGAATATTAGAGAATTCTTATATTTGATATAAGATTTCTTTACACATTTATTTATGCATAACTTCCATTTAAGGATATTAATACTTTCGAAGTAAAAATCAATCTTTTATGCATCTTCCTATGCATAAATTCATTTTAAATGAAAATGATACTTTTGAATTAAAATTCAATCTTTCATGCATCTTCCTATGCATGAATTCAATTTAGATGAGAATGACACTTTTGAATCAATCTTTTATGCATCTTCCTATGCATAAATTCAATTTGGTAGGAATTACACTTTTAGAATAAAAGAATTTCTCTTATGCATCTAAGTTATGCATAAAATCCCTTTATGATGAAAATCACATTTTTAGTATAAAAAGAATATCTTTTATGCATACTTCTATGCATGAAATAAAAATGGTAAAAATAACACTTTTGATATAAAAACTTATCTTTTATGCATGATATTAAAATTTAATTTCTCCATGGTTATAATGAAATTCTTTCAATTAATCTAGGATGATAATTCCTAGAATATGGTAGGAAGTCCTCTTTTTATGCTTTGAATGAAATTATTTTATGCATAATTTTTATAAAAATTTTGCCATAGCTCCGCTGCTATGAGACTGATAAATCTCAATTTTTCTAAGGGATAAAGCTTATCATTAAGGAAATAATTAAAATGATCTCTAATTGGATCATTAATCCATAATGGATTGAATCATTAATATACATAAACTAAAAGCATAGAAAAAAGCCATTAATTTGGCCTCAAGCATAGCTTAATCTTGGGTTAAGGAAAAGCTTTATGAAAAGCTTGATTTGGATTGAGAATGGGTCATGAGTATGACCATTTCTTGAGTGAGAGAGAGAGAGAGAAATTACATAAAAACCATTAGAATTTAAACATAAATGGAAATTAACTTCAATAGCATTTATTAAATTATGTAACTCTCCACTACTATTCACCAATTAACTTCAATAGCATTTAAAAAACCATACCAATTAAGCTTCTCAAGCTTGAGAGGGGCTGAGAAGAGAGAAACCTTGAGAAATTATAGAAAAGATCAATATTCACTAATTACCTTACAAATTGCTTGATTCTTTGTTCACGGTAGAGGCCCCCAACCAATCAATTGGTTAAGTATGTTGATGGAGCCACCAATGGGGATTGAAGAAAGAGGGAAGCTCCAAAAACTAGTGAATTATTAAATGAATTCACAGTTCTTGGCTTAGGTGGAGTAGAGTAACGATGCATAAACACTATATATTTTTCAACAAGGGGGAGGCTTCTATTTATAGGAAAAATTGAGCTCCTAACCAAACAAACTGATTCTAGAATTTTCTAAATCAGTTTGGTCAATATTTGACCATTTTTAGGTCAATTAAGCTAACTTTTTGGAACTAGACTTGAATGAGGAGAGAGGAGAGATGAAATATCTCAATTTTTATGAGTTTAAAACTCATTCAAGCGTGTGAAATATGCACCTCCTTTAAAGAACTCCCCTTCCTTACATATGTGTCATAATGGAATCATTTTAATATTGCTCATAGTTTTTTTACTAATAAACCTTGTACATTTTCAACTCTTCATCTTATGTGAAATATGCACCTCCTTTAAAGAACTCCCCTTCCTTACATATGTGTCATAATGGAATCATTTTAATATTGCTCATAGTTTTTTACTGATAAACCTTGTACATTTTCAATTCTTCATCTTATGTGAAATATGCACCTCCTTTAAAGAACTCCCCTTCCTTACATATGTGTCATAATGGAATCATTTTAATATTGCCAGGGATTTCACTGACGTAAACGAGAACATGTGAACATGTTAATAACATATGTTAATAACACAAAAAATCTTGTGATCACATGTTATATTCACAAAGCTTTCACAAGGGCCTAAAAAATTTATCTTTGTCGGGCATAAAAAATCTTCTTAGGTGGCCACTAACCTACTATTATGTGAAGATGGTAGCATGAGAACATGTGAATAGCTTATTCCCATATGCAGCCAAGCTTTTAAGGGGTTCCCAAATGGCAAGTGACCTGTTATTTTGTGAATGGTAACATGAGAACATGTGAATAACTTGTTCACATGTGTTATTATCACAAAAAATCTTATGATCACGTGAATACTAAATCCCTGAATATTGCTCATAGTTTTTTACTAATAAACCTTGTACATTTTCAACTCTTCATCTTATGTGAGCATTTACTCATTTTTGGATACCCAAAATATCTCATATTTTTAATATTGCTCATAGTTTTTTACTAATAAACCTTGTACATTTTCAACTCTTCATCTTATGTGAGCATTTACTCATTTTTGGATATCTTCTTTTACAAATTGGATTTATCTCCTCCCTACACATGGATTGATGCTATTGGCCCATAGGAACCTTAATTGGACCATAATCTAAATTTTTTTGAAAATCTAGACCCTTAGGCTAAGGTCCTTGATACCCATTTCCAATTAATTCCAATTGCACATTGGAAAGTTCTTTTTGAATTTCTATTTCAGGGGAACTTATTTTAATAAGATGAGATAATTTTTTATCCAAAAATATTAAAAAACTGAATATTCTCTCTCTAGAATATTTTCTCTCTCTAGATTAAAACAGTTAGAAACAAGGTCTTTTATATTTCTGAAGAGGGATTGATTATAGGGAAAGATGTTGGGCATTTTGAGAGGCTGGGGAGGAATCTTACATTCTCTCCCACTTGAAAAACGCGAGATGCCCTCATCTCGCAAACTGGGGTAATTTCGCAAGATGCACAAGTATGAGACTGAGAGAAATTTTTTAATTAAGATTAATCACCAATTAAAAAAGTCTCAAAGAGAGTAAGGGTCAAGACAAGAACAAGATTTAAACTTCATTCATTCTTCGAACACATACAATAAAGATAGAAGAACTCATTACACTTCCATAAGCCCGTCCATCATATGATCACAAAAGCAGCACTCACAAGCTGCGCACGTATAAGGTAACTCATCTATGGGAATGATTCTGTTGGTTATTGCTGCGCCTATCTCAGTGGTATGAGGTGTTCTAACAAAAGGACCTCTGAGAGGCAAGCCAAAAACGGGATAAAGGCATATCTTCTCATGAGGAAGAAAACACGCCAGTAAGAAGACCCGCTCAGAAAACCCAAGATGTCTTGATCTCATGACGCAGTAGTATCGAGGACCCAAACCCAAGGCTTCGATAACCATGGCCAAGCGGACATTGTTACGAAAGTGCTGCTGACCCCAGGGTGTTACCCTAGTTATGTCTTGATAGGTCCGCCATTTGGTCTGCGCTACAGAAGTTCCTTGGTGAGGAAAAAGTGAGCGCTCATACTGTTCTATAAAATCCTTCTTCACAGACTCACTTGCATCTTGAAGGTGAGGAATCATTATGGATAAAACTAATTCTTGTTGCCAAGCCATGAAGGAGATTAAGAAAGAAAGGAGATCGATGGGAGTAAGATTACTGTGAATGACAAGTAAAAGTTACGACTTATATAAAGGAAGGAGCTAGCGTAACTTGGAAGCCAACGGTAACTTGCCACTGAAGTTTTACCGTCTTTCCATGATTTTCTATAGAAGGCATTCAGAACTTTGAGATGAGGAGATAAAAGAAGTTCATAAGCTAAATCACCTACTTTCTTTGGTCCACAATATCTGGGAGATAACTTCTTATACTTCCCAAGAGATAAAGAACTTCTTTTGGGCCGTACTCGAATGAAGACCAAAACCTTGATATCCACAACATCGATTCTCACTTCTGAACTCATTGTTCTGAATCCTTAAAACAGGTGGGACTCTTGAGAAGTATTCAGGGAAAAGGTTCTTCCTTTTTTAAACAGAATCTTTCTTTTATTTTAGAGAGAGAATAATTATAAGATCAGAAAGGGAGATTCTTACTCCTGTATACCTCGAAGGCTGGGGGAGAATCTTACATTCTACCCCACTTTAAAAGTGCGAGATGTCCTCATCTCGCAAGGTAGAGGACAACTCTTTTTCTTAAGATCCAATTTTTTTCCTGGGTTCCTTATATTTTGGTCAACCCAACAGAATACTGGGATAATTATCCCTTAAATGGAACTCATCATTAAATGACAATTCATTCAAATCATATCATTCATATCTTTAACATGATAATGGTCCATTAGACCAAAAATTTCCCTTCTAATGGTCCATTAGACCAAAAATTTCCCTTCTGACGATTCCTCCACGGAAATTTTAGTTAAGCAAGTTCTCAATTTGACATCCCTTAACTTGATCTACGGGTCAAGTGTTAACAATAGCAATCTGACAGCACAATCCACTAATCTCATAGTGATTTGCTGAAATCATTATTATCATTCCAGTTATGAATATCATCACACAGGGACTCGCCCCATTCATCCTCATTGAGGTTTCGCTCAGCTTATTACATTTCAACCAATTTTTAGGAATCATCATTTTTCAATCAGAATCCAAATCAATTCATCAATTCTCAAACAGAATTAAAAATCATATCAACCACATTCGAAATCATCCTCTGGATAGCATTAATGCTTATAATTTCAAGTCTTAGATTTACTCGTATATACTGTCAGTAAAGAGCTGCAGTATACTCTCGTTATATACGGGTAGTCACGGCCCTTGGAATTATAAGGTAAATACCATCATGTCTAGGCCTCAAGCAAGTCAGGGATTCTATATAATTACGGTACTTCCATCTGAAGACCCAATTACCAAATTACGAATTTCAGTTTGAATATCAAATTGTATGAATTATATCACACAATTACAACCTTTTTGTGCTTCTTGATAAATTTTTGACATATTTGGCTTCTCAGTTGATCTTTATTAACCAATTCGCTCTGATACCAACTGTGAGATACCTGTTCCCACCGAGCAACAAATTCGGGGTACTAGCAGCGGAAGTAGCACTTCTCACGCGGGACAGGGGTCCCACACTCGGGGCCTCACCCACGGATATCCGGATAAGAGACTAATCCATCGGTTGTTCCAAAACCGAACCCGGAAAAACTTCCTTTATCGGAAAGCACGGGCGATTCCACCAGGATAACTTTTTACTCTAACGTAGTCAAGATCGTTTCTGATCAAACTGATCCAATTGCATCTATAAGATATTTGGTCGGATCAAGGAAGAAACTTGCACTTGGATCATTGGGTTCAACGCTTTTTTCCCCATTCAAGAGGCACAGTCGTTGATTCCTATCCATAGAACAATTACTGTCCGAGATTTACTTTATCTATCGTAATAACAAAAGTTGAGTCTCGATTTATGGATCCATCAGGCCAACCTAACCCCATCCAATCCCATGGGTTAGCCAACCACCCAACCACTGTAGTGATGGGATCCAATTCGGAATTCAGTTAGGTTTTGTCCCGGGTACCAAGGAAAAGAGTTCCAAGGCCCCCTAGCCGGAAGTTCATGCAAACATAAAACTAGCCACACCACTTACACACCCAATATGAAATTGCCTTTTTCTTAGCATCAGCTAACTTTAAAACAATCCTTTAATGAAACCATAGTACCACTGATCACAATCTTCCAATTTATCTGGTTGATTCATAATTTCCCATCATTCCTTCATCAGAGTATCTATGGCATCATTGGCAACTAGAACGCTCACCACCTGTCCATATAGGGGTCTTTTCAATAGTTCCTAGCCCATAATACTCGGCAATATAATCACTTATAAAAATCAAGATGGACTCTCGTTGAAGATCAGCAAGATCAACCAACAAATCCATATAAAGAGCCATGGACTCATCCATTGAAGACTAGCAAGGTTAATCAACCAGATCCATGCCCGGTTTCAGAAAAACAATTCTTACTCCTTGTTCCAATATCTTCCTCGATGCACGCGTGGGTATCCTAGGCGACCCAGAGCCCGAGCACCGTATGGTCAGCACCCTCTAGGATCCTTCGTCGCAGGTGACCTAGCGCTTCACTCATAGACCGCTTCCTTGGTCCCTCATCCACCGTACCGGAAGCTCACCATTTTAATCGAACCGAGGCTGGTCAAGACCTCGGTCGACTTTGCTACGCGAGACGTCCTCCACTGACTCTCCGTCAGCAGTTGCAACTTTATCAGTTAGGTCTCCACGACCTTAATCACAAGCGTTCAAAATGCTTCCCCAGCATTCTTGACATAAAATAGCCATTTACAAACAACATTTACAACAGTTTACAAATACAGTTTCTATATTAACTCTCATTTTTCCACATTATCCCTCATTAATCCACGTTACTTATTCCACATTCCATTTATATATGTACTCATCCAATCACATCATTTTCCATCTCTTCACTTCAAATTCCTTCACATCACATATCATATATTCACATCCACATTCACATCTATGCATATACATCATACATCCATTTTCACATTCATACATCCACATCCACATTCCCATTCACATATATACATCCACATCTACATCCACATTCACATCTATGCATATACATCCTCATGCATACATCCACATTCACATTCACATCTATACATCCACATCTACATCCACATTCACATCTATGCATATACATCTTCATGCATACATCTACATCCACATTCACATCTATGCATATACATCTTCATGCATACATCCATTTTCACATTCATACATCCACACTCCCATCTCCACATCCACACATCCACATACATACATTTTCACATTCCCATTCATATAACCCCATATGCCTTCACATCTAATCTTTTACATCACATCCATTCTCGCCCTATCACAACCCATATACATCTTATCCTATCACATACACTTCTTACCTCATCCCATACACATCTTAATTCATCTTATCACCTCCTAACTTATTTCATAAGCATCTTATCACCTCTTATCACATCTTATACACCTCTTATCACATCCTATCACATCTCATTTCTATTTATAGAATATAAGAGAATTCTTATATTTGATATAAGATTTCTTTACACATTTATTTATGCATACATTCCATTTAAGGAGATTAATACTTTCGAAGTAAAAATCAATCTTTTATGCATCTTCCTATGCATAAATTCATTTTAAATGAAAATGATACTTTTGAATTAAAATTCAATCTTTCATGCATCTTCCTATGCATGAATTCAATTTAGATGAGAATGACACTTTTGAATCAATCTTTTATGCATCTTCCTATGCATAAATTCAATTTGGTAGGAATTACACTTTTAGAATAAAAGAATTTCTCTTATGCATCTAAGTTATGCATAAAATCCCTTTATGATGAAAATCACATTTTTAGTATAAAAAGAATATCTTTTATGCATACTTCTATGCATGAAATAAAAATGGTAAAAATAACACTTTTGATATAAAAACTTATCTTTTATGCATGATATTAAAATTTAATTTCTCCATGGTTATAATGAAATTCTTTCAATTAATCTAGGATGATAATTCCTAGAATATGGTAGGAAGTCCTCTTTTTATGCTTTGAATGAAATTATTTTATGCATAATTTTTATAAAAATTTTGCCATAGCTCCGCTGCTATGAGACTGATAAATCTCAATTTTTCTAAGGGATAAAGCTTATCATTAAGAAAATAATTAAAATGATCTCTAATTGGATCATTAATCCATAATGGATTGAATCATTAATATACATAAACTAAAAGCATAGAAAAAAGCCATTAATTTGGCCTCAAGCATAGCTTAATCTTGGGTTAAGGAAAAGCTTTATGAAAAGCTTGATTTGGATTGAGAATGGATCATGAGTATGACCATTTCTTGAGTGAGAGAGAGAGAGAAATTACATAAAAACCATTAGAATTTAAACATAAATGGAAATTAACTTCAATAGCATTTATTAAATTATGTAACTCTCCACTACTATTCACCAATTAACTTCAATAGCATTTAAAAAACCATACCAATTAAGCTTCTCAAGCTTGAGAGGGGCTGAGAAGAGAGAAACCTTGAGAAATTATAGAAAAGATCAATATTCACTAATTACCTTACAAATTGCTTGATTCTTTGTTCACGGTAGAGGCCCCCAACCAATCAATTGGTTAAGTATGTTGATGGAGCCACCAATGGGGATTGAAGAAAGAGGGAAGCTCCAAAAACTAGTGAATTATTAAATGAATTCACAGTTCTTCTTGGCTTAGGTGGAGTAGAGTAACGATGCATAAACACTATATATTTTTCAACAAGGGGGAGGCTTCTATTTATAGGAAAAATTGAGCTCCTAACCAAACAAACTGATTCTAGAATTTTCTAAATCAGTTTGGTCAATATTTGACCATTTTTAGGTCAGTTAAGCTAACTTTTTGGAACTAGACTTGAATGAGGAGAGAGGAGAGATGAAATATCTCAATTTTTATGAGTTTAAAACTCATTCAAGCGTGTGAAATATGCACCTCCTTTAAAGAACTCCCCTTCCTTACATATGTGTCATAATGGAATCATTTTAATATTGCTCATAGTTTTTTTACTAATAAACCTTGTATATTTTCAACTCTTCATCTTATGTGAAATATGCACCTCCTTTAAAGAACTCCCCTTCCTTACATATGTGTCATAATGGAATCATTTTAATATTGCTCATAGTTTTTTACTAATAAACCTTGTACATTTTCAACTCTTCATCTTATGTGAAATATGCACCTCCTTTAAAGAACCCCCCTTCCTTACATATGTGTCATAATGGAATCATTTTAATATTGCTCATAGTTTTTTACTAATAAACCTTGTACATTTTCAACTCTTCATCTTATGTGAGCATTTACTCATTTTTGGATACCCAAAATATCTCATATTTTTAATATTGCTCATAGTTTTTTACTAATAAACCTTGTACATTTTCAACTCTTCATCTTATGTGAGCATTTACTCATTTTTGGGTATCTTCTTTTACAAATTGGATTTATCTCCTCCCTACACATGGATTGATGCTGTTGGCCCATAGGAACCTTAATTGGACCATAATCCAAAAATTTCTGAAAATCTAGACCCTTAGGCTAAGGTCCTTTATACCCATTTTCAATTAATTCTAATTGCACATTGGAAAGTTCTTTTTGAATTTCTGTTTCAGGGGAACTTATTTTAATAAGATGAGATAATTTTCTATCCAAAAATATTAAAAATCTGAATATTCTCTCTCTAGAATATTTCTCTCTCTAGATTAAAACAGTTAGAAACAAGGTCTTTTATATTTCTGAAGAGGGATTGATTATAGGGGAAGATGCTGGACATTTTGAGAGGCTGGGGAGGAATCTTACATTCTCTCCTACTTGAAAAACGTGAGATGCCCTCATCTCGCAAACTCGGGTAATTTCGCAAGATGCACAAGAATGAGATTGAGAGAAATTTTTTAATTAAGATCAATCACCAATTAAAAAAGTCTCAAAGAGAGTAAGGGTCAAGACAAGAACAAGATTTAAACTTTATTCATTCTTCAAACACATACATTAAAGATAGAAGAACTCATTACACTTCCATAAGCCCGTCCATCATATGATCACAAAAGCAGCACTCACAAGCTACGCACGTATAAGGTAACTCATCTATGGGAATGATTCTGTTGGTTATTGCTACGCCTATCTCAGTGGTATGAGGTGTTCTAACAAAAGGACCTCTGAGAGGCAAGCCAAAAATGGGGTAAAGGCATATCTTCTCATGAGGGAGAAAACACGCCAGTAAGAAGACCCGCTCAAAAAACCCAAGATGTCTTGATCTCATGACGCAGTAGTATCGAGGACCCAAACCCAAGGCTTCGATAACCATGGCCAAGCGGACATTGTTACGAAAGTGCTGCTGACCCCAGGGTGGTGTTACCCTAGTTATGTCTTGATAGGTCCGCCATTTGGTGTGCGCTACAGAAGTTCCTAGGTGAGGAAAAAGTGAGCGCTCATACTGTTCTATAAAATCCTTCTTCACAGACTCACTTGCGTCTTGAAGGTGAGGAATCATTATGGATAAAACTAATTCTTGTTGCCAAGCCATGAAGGAGATTAAGAAAGAAAGGAGATCGATGGGAGTAAGATTACTGTGAATGACAAGTAAAAGTTACGACTTCTATAAAGGAAGGAGCTAGCGTAACTTAGAAGCCAACGGTAACTTGCCACTGAAGTTTTACTGTCTTTCCATGATTTGGGTTTGGCACATTTTTCTATAGAAGGCATTCAGAACTTTGAGATGAGAAGATAAAAGAAGTTCATAAGCTAAATCACCTACTTTCTTTGGTCCACAATATCTAGGAGATAACTTCTTATACTTCCCAAGAGATAAAGAACTTCTTTTGGGCCGTACTCGAATGAAGACCAAAACCTTGATATCCACAACATCGATTCTCACTTTTGAACTCATTGTTCTGAATCCTTAAAACAGGTGGGACTCTTGAGAAGTATTCAGGGAAAAGGTTTTTCCTTTTTTAAACAGAATCTTTCTTTTATTTTAGAGAGAGAATAATTATAAGATCAGAAAGGGAGATTCTTACTCCTGTATACCTCGAAGGCTGGGGGAGAATCTTACACGCTCTCTCTCTCTCTCTCTCTCTCTCTCTCTCTCTCTCTCTCACACACACACACACACACACACACAATGCAATTTTCTCCTCAATCAAAAATATGTACTCACACGCTCACACTCTAGATACATGCACATTCATTTACCTCATATTTTAGTTTTACACACACACACACACAAACACACACACACACACACACACACACACACACACAATGCAATTTCTCCACAATCAAAAATATGTACTCACATGCTCACACTCTAAATACATACACATTCATTTACCTCGTATTATAGTTTTATGCACACACACGCACACACACACACACACACATACAAATATTCTTAATACTGGTATTAATGATGCTTCACATTCTAATTAATACTTATGAATATTAATATTTCATTTGTTGTGTAGAAACTTATCTCATTGACTGAAGATTAATGGGGACTTTGGTAGAGTTCAATGTGTAATCTCTTCCATCTTGACTATAGTATTTGGAATCTTAGTTTACCATTATTGTTATTGCAACTACATGGTTATCATTTCCTATATTTTGAATGCATAGTATAATGTTTCCCTTGTAATGGTTTCTTGCAATATATAGTTTGGTAATAGTAAAATTTACGGTTGAATATATTGATCATAATGGTAATAATATCATATGTCCACACATGTTTCTCTAAGTATAGTTGTACATATACTCATTATCTCTACATAGGGGATATTGGATGAGTGAAAAAAATTTCTCGTGAAACTAGTTGACCCTTTATATTATTTTTCAATAAAGATTTTCTCCTATTTCTATGTATTAGCTCACAAGTGCATTTCTATTGGACCTAGGCTGTTTTCTTTTTGAATGGTTAGGTATTTTTTCCTATTTTAAGCAAAGTTTAAGAGTTTCATTATCTCCAATTAACCTTTAGTTAGTAAATAGTCCAATAAATAAGGGTATAGACCCGTTGTGGGACTGTCCGTTAATTTAATACAGTATTTACTAGCACCAATATGTGCAGTTAATACCATTATCAATGGCAGGCTACAAGCCAAGTAAGGGTGGCGGTGCGTTACCTAATTAAGTGATAATTAAGTCATAACTAATCTCACTCAACCACCTATAAATACCTCCATGTAGTTGATAGGCTACACCTTATCTATTTCAACTAAACAAGAGTGGGATATAACTGTAACACAAGGTTAACCAGATTTTCCTTCGATGTTTTCTGCCTTCATTTCATTTTTCGGCACCTTTAGTCCACGTACATCTTTGGCTGGTAATAACGTTGTGCTACACTGTGTTTAGAGTTAATGTTTCTTTTGTATTAGCTCTTTATTTATTTTAATCTATACAACACGCTATACTGCTGAGTTTATTGCCTACCCTCACCATGAACCCTTACGTTGTTCTACCCTCACCTTGAGAGTATTTCAGCTTGGCGATTTTATTTATGGTGTTTTCTTGCGATTTCATTTATGATGTTTCTAGTGATTATATGCTTCCAAGCTAAGTTGTACTTTCATAATGTAGTTATCATACAAAATTTTCTGCAACTTTTATGCTTGTTAATACCAATCTTGATGTTTGTATAAATTGTCTCATAATACATATGTATACAAGGTAAAACTTATACAATATTTCCTATGTTCTCTCTTTGAAGTTTCATTTAAATACTAATCAGCATAAGTACATAATTCTCTCTAATGTCCTTTCTATGGAGTTTTATTTTAATACTATTTAGCATGATTATATTGTTACTAATAGTTTTAACAATGGTTTAATAACTTCAACACTAATTTTCTCTTTGTTCTCACATACACATAGATGAAAACGCACACGCACACACACATACACACAAACTCATTAATGTTTCATTTTATTTAGGCCAATTATACTCATAATCAACAATACAATTAATCTCTTCAGGATTATATTTAGTTACCACACTTACTAATATATAAGTATTTAAACTCTACACTTTGTTTGTGCACACTTGTGCCAATATTTTTGACTTAATCATTGTTTTATTTAATAGCCATAATAGAAGGATTAAAAGTTTCTCTCTTAACACATTGATTATAGATGGATGATCAATACTCTTTTCTAGCCTTAGAGTTGGTTACGTTCTTTAAACTGTATTAAACGTGACAGCAATAATAAGCGGATGAGCAACGCTTGGATACCTGTCACCCATACAATGTATTCAAAGCCCTAACTTTGTATGTTACATATGAATGGAATGTGGAATAAGTAATGTGGATTGATGAGGGATAATGTGGAAAGACGTGAGTTCATTATAGAAACTGTATTTGTAAACTGTTTGTAAATGACTGTTTTATGTCAAGAATGTTGGGGAAGCATTTTGACCATCTTGTGATTAAGGTCATGGAGACCTAACTGATAAAGTCGCAACTGCTGAGACGGAGAGTCAATGGAGGAATAAGTAATGTGGATTGATGAGGGATAATGTGGAAAGACGTGAGTCCATTATAGAAACTGTATTTGTAAACTGTTTGTAAATGACTGTTTTATGTCAAGAATGTTGGGGAAGCATTTTGACCATCTTGTGATTAAGGTCATGGAGACCTAACTGATAAAGTCGCAACTGCTGAGACGGAGAGTCAATGGAGGAATAAGTAATGTTGGTTGATGAGGGATAATGTGGAAAGACGTGAGTTCATTATAGAAACTGTATTTGTAAACTATTTGTAAATGACTGTTTTATGTCAAGAATTTTGGGGAAGCATTTTGACCATCTTGTGATTAAGGTCATGGAGACCTAACTGATAAAATTGCAACTGCTGACGGAGAGTCAATGGAGGAGGACGTCTCGCATAGCAAGGTCGACCGAGGTCTTGACCAACCTCGGTTCGATTTAAATGGTGAGCTTCCGGTGGATGAGGGACCAAGGAAGCGGCCTATGAGTGAAGTGCTAGGTGACCTGCGAAGGATCCTAGAGGGTGTTGACCATACGGTGCTCGGGCTCTGGGTCGCCAAAGATACCCACATGTGCATCCTGGAAGATATTGGAACAAGGAGTAAGAGTTGTTTTCTGAAACCGGGCATGGATCTGGTTGATTGACCTTGCTGGTCTTCAAACGGATGAGTCCATGGCTCTTTTATATGGATCTGTTGGTTGATCTTGCTGATCTTCAACGGAGATTCCATCTTGATTTTTATAAGTGATTATATTACCAAGTACTATGAGCTAGGAACTATTGAAAAGGCCCCTGATGAGTGGATAGGTGGTGAGCATTCTAGTTGCCAATGATGCCATAGATACTCCGATGAAGGAATGATTGGAAATTAAGATTCAACTAGATATTTTGGAGGATTGTGATCAGTGATATAATGGTTTTATTAAAGGATTGTTTTAAAGATAGCTAATGCTGAGAAAAAGGCAATTTCATATTGGGTGTGTAAGTGGTGTGACTAGTTTTATGTTTGCATGAACTTCCGGCTAGGGGGCTTGGGAACTCTTTTCCTTGGTACCTGGGACAAAACCTAACCAAATTCTAAATTGGATCCCATCACTACAGTGGTTGGGCAGTTGGCTAACCCATGGGACTGGATGGGGTGGGGTTAGGCTGGACTGATGGATCCGTAAAATGAGATTTCTTTTTGTTATATTACGTTAGATGAAGTAAATCTCGAATAGTAATTGTTCTATGGATAGGAATCAATGGCTGTGCCTCTTGATGGGGAAAAAAGTGTTGATCTCTATGATCCAAGTGCAAGTTTCTTCCTTGATCTGACCAAGTAGGTCCAGTTGGATCAGTTTGGTCAGTAATGACCCTGACTACGTTAGAGTAAAATTTTATCTTGGAGGAATCGCCTATGCTTTCCGGGCAAGAGAAGTTTTTCTAAGTTTGGTTTTGGAAGAACCGAGGAATTAGTCAGTCCGGTTGGATCAATTTGGTCATTAATGACCCTGACTACGTTAGAGTAAAATTTTATCATGGAGGAATCGTTTGTGCTTTTCGAGCAAGAGAAGTTTTTCTAAGTTCGGTTTTGGAAGAACCGAGGAAGTAGTCACCTGTCCGGATATCCGTGGGCGAGGCCCCAAGTGTAGGACCCTGCCCTGTGCAAGATGTGCTACTTCCGCTTCTGCTAGCACCCAGAATCTGTAGAGAGAGAGAGAGAGAGAGAGAGAGAGAGAGAGAGAGAGAGAGAGAGAGAGAGAGAGAGAGAGAGAGTAGGCACGCTGTGAGACAATGTGGTGAGAGAGAGTGTAGGCACTAAGAGATGACGCTAGAGATAGGGCTGGTCTTAGGTAAACCTTAGGCCATTAATTAATTAATTAGGCGCGCTAGAGCCCGATTAATAAGTTTATGGGCTGGGCCTGAATACGGATAGTAAGCTCACATTAATTAATCATAGCACACAATGGATTGTCATGATGAGAAATCTGCTATCATAAATATTTTTAATAATTGATCGTAAAAATCCTATGGAATAAATTTTGCCATATGTAAGCTTGAAGCACGCTCTCTTTTGTCCCCCCTGCTTATGTTAATCTCAAAGAGATCACTTTTTGTTTCTCAGAGAGAGAGAGAGAGAGAGAGAGAGAGAGAGAGAGAGAGAGAGAGAGAGAGAGAGAGAGAGAGAGAAGATAGATAGAGAGAGAGAGAGAGAAGAGAGAGAGAGAGAGAGAGAGAGAGAGAAGAGAGAGAGCCGCGATGAAGATCTGCTCGTCGCCGGGGATTGCCACGCCTCCTCGGCTTCTACTGGTTCATTGCCCTCAGCTTTTAGGGTCAATCCTAGGGAAGAGGCTCAAAGCCTTCTGAATAATACATCTGACTCGTCTCCCGCTTTGAATACCTCCGTCTTGGCTGACATACTGCATAATTCTGTTTCGCCTGATGAATCTATTAAAGGAGAACATAAAGTAGTTTTGGACACTAATGTTGTATGGCAGCAAATCTCTGTGTTTAAAGCCCGGGCTGTTGTTATGATATTCTCTAGTAGATTACCCCCAATAAAAGATATTGCATTAGCCATTGATAATGGATTTGGAATGCCTGTCATAGATAAAATTTTCTATGCTGGGCAAGGTCTTTATGAAGTGCTTTTTGCTAAGAATGAGAACAGGGATGCTTTCCTATCTCAACCTACTGTCATTTTATTTGGAGAAGTTGTCCATGTTCTTGACTGGCAACCCATAAAACAAATTAAAGAAGCATTGTGTCACAGAGTCCTGTTTGGGTAGAATTCATTGACTTGCCTTCTTACCTGTGGCCATGTATTAAGGAGATAACTGGCTCCTTAGGTCAAGTGCTTTACTCTCCCACCATAAACTCCCCCAATAGGAACAAAGCCTGTTTGTTATGGAATACTGATAAGCCCTTTCCTGCTACAATTGAGTTGGACATTCCTCTCATTGGAAGTATTGTGCTGTACCTCAAATGGGGAAATCTCATTGGGGCTTGTTTCCACTGCAATAAAGTGGGGCACTTCTCATAAAATTGTCCCACCATATCACCTCAAACTAACCTTATCCCATCCTACCCTGGTAGCAAAATTTTAGTTCCCAAAGAGCAGATATTTGGGAAATCTTCCTCAGCTCACCCATGGGGTGACAAGAGAGCATCTGCACCTACAGGGCAGTCTGCAATTCCTGTTGGAGGAGATGCTGTATCTCCTTCATATGCTCAACCTCCAGGTGTTAACAATGCTGCTAACAGAAATGTGCAAAGACCCTTGTTTAAACCTACACAAGGAATAGGGAATGCAGGAAACCAGGCAAACACCAATGCAGCACCTTCATCATCCAGGCCTCTCCCTGGGATCAGAGGTGGAGATAGAGGGAAAAGAGCCATTGATGCTGAAGGGTTTCAGCTGGTAGCTTCTAGGAAATCATTCAGAGCCAAGCAACAATCATCTGGGTATATAAGTCCTAATGTTTTTGATCTACTTAAAGAGATGCCATCACCTGAAACTTTGGCTGCACTTGAGGAAGCTTGTAATACAGCTAAAAAGCAAATACAGGATCCTAAAAATATAGATAATCTGGAAATTAACATGACAGATTCTGAGGAAAGTTCTCAGGGATTGAATTCCACTCAGGTGGTGCTTGATTCTCAGTAATGAAGATTGCCTCATATAATGTTAAAGGTCTAAATGACCCAACTAGACTAGGCATATTCAATAAATGGGTTCTACAAACTGATAGTGACATTGTGTTTGTCCAAGAGCATAAAATGCATTCTAGAGGTGGAGCCACTTTCCACTTTAAAGGCTATTCTTGTTTCTATGGAGGTAAAATGGGAGAGTACTCTGGAGTACTAACTCTCATTAAAAATTCTCTAAACCCAGAATGGGTCACAGATCACAGATCTGGCAGAGCTTCTGTCTTCTTAGTAGACAGCCCATGGGGCAGATTAGACATTCTAAATATTTATGCAAGTAACAATTGGCAAGAGAGGGCAGATCTCTGGTCATGGCTTGAATCAGTGCCTGTGCAGCAAGGTATATGGGGGGGAGATTTTAACATGGTGCTCAATAGTCAAGATACTACTTCTATGCAATCTATCATATCCTCTCAAGAAAGCAATAGTTGGCTACAGGTTGCAAATGAACACCATCTTGTAGATGCATGGAGCTCAGGCCAGAATTCCCCTGGCTATACTTTTCACTCTAAATCTCATCTCATGGCTTGATAGAATCTATTTCATTAGGGACTCTTGGCTCCCTGCCAAATGCAAGATGCAAGTGCAAATTCAAATGGCTATGTCTGATCACTTTCCTCTCATATTGGAATTCTCTGATGCTGATGCACTCACTAAGCAAGTTGGTGATCACAGAGGGTTGATGGTTAATAACTCTTTATTAAATATTGTCTCCTTTCAAAATGATGTTAAAAAACTGATTAAAGCAGTGCTTGAAATGAACCTATCACATCTGGAAGCATGGGTCTCTATCTGTAAGGGTATGCAACAGTGTATCAGAAAGGTAGGCAAGCAGCATGCTCAGCAACAAAGAGTCAGACTTGTTAATCTACAAAATAAACTGGTTCCTCTGCTATCCTTGGTACATACAGGACATGTTACTGTTCAGGTATGCAGGGAAATTGAAAACATAAGAGGATCATTGCTTGAGATTTCTCAGAGGGAAGTCTCTAAATCCAGACACAAATGCAGAATCAGAGAACTTGCAGATTGCAATGACACTAGCAAGGCATTCTACAAAAAACTCCAAGCAAAACATAGAAGGGAAGGGTTCAACATGCTCATCTCTGAGGATGGTTCTGAGAGCACAGATAGCCAGTACATTATGCAAGAAACAGTGTCATACTTTGAAAAAATCCTAAACCCCCCTGCTGATACATGTGCAGAAAGACAAGCTGCTATTGATATTTTGTTAGCAACAGTGGACACCTCCATTTCTGGAAGTGATGCCCAGAGAATGGAGATCCCCTTTTCTGCTAATGAAGTATTCTATGCTCTCAGTAAAATGGGAGTAGACAAGACTCCTGGATACTGTGGTCTCTCTAAAGAATTTCTGATCTGTTTTTGGCAAGAACTTGGTCCAACTGTGGTTTCTCTTATCAATGATATTTGGGCACAACAGTATATGCACCCAGATCTTAAGCAGGGGGTAATCAAATTGCTGCCTAAGCAAACCTTCTATAATCAACTTCATCATTGGAGGCCCATAACTATGATGGGACTCTTATATAAAGTGCTGGCTAAATCTGTTGCTCTCAGAATTGCTCCTCAGTTGAGGAAACATGTACACAAAAACCAATCTGGGTTTATTGGGGGCAGGTCCATATTGGACAATATACTGTCAGTGCAACTGGGGATTGAACTTGCTCAAAAAACTGCTCAGAACATGGTTATGCTGCAGATAGATTATGCCAAAGCATTTGATACAGTTGCTTGGGATTTCATTGAACAGGTTCTTCAAAAGATGGGCTTTGGGAAGAAAATAAGCAGATGCATATATCTGTTAGGGGCTGCAGCATATTCTAGGGTTCTCATCAATGGCAGATTAAGTCCTCCAGTTTATATGAGCAGATCAGTCAGACAAGGATGCCCCTTGAGTCCCCTTTTTTTTGCAGTGGCCACACATCCCCTCTTTACTTTTTTGGAAACTCAAGCTGCTTTTGCAGGCAATATTCAAGGGCTTCAACTTACCAGAGAGCAACTCTTAGCCTTGGGATTTGTAGATGATACCATCTTGTTTCTACAGGCTTCTAATAGGAACATTTTCAAATGCATGCAATATATATCTCTGTTCTCTTTGGCTGCTGGAATGAACCTGAATCTGCATAAATCTCACTTAATTGATATTACTACAGAAAATTTTAATGCATTGATATGGGCTGGTAAGAGAGTGCATCAGGGTCACATTTTTAGACATCTGGGCTATCCTATTGGAGTCAATGTGACTAACAAACAGCTCACATCTTGGGTGGCAGACAAAGTTCAGACCAAAATTGCTTCATGGTTCTGTGATGAATGGCCTCTACATGTTAGATTGAGGATTGTGCAATCTATCCTGCTTCCCTATCTGCTCTATTATATCCCTCTGTTGAACTGGAAACCTTCACACTTGAGTATTTTTGAAACTGCATTCAAAAGGTTCTTATGGGGGAACAAGGGGAAAACCTGTGCATTCATCAAATGGGATATGATCTGTCAACCCAAAGTGAGAGGGGGACTGGGAGTGCTAAATCTGGCTGCACATGCTCATGCAAGAAGAGCAACCATGCTTAAACACATGTTTTCAAGAGATACTTTATGGGCTAGATGCATGTGGCAGATCATTGGCTATTCTGTTGTGTATTTCCATGGGGCTTGGGATTTATCTGATTGGGAGAAACTCTTTTCACATGCACCTTTGAAAACAGGTTGTCCAACTGCACAACTTTTTATTGACTCATGGGAACACATCTGCTCCTTTCTGATTTGGGATGGCAGAGTTAGATACACAGGGAACTCACTAGGGGATGAAAATGTGTTTTGGAGTTTTTTTGTTTAAAAAGGCACCCTGTTATAAATTGGGTAGGAAAGCTTTGACAATGTACAAGAAAGGGGTCAGGCACATCAAGCAGCTAATTGATTCTGATGGCAAGTTTGTTTTATTCTTGACAGCTAAGAGAAGGTTCAGATTAGGCTGCAATTTCAGACTTGCTTGGAATGAACTATGTACATACACATTCAATCTGCAGATTCCACCTAATACCAATTTGTGGGAAAGGTTCAGAGACTGGCAGCTTCCAGGGGAGGCAGTTTCTTGGTGGAAGTCCACAACCTCACAGTTTTATCAGGTTCTCTTGGCACAACAGAATATATCAGAAAGATGCAATAAATTGTGGAGAATGCATAGATCTCAGGATTGGTGGATTGCCAGATTATCATCAATATGGAGCTTACCCTGTTCACATAAGCACAAAGTGTTTGTTTGGAGACTCTTAGCAGGTGCCCTGCCTACTGGGGAGTTGCTTCACAAGAAAAACATTGGCAATGGGAAATGTGCCCTCTGTGGGAAAATGGAAAACATTAAACATGTATTTTGGTACTGTAAACCAGTCAAAGAATGGTGGCAATGGATTTTGTCTCACATTCAACAGTGTATGCTTGTTAAACTTACACAGTTTTCAGTAACCTTTGGTTTATGCCCTATGCCTACTGTTGCATTGTAGTTCTGTATGCAGTCAATAAGGATGTGGTTCTTATTCTATATCTGGAATGCTAGAAACTTTTGGTGCTTTGAAAAAGTTCAGCTTTGCAAGGTAACTGTTCCATGGAACATTATTAGAATTAAAGTGATGGAAGATTGTTATAGCATCACAAATGATCAGCTTAAGGCAGATTGTATGAGGATCATGACTCACCTATAACCCATGAGTCAGAGATGATAATGTAAATAGCAGAGTACATATTTCCAAAAAAAAAAAAAAGAGAGAGAGAGAGAGAGAGAGAGAGAGAGAGAGAACATGGACAATCATTTTTTAATATTTTCCCAAAACTTTTTCAAAAAAGAAACCCCTAAGTAGAGGGCCAATCTTTGAAATATAATATAATCCCTTAAATCTCTTGAAATTGTTTTATCATTGGTCACTAGACAATTGATAGTTCACAAGTTAAATAGACTATTTTTTGAAACAAGAGAGAGAGAGAGAGAGAGAGAGAGAGAGAGAGAGAGAGAGAGAGAGAGAGAGAGAGAGAGAGAGAGAGAGAGAGAGAACATGGCTGATCTATTCTTCAATATTTTCCCAAAACTTGTTCAAAAAAGGATCCTAAGTACACATAAGACCTAATGCCTTCAATAGAATGCAATCATATTGTGACAAATACTTTCATTGGTTTAAAACATAAAATTTTCATTATTGTGTTAAAAAATGAGAGGTATTTGTAACCTCCAACTAAAAAAAAATGAAAATCTTTCCACACACACACAGAGAAATTATATTTTAAATATTTTCCAATAACCCATTTCTCAAAAAAGAACCCCAAAGCAAACATTACATATACCACTTACCTTATCAAAGGTAATTGTACTATGGAAGATAGTTTCATTGGGTTATTAAAGACGTATAATTTACAACATGGTGTTAAAAAATGAGAGGTTATTGTAACCCCCAACAAAAAATCAAAATAAGTGAAAAATCATAGTAATCTTTCCCCTACGTGCCATGCACATGTTGTGCGTGCGTGTGTGTGTGTGTGCGTGTGTGTATAAAACTAAAATATGAGGTAAATGAATATGTGTGTGTGTGTGTGTGTGTGTGTGTGTGCGTGTGTGTGTGTGTGTGTGTATAAAACTAAAATATGAGGTAAATGAATATGTGTATGTATCCAAAGTGTGAGTGTGTGAGTACATATTTTTCATTAAGGAGAAAATTGCATTGTGTGTGTGTGTGTGTGTGTGTGTGTGTGGCCACCACCATCCCAAAGGGTAAGTCCATATGGTGGGAGGTAAGCCCACCAAGTGGACTTACCCTCCACCTTAATAAGGTTAATGTCAAACCAAAGTTTAGGAAATGTGTTCTTAAAAAATTAAAATAAAGAATGTTATTACTGATAATGTTAGGATTAAAACCATTGTTTACAAAAAGATTCATTAGTTTAAGTAAATCAAGATAAGCCCATGAGACATGTGATGCATTATAGATAAGAGGTAACACTTGAGAAACACAAACTTTGTAAGCAATATTTTTTGGTCTATTACTATTTGCATGGATAAACGAAACATTTGGGTACGGTAACTGATCTTTTTCCAGTTAGTATGTGTGTCAAAATCCCCAATAAAGGGTCTTCTAAGGGTGATAGAAGTGTTTAGATAAGTGGTAAAATAAGTGTTATAAGTAGACTTGATGGTAATCATATCCAAAGGATATATGCTCAAATGATTAGAAGGATCAATAGACCTATTATGAGAAAGGCAATCCAAGAGAAAAATATTGTTGCTAAATGCTAAATCATCCATAAAGTGAAATGACAAATAGAAGGCTTTAGGCATATCAACTTGTTTATGTTTAGATAGTTTTGGAATAAATTCTAATTCAAACCATGCTAAGTATATATTACACCAAAGGGGCGAACAAGAATATCCCATTGGGATGCCTTTAGTTTGAACAAAACAGTATTTCCCAGCTTAGTAAAACAATTATTCAAAACAAATAGGTTAAGCCCTATGAAATCTTCAAAGTTAAAAGCAATATCCTTGGTTTCTTAGTAAGCATAAATTGTTTTCTATGCTTCTTGATGCCACAATATCCTAAATTTTGTATCATTCTGATAAAATTTTGAATTGAGTCGATTAGACTATTATCACCTTGATGCGGGATAGCTTCATAACATGACATAATATTAAAGGTATAGATAGAGTAGATATGCTTTGGAAGATTTATCAAAAGTCATATTGATTATGGATAATCTAGTAAGCATTAGTGCAGATTGGAGAGAAGACCGAAATGTCTTTGTAAAGTTTCTCAATGAATTCTATGATACCAGCATCCAGGGCCTTAAGTAATTTAGTAATAAGATCAGTTATATTAGAAGACATACAATTATGTGCATTAGTTAGCCATCTAAAGATATTTTTGTGAACTTTATATGTGCCCATAATATATGGAAAGATAGAGCTAGCAGGAGGGGTAATTTCATAAGAGAGTGAGAAGCTTACCACCACTAACTCCAATACTTCTTTTTCAGTACATGAAGAAGGAGAAAACTCAAGGGAATTAAGTCTTTGACGTGCTACAAGTCTCATGAGATGTTTACAGATAAATGTGGGTTGTTTGAGCTGATTTGTCTAATCCACAAATGTACAGATGGTTAGTAAGGTACTCAATCTTGTTCATAATGTCATGGTCTTTAAACCAAGGAGTTTGATTAAACGTAAGGTTAGGAAAAAGAGAATTTGAATCTCTAAGAACAATGTATCTAATGAAAGTGTTATGTTTACTTGAAACATGAATGAATACACATCCAAGCACACAGAGTTTAGACCAAGTAGTATTTAATTCTTTAATGACACTGTATGGATTACTGGGGACGGAAGGGATATGGTTAAGACCTTTTTTCATGAATTCATGCAACATAGGATGCCTACAAAGAGAAGGGTGTGGACCCCAAAATTCTCAAAGTCTTTCGTAAAAGACTTAAATCTCTTTGAGGTGGCACAAATGCATGGTTCAAAATAAGTAGGAAATTTAAAAAAGGTATCTAGTGGTTTATATAATGAAGCACCAAAATTTCTAGAAAAATTCAAACTAAACCAAATATTTAAATCAATTAAGGGTTTATTAATACCAAACTTTTCTAAAACTTCTAGAAATACTTTATTGGGTGCAATAAAATCAAAGAGTTTATTGACGAAAAGGAGATGAATGAATCTTTTACTATGTTTTTTCTTTCTATTAAATAAATTTAAATCATTAGTTTTTTTTAGTAAGAAATCTTACATGATCATCTTCGGTGTTGAATTCTAGAGCCTTTGTGGTATCGTTGAAGTCCTCCTCCGTACCTCGAAAACCACAAGGTTTCTTTATAGAAGATTTCATAGTACTGGGAGTAATGGAAAACCTTTTAATATCACTATTCTTTGCGGATTTAAGAATGGCTTCAATAGTATTAGAAACAGGGCTGTTAAGCAAGTGAGAAAGCAAAGGGGTATTAGGATTGTAAAGAGCTAGATTGCGGGCAGCTTCGAGCATAAAGTTATGGAACCAAAAGTAAACAATGAGAGCAGTCCTAACCTCACTAGGAAAGGAGCCCACCCATCCAAGAGCAGGTCCAGATGAAAATTTGGGAAGGTTTTGGAAAACAAACCAAAGTAGGTGGTCTAACCAGATGATGGAAGCAAAACAAGTAGAGTTAAGATCGGATCTTTTACATGGGCATTTAAGAAAAGGTTTAAAAGTGTTTCAACAGTTTTTAAGAAAAAATTGGGCTCACGAGAACTGTCTTGATTAATGGGTCCCTTAGTTCTAGCGATCAAAGCCGTGTTGGAACATTTAGAAGGATGAATATCTGAGAGTTTAATTTGCCCAAGTTCAAAAAAGAAATCATTAGAAAGTAGATGTTTGGCTTGGATAACTGTAGACCAACATTGATCCACTACTTCATAGGAAAACTTACAAAAGAGGGCTAAGGAAGAGATGGAGAAAAGAGCACGATGGTTGATTACTTCATACTGTTAACCCCAACGTTTGAGTCATGGGCTACTGGAGCAAAAAGATCTTGTTGCTACGCTTAACTCACAGCAGAATTCCCATAATTTATGATCAAGTCTAATAGAGTCCAACTAAAGTTGTCAGGGAGGGAGGAGAGGGATGGCACCCGAATAGGAAGGAGAAATCACTTTCCGAGAGGGAAAGGAAGAAGAAGGCTTAGATGATAAAGAAGAAAGGGCTTCTCTTTCATCATCGTCCAAAAGATCAAAGTCAAGGAGGGGATTGACGATTTCACGAGTAGATTTGATTTCTAAAGGAATGGAGGGGAGACCATTAATTTGAAAGAGCTTGTTTACAATAGAAGGCAAGGTAGAAAAATAGAAGTTAAGGTCACAAGAATCTTGAACGTCAAAAAGGGGTAGAGAAGAAAGTAACTTATTGAAGGCCTCTATGAAAGAGGCTTGGTCGTTTTTTGAAGTAACAAGAAGGGCAATCCAATCATTCATAGAGGCAATAGTTAAAGCAGAAGGGGTTTTGGTTAGCAAAGCTTGCTTTTCAAAATCCAACAATTTTTTATGAAAATCTGAATCTTTAAAGCATGAAAGAATACATTGAGTCCCAACATGAGGAATGGGGAGGGGGGAATTAGTAGCAGCATACCCCAGTTTTACCAAAGAGGGGATCCATTAATACTACACAACCAGAGTACAAAGGTTAAACAATTAACAATAGTCTAAAATAAATGACAATAGTCTGAAATGAGATTGTATGGTCCTAGCTAGTTGGGAAATGTGTGTGTTTAGATTTCAATATCCCATCATAATGAACCATACAATCAAATCAAAGTGGAAAAATAAAACAAATATCATTAAAATATTATTTTACAATTGGAACATGATTATATATCTAGCAGAGTGGCAAGATCTTTAACCACCATAGATGATCAACTATACCTGTCAGCCAACCACACACACATACACACACACACACACACAATGCAATTTTCTCCTCAATCAAAAATATGTACTCACATGCTCACACTCTAAATACATACACATCCATTTACCTCGTATTATAGTTTTATACACACACACACACACACACACACAAATATTCACATCTACATGCATACATCCATTTTTACATCCTCATTTATACATCCACATCCCCTAAATGGATTTTATGCATAACTTAGATGCATAAGAGAAATTCTTTTATTCTAAAAGTGTAATTCCTACCAAATTGAATTTATGCATAGGAAGATGCATAAAAGAATGGAATTTCAATTCAAAAGTGTTATTCTCATCCAAATTGAATTTATGCATAGGAAGATGCATAAAAGATTGAATTTTAATTCAAAAGTGTCATTTTCATTTAAAATGAATTTATGCATAGGAAGATGCATAAAAGATTGATTTTTATTTCGAAAGTGTTAGTCTTCTTAAATGGAATTTATGCATGAATAAATGTGTAGAAAAATCTTATATAAGAATTCTCCTATATTCTATAAATAGATATGGGAAGTGATAGGATGTGATAAGAGGTGTATAAGATGTGATAAGATGTGTATGGAAAGTGATAGGATGTGATAAGAGGTGTATGTCTCTCTCTCTCTCGCGGGGGCTTTCATTTAAAAGAAAAAAAACAACAGACCACCTTTTATAAGCGTGATGAGGGGGTTACGGGAAGATTCCATACGTCACCCGTCGCCTGAGCCTAAGGTTGCACTCACATTAATTAATTAACTAAGACTAAGGTTGCCTTGCCTCAACTAATTAATTAATGTGTTTTAAAATTTGGGACCCATATTCATTATGAATTTCAAAAGGAAAAAGAGCCATTACACTATTATGGATAATAGAACCATTAGGAGTGATTAGTGCCAAACGATATTTGAAAATCAAGAAACTTCTTGCATTTAAAATAGGGTAAGCTTCCATAAAAAGTACAACCCATGGACATCAATCATCTCTAGTAATTTAGCTCTGCATTTTCCCCAATAGCTCATACCATTCCTACTTAGTTTTCTTCTCCAACACTAGTGCATGTAACCATCCACCTTTTATTAAGTTATAATTAATTATAATTAAGGTTAGTTTAAGTTTAATAAATATTACTCTCTCTCTCTCTCTCTCTCACACACACACACACACACAATGCAATTTTCTCCTCAATCAAAAATATGTACTCACACGCTCACACTCTAGATACATGCACATTCATTTACCTCATATTTTAGTTTTACACACACACACACACACACAAACACAAACAAACACACACACACACACAATGCAATTTCTCCTCAATCAAAAATATGTACTCACATGCTCACACTCTAAATACATACACATTCATTTACCTCGTATTATAGTTTTATACACACACACACACACACATACAAATATTCTTAATACTGGTATTAATGATGCTTCACATTCTAATTAATACTTATGAATATTAATATTTCATTTGTTGTGTAGAAACTTATCTCATTGACTGAAGATTAATGGGGACTTTGGTAGAGTTCAATGTGTAATCTCTTCCATCTTGACTATAGTATTTGGAATCTTAGTTTACCATTATTGTTATTGCAACTACATGGTTATCATTTCCTATATTTTGAATGCATAGTATAATGTTTCCCTTGTAATGGTTTCTTGCAATATATAGTTTGGTAATAGTAAAATTTACGATTGAATATATTGATCATAATGGTAATAATATCATATATCCACACATGTTTCTCTAAGTATAGTTGTACATATACTCATTATCTCTACATAGGGGATATTGGATGAGTGAAAAAAATTTCTCAGTGAACCTAGTTGACCCTTTATATTATTTTTCAATAAAGATTTTCTCCTATTTCTTTGTATTAGCTCACAAGTGCATTTCTATTGGACCTAGGCTGTTTTTTTTTTTAAATTGTTAGGTATTTTTTCCTATTTTAAGCAAAGTTTAAGAGTTTCATTATCTCCAATTAACCTTTAGTTAGTAAATAGTCCAATAAATAAGGGTATATACCCGTTGTGGGACTGTCCGTTAATTCAATACAGTATTTACTAGCACCGATATGTGCAGTTAATACCATTATCAATGGCAGGCTACAAGCCAAGTAAGGGTGGCGGTGCATTACCTAATTAAGGGATAATTAAGTCATAACTAATCTCACTCAACCACCTATAAATACCTCCATGTAGTTGATAGGCTACACCTTATCTATTTCAACTAAACAAGAGTGGGATATAACTGCAACACAAGGTTAACCACCGATTTTCCTTCAATATTTTCTGCCTTCATTTTGTTTTTCGGCACCTTTAGTCCACGTACATCTTTGGCTGGTAATAACGTTATGCTACACTGTGTTTAGAGTTAATGTTTCTTTTGTATTAGCTCTTTATTTATTTTAATCTATACAACACGCTATACTGCTGAGTTTATTGCCTGCCCTCACCATGAACCCTTACGTTGTTCTACCCTCACCTTGAGAGTATTTCAGCTTGGCGATTTTATTTATGGTGTTTTCTTGCGATTTCATTTATGATGTTTCTAGTGATTATATGCTTCCAAGCTAAGTTGTACTTTCATAATGTAGTTATCATACAAAATTTTTTGCAACTTTTATGCTTGTTAATACCAATCTTGATGTTTGTATAAATTGTCTTATAATACATATGTATACAAGGTAAAACTTATACAATATTTCCTATGTTCTCTCTTTGAAGTTTCATTTAAATACTAATCAGCATAAGTACATAATTCTCTCTAATGTCCTTTCTATGGAGTTTTATTTTAATACTATTTAGCATGATTATATTGTTACTAATAGTTTTAACAATGGTTTAATAACTTCAACACTAATTTTCTCTTTGTTCTCACATACACATAAATGAAAACGCACACGCACACACACATACACACAAACTCATTAATGTTTCATTTTATTTAGGCCAATTATACTCATAATCAACAATACAATTAATCTCTTCAGGATTATATTTAGTTACCACACTTACTAATATATAAGTATTTAAACTCTACACTTTGTTTGTGCACACTTGTGCCAATATTTTTGACTTAATCATTGTTTTATTTAATAGCCATAATAGAAGGATTAAAAGTTTCTCTCTTAACACATTGATTATAGATGGATGATCAATACTCTTTTCTAGCCTTAGAGTTGGTTACGTTCTTTAAACTGTATTAAACGTGACAGCAATAATAAGCGGATGAGCAACGCTTGGATACCTCTCACCCATACAATGTATTCAAAGCCCTAACTTTGTATGTTACATATGAATGGAATGTGGAATAAGTAATGTGGATTGATGAGGGATAATGTGGAAAGACATGAGTTCATTATAGAAACTGTATTTGTAAACTGTTTGTAAATGACTGTTTTATGTCAAGAATGTTGGGGAAGCATTTTGACCATCTTGTGATTAAGGTCATGGAGACCTAACTGATAAAGTCGCAACTGCTGAGACGGAGAGTCAATGGAGGAATAAGTAATGTGGATTGATGAGGGATAATGTGGAAATACGTGAGTTCATTATAGAAACTGTATTTGTAAACTATTTGTAAATGACTATTTTATGTCAAGAATGTTGGGGAAGCATTTTGACCATCTTGTGATTAAGGTCATGGAGACCTAACTGATAAAGTTGCAACTGCTAACGGAGATTCAATGGAGGACGTCTCGCATAGCAAGGTCGACCAATCTCGGTTCGATTTAAATGGTGAGCTTCAGGTACGGTGGATGAGGGACCAAGGAAGCAGCCTTTGAGTGAAGTGCTAGGTGACCTGCGAAGGATTCTAGAGGGTGTTGACCATACGGTGCTCGGGCTTTGGGTTGCCAAAGATACCCACACGTGCATCGTGGAAGATATTGGAACAAGGAGTAAGAGTTGTTTTCTGAAACAACCGGGCATGGATCTAGTTGATTGACCTTGCTGGTCCTCAATGGATGAGTCCATGGCTCTTTTATATGGATCTGTTGGTTGATCTTGCTGATCTTCAACAGAGATTCCATCTTGATTTTTATAAGTGATTATATTACCGGGTACTATGAGCTAGGAACTATTGAAAAGGCCCCTGAGTGGACAGGTGGTGAGCATTCTAGTTGCCAATGATGCCATAGATACTCCGATGAAGGAATGATTGGAAATTAAGATTCAACCAGATATTTTGGAGGATTGTGATCAGTGATATAATGGTTTTATTAAAGGATTGTTTTAAAGATAGCTAATGCTGAGAAAAAGGCAATGAGAGAGAGTGTAGGCACTAAGAGATGACGCTAGAGATAGGGCTGGTCTTAGGTAAACCTTAGGCCATTAATTAATTAATTAGGCTCACTAGAGCCTGATTAATAAGTTTATGGGCTGGGCGTGAGAACCCTTACGTTGTTCTACCCTCACCTTGAGAGTATTTCAGCTTGGCGATTTTATTTATGGTGTTTTCTTGCGATTTCATTTATGATGTTTCTAATGATTATATGCTTCCAAGCTAAGTTGTACTTTCATAATGTAGTTATCATACAAATTTTTCTGTAACTTTTATGCTTGTTGATACCAATCTTGATGTTTGTATAAATTGTCTCATAATACATATGTATACAAGGTAAAACTTATACAATATTGCCTGATTATATTGTCACTAATAGAGAGAGAGAGAGAGAGAGAGAGAGAGAGAGAGAGAGAGAGGGAGAGAGAGAGAGAACATGGCCAATCATTTTTTAATATTTTCCCAAAACTTGTTCAAAAAAGAAACCCCTAAGTAGAGGGCCAATCTTTGAAATATAATATAATCCCTTAAATCTCTTGAAATTGTTTTTATCATTGGTCACTAGACAATTGATAGTTCACAAGTTGAATAGATTATTTTTTGAAACAAACGAGAGAGAGAGAGAGAGAGAGAGAGAGAGAGAGAGAGAGAGAGAGTTTAATATTTATTAAACTTAAACTAACCTTAATTATAATTATAACTTAATAAAAGGTGGATGGTTACATGCACTAGTGTTGGAGAAGAAAACTAAGTAGGAATGGTATGAGCTACTGGGAAAATGCAAAGCTAAATTACTAGAGATGATTGATGTCCATGGGTTGTATTTTTTATGGAATCTTCCCCTATTTTAAATGCAAGAAGTTTCTTGATTTTCAAATATCGTTTGGCACTAATCACTCCTAATGGTTCTATTATCCATAATAGTGTAATGGCTCTTTTTCCTTTTGAAATTCATAATGAATATGGGTCCCAAATTTTAAAACACATTAATTAATTAGTTGAGGCAAGACAACCTTAGTCTTAGTTAATTAATTAATGTGAGTGCAACCTTAGGCTCAGGCGGGTGACGTATGGAATCTTCCCGTAACCCCCTCATCACGCTTATAAAAGGTGGTCTGTTCTTTTTTTTCTTTTAAACAAAAGCCCCCACAAGAGAGAGAGAGAGAGAGAGAGAGAGAGAGAGAGAGAGAGAGAGAGAGTAGGCACTGTGAGACAATGTGGTGAGAGAGAGTGTAGGCACTAAGCTAGAGATAGGGCTTAGGCCATTAATTAATTAATTAGGCTTGCTAGAGCCCGATTAATTAGTTTATGGGCTGGGCCTGAATACGGATAGTAAGCTCACATTAATTAATCATAGCGCACAATGGATTGTAATGATGAGAAATCTGCTATCATAAATATTTTTAATAATTGATCGTTAATATTTTCCCAAAACTTGTTCAAAAAAGAAACCCTAAGTAGAGGGCCAATCTTTGAAATATAATATAATCCCTTAAATCTCTTGAAATTGTTTTATCATTGGTCACTAGACAATTGATAGTTCACAAGTTAAATAGATTATTTTTTGAAACACGAGAGAGAGAGAGAGAGAGAGAGAGAGAGGAGAGAGAGAGAGAGAGAGAGAGAGAGCATGGCCGATCTATTTTTCAATATTTTCCCAAAACGTGTTCAAAAAAGGAGCCTAAGTACACATAAGACCTAATGCCTTAAATAGAACGCAATCATATTGTGACAAATATTTTCATTGGTTTAAAACATAAAATTTTCATTATTGTGTTAAAAAATGAGAGGTATTTGTAACCTCCAACAAAAAAAATAAAAAAAATGAAAATCTTTCCGCACGCGCGCGTGCGCGCGCACACACACACACACACACACACACACACATAGAAATTATATTTTAAATATTTTCCAATAACCCATTTCTCAAAAAAGAACCCCAAAGCAAACATTACATATACCACTTACCTTATCAAAGGTAATTGTATTATGGAAGATAGTTTCATTGGGTTATTAAAGACGTATAATTTACAACATGGTGTTAAAAATGAAAGGTTATTGTAACCCCCAACAAAAAATCAAAATAAGTGAAAAATCATAGTAATCTTTCCCCTGCATGCCATGCACACGTTGTGTGTGTGTGTGTGTGTGTGTGTGTGTGTGTGTAAAACTAAAATATGAGGTAAATGAATATGTGTATGTATCCAAAGTGTGAGTGTGTGAGTACATATTTTTCATTAAGGAGAAATTTGCATTGTGTGTGTGTGTGTGTGTGTGTGTGTGTGGCCACCACCATCCCAAAGGGTAAATCCATATGGTGGGAGGTAAGCCCACCAAGTGGACTTACCCTCCACCTTAATAAGGGGATTAATGTCAAACCAAAGTTTAGGAAATGTGTTCTTAAAAAATTAAAATAAAGAATGTTATTACTGATAATGTTAGGATTAAAATCACTGTTTACAAAAAGATTCATTAGTTTAAGTAAATCAAGATAAGCCCATGAGACATGTGATGCATTATAGATAAGAGGTAACACTTGAGAAACACAAACTTTGTAAGCAATATTTTTTGGTCTATTACTATTTGCATGGATAAACGAACATTTGGTTACAGTAACTGATCTTTTTCCAGTTAGTATGTGTGTCAAAATCCCCAAAAAAGGGTCTTCTAAGGGTAATAGAAGTGTTTAGATAAGTGGTAAGTAGATTTGATGGTAATCATATCCAAAGGATATATGCTCAAATGATTAGAAGGATCAATAGACCTATTATGTGAAAGGCAATCCAAGAGAAAAATATTGTTGCTAAACGCTAAATCATCCATAAAGTGAAATGACAAATAGAAGGCTTTAGGCATATCAACTTGTTTATGTTTAGATAGTTTTGGAATAAATTCTAATTCAAACCATGCTAAGTATATATTACACCAAAGGGGCGAACAAGAATATCCCATTGGGATGCCTTTAGTTTGAACAAAAACAGTATTTTCCAACTTAGTAAAACAATTATTCAAAACAAATAGGTTAAGACCTATGAAATCTACTCAAGCTTGAGAGGGGTTGAGAAGAGAGAATCTGTGAGATCCCTGTTCCCACCGTGCAACAGATTCGGGGTACTAGCAGCGGAAGTAGCACTTCATGCGCGGGGCAGGGACCCACACTCGGGGCCTCGTCCACGGATATCCGGACAAGAGACTAATCCGTCGGTTTTTCCAAAACCGAACCCGAAAAAACTTCCCTTACCCGGAAAGCATGGGCGATTCCACCAGGATAACTCTTTACTCTAACGCAGTCAAGATCATTACAGATCAACTGATCTGACTGCACCTTTAACGGTACTTGGTCAAATCAAGGAAGAAACTTGCACTTGGATCATTGGGATCAACGCTTTTTTCCCCATCAAGAGGCACAGTCGTTGATTCCTATCCATAGAACAATTTCTATCCGGGATTTACTTCATCTATCGTTATAATAGAAATTAAATCTCGATTTACGGATCCATCAGTCCAGCCTAACCCCATCCGATCCCATGGGTTAGCCAACCGCCCAACCACTGTAGTGATGGGATCCAATTTGGAATTTGGTTAGGTTTTGTCCCGGGTACCAAGGAAAAGAGTTCCAAGGCCCCCTAGCCAGAATTTCATGCAAACATAAAACTAGCCACACCACTTACACACCCAATATGAAAATTGCCTTTTTCTTAGCATCAGCTAACTTTAAAACAATCCTTTAATGAAACCATAGTACCACTGATCACAATCTCCCAATTTATCCAGTTGATTCATAATTTCCCATCATTCCTTCATCAGAGTATCTATGGCATCATTGGCAACTAGAACGCTCACCACCTGTCCACACAGAGGCCGTTTCCATAGTTCCTAGCCCATAATACTCGGCAATATAATCACTTATCAAGATGGACTCTCGTTGAAGATCAGCAAGATCAACCAACAGATCCATATAAAAGAGCCATGGACTCATCCGTTGAGGACCAGCAAGGTCAGTCAACTAGATCCATGCCCGGTTTCACAAAACAACTCTTACTCCTTGTTCCAATATCTTCCTCGACGCACGCGTGGGTATCCTAGGCGACCCAGAGCCCGAGCACCGTATGGTCAGCACCCTCTAGGATCCTTCGCAGGTGACCTAGCGCTTCACTCATAGGCCGCTTCCTTGGTCCCTCATCCATCGTACCGGAAGCTCACCATTTTAATCGAACCGAGGCTGGTCAAGACCTCGGTCGACCTTGCTACGCGAGACGTCCTCCATTGACTCTCCGTCAGCAGTTGCAACTTTATCAGTTAGGTCTCCACGACCTTAATCACAAGACGGTCAAAATGCTTCCCCAGCATTCTTGACATAAAACAGCCATTTACAAACAGTTTACAAATACAGTTTCTATATTAACTCTCATTTTTCCACATTATCCCTCATTAATCCACATTACTTATTCCACATTCCATGTATATGTGTACTCATCCAATCACCTCCTTTTCCATCTCTTCACTTCAGATTCCTTCACATCACATATCATATATTCACATCCATATCCACATCCATACATCCACATCCACATCCACATTCACATCCATACATCCACATCTACATGCTTATCTCCATTTTCACATCCTCATTTATACATCCACATCCCATATCCACATTCATACATACACATCCATATATCCATATCTACATCCGCATACATACATACATCCACATCCACATTCCACATTCACATCTATACATCCACATCTACATTCACATTCACATACATCCACATCCACATTCTCATACATCCACATCTATACATCCACATTCCACATTCACATCTACATTCACATTCACATACATGCATCCACATCTACATGCTTACCTCCATTTTCACATCCTCATTTATACATCCACATCCACATTCCACATTCACATCTATACATCCACATCTACATTCACATTCACATACATCCACATCCACATTCCCATACATCCACATCTATACATCCACATTCCACATTCACATCTACATTCACATTCACATACATCCACATCTACATTCACATTCACATACATCCACATCCACATTCACATCTATACATCCACATCTACATCCACATTCACATACATCCACATCCACATTTCCATTCACATCTATACATCCACATCCATTCACATCTATACATCCACATCTACATCCACATTTACATCTATGCATATACATCTTCATGCATATATCCATTTTCATGTTCATACATCCACACTCCCATCTCCATATCCACACATCCACATACATACATCCATTTTCACATTCCCATTTATATAACCCCATATACTTTCACATCTAATCTTTTACATCACATCCATTCTCGCCCTATCACAACCCATATACATCTTATCCTATCACATACACTTCTTACCTCATCCCCCCATACACATCTTAATTCATCTTATCACATCCTAACTTATTTCATAAGCATCTTATCACCTCTTATCACACCTCTTATCACATCCTATCACTTTCCATACGCATCTTATCAATTCTTATCACATCTCATACACCTCTTATCACATCTTATCACATTTCATAAAGAGAATTCTTTTATTTGATATAAGATTTCTCTACACATTTATTTATACATAAATTCCATTTAAGGAGACTAACACTTTCGAAATTAAAATCAATCTTTTATGCATCTTCTTATGCATGATTTCAATTTGGTAGGGAATTATACTTTTAGAATAAAAGAATTTCTCTTATGCATCTAAGTTAAGCATAAAATCCATTTATGAGAAAAATCATACTTTTAGTATAAAAAGAATATCTTTTATGCATACCTATATGCATGAAATCCAATATGATAAAAGTAACACTTTTGATATAAAAATTTTTCCTTTATGCATACTTCTATGCATGAAAATTAAAAATGATAAAAGTAACACTTTTGATATAAAAATTTTCCTTTATGCATACTTCTATGCATGAAAATTAAAAATGATAAAAGTAACACTTTTGATATAAAAATTTTCTTTTATGCATACTTTTATGTATGAAATAAAAATGATAAAAGTAACACTTTTGATATAAAAATTTATCCATTATGCATACTTCTATGCATGAAAATAAAAATGGTAAAAATAACACTTTTGATATAAAAATTTATCCTTTATGCATACTTCTATGCATGAAAGTAAAAATGATAAAAGTAACACTTTTGATATAAAAATTTATCCATTATGCATACTTCTATGCATGAAAATAAAAATGGTAAAAATAACACTTTTGATATAAAAATTTATCCTTTATGCATAATATTAAAATTCAATTTCTCCATGATTATAATGAAATTCTTTCAATTAATCTAGGATGATGATTCCTAGAATATGGTAGGAAGTCCTCTTTTTATGCTTTGAATGAAAATTTTTTATGCATAATTTTTATAAAAATTTTGCCATAGCTCCGCTGCTATGACTGATAAATCTGAATTTTTCTAAGGGATAAAGCTTATCATTAAGAAAATAATTAAAATGATTCTCTAATTGGATCCTTAATCCATAATGGATTGAATCATCAATATACATAAACTAAAAGCATAAGAAAAAGCCATTAATTTGGCCTCAAGCATAGCTTTATCTTGGGTTAAGGAAAAGCTTTATGAAAAGCTTGATTTGGATTGAGAATGGGTCATGAGTATGACCATTTCTTGAGTGAGAGAGAGAATTTACATAAGAATCATTAGAATTTAAACATAAATGAAAATTAACTTCAATAGCATTTATTAAATTATGTAACTCTTCACTACTATTCAAACTTCAATAGCATTTAAAAAAACCATACCAATTAAGCTTCTCAAGCTTGAGAGGGGTTGAGAAGAGAGAAACATTGAGAAATTATAGAAAAGAGCAATATTCACTAATTACCTTACAAATTGCTTGATTCTTTGTTCACGGTAGAGGCCCCCAACCAATCAATTGGTTAAGTATGTTGATGGAGCCGCTAATGGGGATTGAAGAAAGAGGGAAGCTCCAAAAACTAGTGAATTATTAAATGAATTCACAGTTCTTGGCTTAGGTGGAGTAGAGTAACGATGCATAAACACTATCTATTTTTCAACAAGGGGGAGGCTTCTATTTATAGAAAAAATTGAGCTCCTAACCAAACAAACTGATTCTAGAATTTTCCAAATCAGTTTGGTCAATTTTTGACCATTTTTAGGTCAGTTAAGCTAATTTTTTGGAACTAGACTTGAATGAGGAGAGAGGAGAGATGAAATATCTCAATTTTTATGAGTTTAAAACTCATTCAAGCATGTGAAATATGCACCTCCTTTAAAGAACTCCCCTTCCTTACATATGTCATATTTTTAATATTGCTCATAGTTTTTTACTAATAAACCTTGTACATTTTCAACTCTTCATCTTATGTGAAATATGCACCTCCTTTAAAGAACTCCCCTTCCTTACATATGTCATACTTTTAATATTGCTCATAATTTTTTACTAATAAACCTTGTACATTTTCAACTCTTCATCTTATGTGAAATATGCACCTCCTTTAAAGAACTCCCCTTCCTTACATATGTCATACTTTTAATATTGCTCATAATTTTTTACTAATAAACCTTGTACATTTTCAACTCTTCATCTTATGTGAAATATGCACCTCCTTTAAAGAACTCCCCTTCCTTACATATGTCATACTTTTAATATTGCTCATAATTTTTTTACTAATAAACCTTGTACATTTTCAACTCTTCATCTTATGTGAGCATTTACTCATTTTTGGGTATCTTCTTTTACAAATTGGATTTATCTCCTCCCTACACATGGATTGATGCTATTGGCCCATAGGAACCTTAATTGGACCATAATCCAAAAATTTCTGAAAATCTAGACCCTTAGACTAAGGTCCTTTATACACATTTCCAATTAATTCCAATTGCACATTGGAAAGTTCTTTTTGAATTTCTGTTTCAGGGAAACTTATTTTAATAAGATGAGATAATTTTCTAACCAAAAATAGTAAAAATCTGAATATTCTCTCTCTAAAATATTTTCTCTCTCTAGGTTAAAACAGTTAGAAACAAGTCTTTTATATTTCTGAAGAGGGATTGATTATAGAAGAAGATACTAGACATCAAAAGGGGGTTTGGGGGAGGAATCTTACAGAATCATTGAGAAATTATAGAAAAGATCAAAATTCACTATGCTTATCTTATAATTTGCTTGATTCTTTGATCACGGTAGAGGCCCCCAACCAATCAATTGGTTTAGTATATTGATGGAGCCACCAATGGGGATTGAAGAAAGAGAGAAGTGTCAAAAACTAGTGAATTATTAAAGAATTCATAGTTCTTGGCTTAGGTAGAGTAGAGTAACAATGCATAAGACACTATCTCCTTTTCAACAAGGGAAGGCTTCTATTTATAGGAAAAATTGAGCTCCTAACCAAACAAACTGATTCTAGAATTTTCCAAGTCAGTTTGGTTAAATTTGGACTAGATTTGGACCTAGTTTGGTTACTTTTTGATTCGATTTGGTTCCATTTTGATTTGGTTTGGTTCAAGAGATATGAGAGATAAAAATATCACATTATTTTTGAGTTTAAAACTCATTCAAGCATGTGAAATATGCATCTCCTTTAAAGAATTCCCCTTCCTTACATATGTGTCAAAATTTTATTGCTCATAGTTTTTTTACTAATAAACCTTGTACATTTTCAACTCTTCATCTTATGTGAAATATGCACCTTCTTTACTCCCCTTCCTTACATATGTGTCAAAATTTTATTGCTCATAGTTTTTTACTAATAAACCTTGTACATTTTCAACTCTTCATCTTATGTGAAATATGCACCTTCTTTAAAGAACTCCCCTTCCTTACATATGTGTCAAAATTTTATTGCTCATAGTTTTTTACTAATAAACCTTGTACATTTTCAACTCTTCATCTTATGTGAGCATTTACTCATTTTTTGGTATCTTCTTTTACAAATTGGATTTATCTCCTCCCTATATATGGATTGATGCTATTGGCCCATAGGAACCTTAATTGGACCATAATCCAAAAATTTCTAAAAATCTAGACCCTTAGACTAAGGTCCTTTATACCCATTTCCAATTAATTCCAATTGCACATTGAAAAATTCTTTTTGAATTTCTATTTCAGGGGAACTTATTTTAATAAGATGAGATATTTTTCTATCCAAAAATATTCAAAATCTGGATATTCTCTCTCTAGAATATTTTCTATCTCTAGGTTAAAACAGCCACAAACAAGATCTCTTATATTTCAGAAAAGGAATTGATTACAGGGGAATATGCTAGACATCAAAAAGGGGGCGGGGGAGGAATCTTACATTCTACCCCACTTAAAAAATGCGAGATGTCCTCATCTCGCAAACTGGGATAATTTCGCAAGATGCACGAATATGAGACTTAGAGAAAAATTTTAATCAAGATTAACCACCAAGAAAAGTCTTAAAGGGAGCAAGATTCAAAATAAGAACAAGATTTAAACTTTATTCATTCTCGGAACTTATACAGTAAAGATAGAAGAACCCTTTACACTTCCATAAGCCCGTCCATCATATGGTCACAAAAGCAGCACTCACAAGCTGCACAAGTATAGGGTAACTCATCTATGGGAATGATTCTGCTGGTTATTGCCGCACCTATCTCAGTGGTATGAGGTGATCTAACAAAAGAACCTCTGAGAGAGGCAAGCCAAAAACGGGGTAAAGGTATATCTTCTCATGAGGAAGAAAACACGCCAGTAAGAAGACCCGCTCAGAAAACCCAAGATGCCTTGATCTCATGACGCAGTAGTATCGGGGACCCAAACCCAAGGCTTCCATAACCATGGCCAAGCGGACATTGTTACGAAAGTGTTGCTGACCCCAAGGTGTTAACCTAGTTATGTTTTGATAGGTCCGCCATTTGGTCTGAGCTACAAAAGTTCCTAGGTGAGGAAAAAGTAAGCGCTCATACTGTTCTATAAAGTCTTTCTTCACAGACTCTCTTGCGTCTTGAAGGTGAGAAATCATCAGGGATAAAACTAATTCCTGTTGCCAAGCCATGAAGGAGATTAAGAAAGAAAGGAGATTGATGGGAGTAAGATTACTGTGAGCGACAAGTAAAAGTTACGACTTATATAAAGGAAGGAGCTAGCGTAACTTAGAAGCCAACGGTAACTTGCCACTGAAGTTTTACCGTCTTTCCATGATTTGTGTTTGACACATTTTTCTATAGAAGGTATTAAGAATTTTGAGATGAGGAGATAAAAGAAGCTTGTAGGCTAAGTCACCTACTTTCATTGAATTCAGATATAAGGGTCACAATATCTGGGGAATAACTTCTTATACTCCCCAAGAGATAAAGAACTTCTTTTGGGTCGTACTCGAATGAAAACCAAAACCTTGGTATCCAAAACACCGATTCTCACTTCTGAACTCATTGTTCTAAATCTTTAAAACAGGTGGGACTCCTGAGAAGTATTCTAGGGAAAGGGTCTTCCTTTTTTAAACAGAAACTTTCTTTTATTTTAGAGAGGGGATAATTATAAGATCAGAAAGGAAGATTCTTACTCCAGTATACCTCGAAGGTTGGGGAGGAATCTTACATTCTATCCCACTTAAAAAGTGCGAGATGTCCTCATCTCGCAAGGTAGAGGACAGCTCTTTTTCTTAAGATCCAATTTTATTCTGGGGTTCCTTATATTCTGGTCAACCCAACAGAACACTGGGATAAATATCTCTTATATAGAACTCATCATTAAATAACAATTCATTCAGATCATATCATTCATATCTTTAATATGATAATGGTCCATTAGACCGAAAAGTTTCCTTCGGAACATTCCTCCACGGAAATTTCAGTCAAGCAAGTTCTCAATTTGACATCCCTTAACTTGATCTACCGGTCAAGTATTAACAGTAGCAATCTGACAGCACAATCCACTAATCTCATAGTGATTTGTTGAATTCGTTATCATCATTCTAGTTATGAATATCATCACAGGGACTCGTCCCATTCCCCCTCATTGTGGTTTCATTATATTTCAACTAATTTTTAAAAATCATCATTTTTCAATCAGTATTTTCAATCAGAATCCAAATCAATTCATCAATTCTCAAACAGAATTAAAAATCATATCAATCACATTCGAAATCATCATCTGGATAGCATTAACGCTTATAATCTCAAGTCTTAGATTTACTCGTATATACTGTCAGTAAAGAGCTGCAGTATACTCTCAGTATATATGGGTAGTCACGGCCCTTGGAATTATAAGGTAACTACTATCATGTCTAGGCCTCAAGCAAGTCAGGGATTCTATATAATTGCGGTACTTCCATCTGAAGACCCAACTACCAAATTACGAATTTCAGTTTGAATATCAAATTGTATGAATTATCTCACACAATTATGACCTTTTTGTGTTTCTTGATAAATTTTTGATATATTTGTCTTCTCAGTTGATCTTTATTAACCAAATGCTCTGATACCAACTGTATGATCCCTGTTCCCACCGAGCAACAGATTCGGGATACTAGCAGCGGAAGTAGCACTTCTCGTGCGGGATAGGGGTCCCACATTCGGGGCCTCACCCACGGATATCCGGATAAGAGACTAATCCGTCGGTTATTCTAAAACCGAACCCGGAAAAACTTTCTTTACCGAAAAGCACGGGCGATTCCACTAGGATAACTTTTTACTCTAACGTAGTCAAGATCATTTCTGATCGAGCTGATCCAATTACATCTATAAAATACTTGGTCAGATCAAGGAAGAAACTTGCACTTGGATCATTGGGATCAACGCTTTTTTCCCCATTCAAGAGGCACAGCCGTTGATTCCTATCCATAGAACAGTTACTGTCTAGGATTTATTTTATCTATCGTAAAAACAAAAGTTTGAGTCTCGATTTACGGATCCATCAGTCTAGCCTAACCCCATCCAGTCCCATGGGTTAGCCAACCGCCCAACCACTGTAGTGATGGGATCCAATTAAGAATTTGGTTAGGTTTTGTCCCGGGTACCAAGGAAAAGAGTCCCAAGGCCCCCTAGCCGGGGATGTTCATGCAAAATAAAACTAGTCACACCACTCACACACCCAATATGAAATTGCCTTTTCACAAATTCAACCAGTTTAAAACAATCCTTTCATAAAACCATAGTATCACTGATCACCATCTTCCAATTTATCCAGTTGATTCTTGATTTTTCCATCATTCCTTCATCAGAGTATCTATGGCATCATTGGTAACTAGGACGCTCACCACCTGTCCACTCAGGGGCCGTTTCCTAATCCCTAGCCCATAATACTCGGCAATATAATCACTTATCAAGATGGACTCTCGTTGAAGATCAGCAAGATCAACTAACAGATCCATGTAAAGAGCCATGGACTCATCCATTGAAGACCAGCAAGGTCAATCAACCAGATCCATGCCTGATTTCAGAAAACAACTCCTACTCTTGTTCCAATATCTTCCTCGACGCACGCGTGGGTATCCTAGGCGACCCAGAGCCCGAGCACCGTATGGTCAGCACCCTCTAGGATCCTTCGCAGGTGACCTAGCGCTTCACTCATAGGCCGCTTCCTTGGCCCCTCATCCACCGTACCGGAAGCTCACCATTTTAATCGCACCGAGGCTGGTCAAGACCTCGGCCGACCTTGCTACGCGAGACGTCCTTCATTGATTCTCCGTCAGCAGTTGCAACTTTATCAGTTAGGTCCACGACCTTAATCACAAGACGGTCAAAATGCTCCCCCAGCATTCTTGACATAAAACAGTCATTTACAAACAGCATTTACAAACAGTTTACAATACAATTTCTAATTTAACTTTCATTTTTCCACATTATCCCTCATCAATCTACATTACTTATTCCATATTCCATTTATACTCATCCCATCACATCATTTTCCATCTCATCACTTCAGATTCCTTCACATCACATATCATATATTCACATCCATACATCCACATCTACATTCATACATCTATTTTCACATCCACATCTACATGCACATTCATGCATCCACATCCATACATCCACATCTACATGCACATTCACATCCATACATCCACATCTATATGCGTACATTCACATCTACATGCATACATCCACATCTCTATGCATACATCCACATCCACATTCACATTCACCTCCATACATCTACATCTACATGCATACATCCACCTCCACATTCACATCCACATCTATACATCTACATCTACATGCATACATCCACCTCCACATCTACATCCCATCTATACATCTACATCTACATGCATACATCCACATCTCCATTCACATCTACATCTATACATCTACATCTACATGCATCCATCCACCTCCACATCCACATCTACATCTAAACATCTACATCTACATGCATACATCCACATCTCCATTCACATCTACATCTATACATCTACATCTACATGCATCCATCCACATCTCCATTTACATCCTCATCTATACATCTACTTCTACATGCATACATCCACATCTCCATGCATACATCCACCTCCACATTCACATCCACATCTATACATCTACATCTACATGCATACATCCACCTCCACATCTACATCTACATGCATACATCCACCTCCACATCCACATCTACATCTACATGCATACATCCACATCTCCATTCACATCTACATCTATACATCTACATCTACATGCATCCATCCACCTCCACATCCACATCTATATCTATACATCTACATCTACATGCATACATCCACATCTCCATTCACATCTACATCTATACATCTACATCTACATGCATCCATCCACATCTCCATTTACATCCTCATCTATACATCTACTTCTACATGTATACATCCACATCTCCATGCATACATCCACCTCCACATTCACACTCACATCCATACATCTACATCTACATGCAAACATCCACATCTCCATGCCTAATAAAATTCTTTTAATTAATCTAGGATGATAGTTCCTAGAATATGGTAGGAAGTCCTCTTTTTATGCTTTGAATGAAATTATTTATGCGTAATTTCTATAAAAATTTTACCATAGCTCCGCTACTATGACTGATAAGTCTCAATTTTTTCTAAGGGATAAGGCTTATCATTAAGGAAATAATTAGAATGGTCTCTAATTGGATCATCAATCCATAATGGATTGAATCATCGATAAAAATAAACTAAAAGTATAGAAAAAAGCCATTAATTTGGCCTCAAACATAGCTTAATCTTGGATTAAGGAAAAGCCTTATGAAAAGCTTCATTTGGATTGAAAAGGGTCATGAGTATGACCATTTTTTAAGTGAGAGAGAGAAAAACCATTAGAATTAAATATAAATATAATTTTATGTAATTCTTTACTATCATTAATTAATTAACTTCAATAGCATTTCAAAAACCATATCAAATAAGCTTCTCAAGCTTGAGAGGGGTTGAGAAGAGAGAATCATTGAGAAATTATAGAAAAGATCAAAATTCACTATACTTATCTTATAATTTGCTTGATTCTTTGATCACGGTAGAGGCCCCCAACCAATCAATTGGTTTAGTATGTTGATGGAGCCACCAATGGGGATTGAAGAAAGAGAGAAGTGTCAAAAACTAGTGAATTATTAAAGAATTCATAGTTCTTGGCTTAGGTAGAGTAGAGTAACAATGCATAAGACACTATCTCCTTTTCATCAACAAGGAAAGGCTTCTATTTATAGGAAAAATTGAGCTCCTAACCAAACAAACTGATTTTAGAATTTTTCAAGTCAATTTGGTTAAATTTGGACTAGATTTGGACCTAGTTTGGTTACTTTTTGATTCGATTTGGTTCCATTTTGATTTGGTTTGGTTCAAGAGATATGTGAGATAAAAATATCACATTATTTTTGAGTTTAAAACTCATTCAAGCATGTGAAATATGCATCTCCTTTAAAGAATTCCCCTTCCTTACATATGTGTCAAAATTTTATTGCTCATAGTTTTTTTACTAATAAACCTTGTACATTTTCAACTCTTCATCTTATGTGAAATATGCACCTTCTTTAAAGAACTCCCCTTCCTTACATATGTGTCAAAATTTTATTGCTCATAGTTTTTTACTAATAAACCTTGTACATTTTCAACTCTTCATCTTATGTGAGCATTTACTCATTTTTGGGTATCTTCTTTTACAAATTGGATTTATCTCCTTCCTATACATGGATTGATGCTATTGGCCCATAGGAACCTTAATTGGACCATAATCCAAAAATTTCTGAAAATCTAGACCCTTAGACTAAGGTCCTTTATACCCATTTCCAATTAATTCCAATTGCACATTGGAAAATTCTTTCTGAATTTTTGTTTCAGGGGAACTTATTTTAATAAGATGAGATATTTTTCTATCCAAAAATATTCAAAATCTGAATATTCTCTCTCTAGAATATTTTCTCTCTCGGTTAAAACAGCCACAAACAAGATCTCTTATATTTCAGAAAAGGAATTGATTACAGGGGAATATGCTAGACATCAAAAAGGGGGTGGGGGAGGAATCTTACAACAACCACAATCACAACCACAACCACCACACCGATGATCTAGAATTCGATCTTCCAGCCTCAACCAGCTGGGTAAACCTCATGGACCGTCTCCCCTCGTCGTCAGCCAGCCGATGAGGGCCAAGCTGTCCTGTCACCCCCTCAGGTAGTACTGCCGCTTGTACCAAACCCTCTCGCCCTTCGGAGGGGACGTATCCTCATGAGGTGGGGGTTAAGTCACCGCACTAGCCTGGACCCACAGAACTAGGCAGCATATATACATCACCCTGGTGGTGAAATCCAATTCCCAGTGGCATAGGAGGGGATTGCCCTGGGCCGACGACTCCCGACCTCGCTATATCCTCCGCCCGGCTACATAGGCAAGCATTGAGTTAGCTAAGGGGGGAAGAAGCTGTACCTGCATGTTAGCAATAAACCAGTAGTATATCCAATAAAAAGAGACATAGCCTTTATTCAATGAATTCACACATTAACAGAAACCATCGTTTCGGAAAGACAATGATTCAAAAGCAAGATTATTTTCTTATAACTTTACTTAAGAGTAACCATAAGGTACTTTAGGCCATCTATACTAGGGGTTTAACCTTGGTTCCTTTCCTATTATTTCGAATCTTTGCATTAAGCTTCATAAGAGAGAATTTTACTTAAACTTGTTAAATGACTAACCTGGTTATCGTTTTCGTGCCTATTCGCTTCAAGAGGGGCGAAGTCGATTTGCAGGGACGCGATTCGCTTCATTCCCTCCTTGGGCAGCGCGTGGTTCTTCATTTCGGCGGCGTTTCGGCACCATAGGAGCACTAGAGTTTTAAGAGGATAGAGAGAGAACGGGGTGAATATAAAAGGTTGGGAACTTGGAGAGAAAAGAGAGAATTCTACTGGTTCAAACGGATTCGAAAACGGAGTCCGTTTGGGGTAGGAAAAGCTTGTTGGGCTTATGGGTAGGAAAGACCTCTTAGCCTAAGTTTAAGTCGCCGCATATGGGGGGGATTGAGAGGTGTCCTTAACTTGGAGAGCTCTTGAGAAGAGTGTACGCCTAGGAAGGCCTAGGGAAGAGTGCATGGTTAGGGAGGCCTAGGGAAGAGTAAGGCAAGGGTTGGAGGACAAGCACACTTTAAGTCTATTCACACGGGGGGGGAGAGAAGAGTGTAGGACATGTCCTAGAGCTTGAGGGAGGGCTTGCGCCTAGGGCCTTGCTGGGGGCTTTCTCGGAGAAGGGGGCTGGGAGGGTCCTTTTATAGCTGTTGGAGTGTGGACATCCGGGTGCGGGAAGGCGACACCTGGGTGGTGTAGGTGTCCGGGAGAGAGTGTGGGCGCGAGACACCTGGGGGTGGAGGTGTCTCGAAGAGAGAGAAAGTGTGACACATGGGGGTGGAGGTGTCCCCAAGAGAGAGAGAGCGCGACACCTGTGGATAGAGGGTTCTGGGAGGAGGGGGTACGAGTAGGGGTGTGCTGGAGGGTGCGTCTAGGTCGTGTACACACTTGGGTGTCCCGAGTGATTGTCGATCGTTTCACGGGCGGCGCCCGTGGTGGGGCCCACGCTGGCCGCCCGCCATCGTCGTCCCGGGGGGGTCAAAAAATTTTTTTGACGATAATGTCCGGCCTTACCCCGTGACCATGGGGGCGTGTTCCGTTCGCTGATTAGACACCTGGATAGTTACTATTTTAGGTCGGAAGTTCGCAAATTAAAGGCTTAAAAGCTTAATTAAACCCATTCCGGGTACCCGTTTTAGTTCAAAAAAAACTATTTTAAGCGTAAAATTACGCGTAGATTTCAAATTTGGATTCAAAATTACAAATTTCTAAGCAAAAATGGCTCATTTTCCGAAAATAAAAGTTTTCTGATCGTAAAAATGACAAACTAAGTTATATTTTTCAACTCTGAAGCAAGTACATTGTTATTTACAATGGGTTTGTTATATTTTTCAACTCAGAAGCAAGTACATTGTTATTTACAAATACATTGTTATTTTTCAACTCTGAAGCAAGTACATTGTTATTTACAATGGGTATGTTACATCCTTCCCTACTAAAAGAACTCGAGATGTCCGCATCTCGGCACGAACTCTGGGTAATTCTTTTGGAGCGTTGACTCTTCCTCCCAAGTGGCATCCTCCTCAGGGTAATCTTTCCATTCCACTAAATGTTCCCTAAGGATTCTATTGCAAAGCACTCTTTCTCTAGAGTCGATGATTCTATTAGGTCTCATTTCAAGGACTCCCTGAGTTGGCATTACAACTTGTTCATCATCAAGAACATGATCAAGATGAGGCACATATGGCTTTAGTAAGCTTACATGGAATACATCATGGATTTTGAGGTGGGTCGGGAGGCGAAGTTTGTAGGCATGTTTTCCCAAACATTTGATGACTTCATAAGGCCCACAATACCTTGGACTCAGCTTCCTAAATTTTCCAAGAGATAAAGAACTTCTCTTTGGCCGCACTCGAAGAAAAACTTTGTCTCCTTGCTGGAAAATTCTTTCAGATCTTTTGGTATCAGCAGAATGCTTCTGTCGATCCTGGGCGGCTTTAATATCCTTACGAATAGCTTTGGTTTGTTCTTCCATTTCTTCAAGCATCATCCTAGAGGCTTCAACCTTTAGTGTGGGGTCAGAGAAATTTAAGGGAGACAAACATTCCTGACCATAAAGAGCTTTGAATGGTGACATCCCTATGCTTTGGTGATAGGATGTATTGTAAGAGAATTCCACTAGAGGGAGATACTAAATCCACTTCTTTGGTTCAAGCCCACAATAGGCTCTCAGGATGTCTTCTATAACCTGATTAACTCTCTCAGTTTGACCATCTGTTTCTGGGTGGTAAGCTGTACTGAAACAAAGTTGTGTTCCAATAGCCTGGAATAATGATGTCCAGAACTTTGAAGTGAAGTCAGAGTCCCGGCTCACTGACTATTCTTTTTGGCAATCCATGAAGCCTAAAGATTTCCTTGATGAAACGGCGGGCAATATCAGAAGATTTAAATGTCTTCTTTACTGGGATAATATGGGTCACTTTGGTAAGCATATCCACAACTACTAAAATAGAATAATATCCTCCCTGTGTTGTGGGAAGACTTATGACAAAATCCATACTGATACATTCCCACTTCATCTGAGGAATGTCCAGAGGTTGGAGTTTCCCGGGCATTTTGATTCTTTCAGCTTTAATCCTTTGACATGAAAGGCATTGTCTGATGTATTGAAGGATATCTCTCTTCATTCCAGGCCAAAAGTAACTTCTCCTTAAGGTATTCAAGGTTTTTGCATAACCTGGGTGTCCTGCTATACGGGGCTATCATGAGCTTCATACAAGATCATCTTCTTCAGTGTAAGATCTTTGGGAATACATAACCTATGCATGAAGTAGAGGCATTCATCATCGAGGGTGTATCCCTTGATCAATACATTTTCCTTTTTTGTGGGTGCCTCCTTGTGAACTAGGCTTACTAGCTTTTGGTAATCAGGGTCATGAGGTGAAACCTGCTTTACCTTCTCTAGGATGGGGTTATTTGGCATAGAGATTACACTTAGGAAGGATTTGTGACTGAGGGCATCTGCTACAACATTATCCTTTCCAGGATGAAATTTGATATCAAAGTCAAACTCTTGCAGAATCTCAATCCACTTCCTTTGCCTCATGTTGAGATTGGGCTGGGTGAAGATCCACTTTAAACTCTGGTGGTCAGTTACAAGCAGAAACTTACGGCCTAGGAGATAGTGTCTCCATAACTTGAAACAATGAACAACTGCAAGGAGTTCCAAATCATGGATGGCATAATTGACTTCATAGGGCTTAAGCTTATGAGAAGTGTAAGCCACAGGCCTTCCTTCTTGAATTAAGACACCACCAAGTGCAAGGCTACTAGCATCAATGACAACCTCAAACTCTTTGGTGAAGTCAGGGAGCTTCAGAACTGGTGCTGAGGTGAGGATAGTCTTAAGTTGGCTAAAACGGATTTGGTGGATTGGTAACCATACTATCTTATATTCCTTCTTGAGGAGATCAGTTAAGGGTGCGGCTATCTTGGCATAATCCTTGATGAAGATCCTATACCATCCTGTGATGCCTAGAAACCCACGGATTTCTTTGACTGTCCTAGGGGGTGGCCATTCCAATATATCCTTGACTTTGGGGCAGGGTCTACTGAGATTCCCTCTGAGGAGACAATGAACCCTAGATATTCAATTTGGGAAGTGAAGAAGGTACATTTGCTTTTCTTGGCATAGAGCTTATGTTCGCGTAGTATTTGCAATACTCTGCGTACATGCTCCTCATGTTCCTCTTTTGACTGAGAATAGACCAAGATGTCATCAAAGAAGACAAGGACAAATTCATCCTGCATCAGGCGGTTGAAGGTGGCGGGAGCATTGGTTAATCCGAATGGCATGACTGTAAATTCATAGTGGCCATAGCGGGTATTGAAAGCGGTTTTGGAGATATCTGATTCCTTGATACTAATTTGATAGTAGCCAGACCTTAAATCCATCTTGGAGAAAACTTTGGATCCATAAAGTCTATCAAGAAGTTCGTCGATGCGAGGAATGGGGTATTTGTTTTTGACAGTGACGTTTAGGCCTCGATAGTCAATACAAAGACGAAGCGTGCCATCCTTCTTTCTCTGGAAAAGAACAGGCGCTCCCCATGGGGAGTTACTAGGGTGAATGAATCCTTGCTCAATGAGCTGCCTAAGTTGTTCCTTGAGCTCTATGGCTTCAGGAAGAGACATTTTGTAAGGTCTCCTTGAAACTGATTCAGCCCCAGGGATTAACTCAATCCCATGATCTACTTCTCGAGATGGGGGTAGTTTTGTAAGTTCCTCTGGAAAGATATCTGAAAACTCCTGGAGCCAAGAGGGTTCTAAATCTGGGTTGCTTTCTTCTACCTTGTTGAGTTTGACAAGGAAGATCTGTTGGCCCTTGCGCACTCCCTTAAGAAGGTGATTAGCGTTGACCAAATGAAATTTGGGTTTACCTGTTTTTCCCTGGGCTGATACTACCTGTCCTTGACTATTCTTAAAGGTGATGCTTCCTTCAGCACAGTGAATGTCAGCATTGTTTGCAATTAACCAGTCCATACCAAGGATTCCATCATAAATCCCTAATGGTAAGCTTCTGAAATACCCATGGGTTGATTCACCACCCAATTCAAATTCAAGATCTCCCACACAATGTCAGGATACTTCTTTTCCACTAGCTAACTCAACAATCATTGCTTGGGCTGGTTTTTGATCTAACTGTAACTTACGCAAGCATTTTGGAGAAAGAAATGAATGCGTACTACCACAATCAATCAAGAGCTGGAAAGATCTACCTTGATAAGTAGCCGGAGCTTGGATAACAGAAAACTATTGATTAGGTCCTTGTGTTCTACAGCTGCATGAATGGTGGCTTGCTCTTCTTCTTCCATTTCTAAAGTCGGCTCACCAATCATAGAGCAGACACGGGCAGTCACTCCATGACCTCTACCATGTCCACCACTACCTCGTCCAGCCTGGCGGTTATTAGGAATCCCACGACCTTGAACTACCCGGCCGCCTTGTGGAGCAGCAATGACACTAGGATTGAGAGAGGGTCTTGCAAGTTTGGGGCATTCATTCCGGAAGTGGCCAACTTCATTGCAATAAAAGCACCTTTGGTCTCCATAGGATTTTGAAGTGGAATTAGCATAACTGCGGGGGATAAAATTATTGGGGTACTGACCAATAGTGTTGTGGCAGAAATTCGATTGGTAATTCCTCTGAGAAGGCGCCCCCTTGGGTTAGACTCACGATAGACTCTCCTCTTTGCTTGACCACTCTTTACTTCTTTAGCCAGAGGTTTGGCTCAGGTAAGAGCATCTTGCAAGGTAGTTGGCCTCATTGCTTCAAGGCGAGAATCCAAAGGTTCATTCCGCCCTTGGCAAAATCGGGCCACTTGTTGAGTGATCGACATAGGTGGAGCATATTTGCCAAGTGTGACAAATTTTGAGTAGTATTCCTCCAAGGTTAAGCTAAGCTGCTTGAGGCTGAAGAACTCATTCATCTTAATAGATTCATGAGATGGGGGAAGATAATGGTCCTTCACAGCTTGCTTAATGTCACTCCAGGTTTGGGTATCTTCAGTGACACCCTTATCTCGGCACCATTGCTTCCACCAAAGTTTGGCGTCCCCCCGGTAAGACAGAATCTGGCAAGCATGGATTGATTCCTAATTCTTGTACCAGCAGCCGAAAAGTAATCGTCCATGGCTTCTATCCAAACTTCTGCATCCCTTTCAATCTTTGATCCTGCCCCATTAAATGAGGGAGGTTGCATTTGTTTGAGGAGAAGCTTCTTCTCCTGTATATCTATATATAATGCATTGGGGGCAAGAAGATGATCCTGGTTATCAATATGAAGCTAAATTTAGAATCATGTCACTTAGGCGGTTTAATACACATAAGACAATGAGTGTGAAAATCAAAACCTTTTATTCCAAGCTTTAATATTTACAAGTGAACCAAGCCATTTACAAGGATTGGACTAAGTCTAATCTTATTTATTTACATGGTAGTCCTCTAGGGAACCTAATAAAGATCTGCGGTGGTAGCATTGAAAAAGTAGGGGGGTTCTCCCATGGTTTCAAGAACTCGATAAGTCTCTGGTAGGGGAGGTAAACCATGTCTAAACAGACGGGTAACGGCTACTCTTTTCAGGGGATACAACTTGAGTCACACTATCAACCCATCGATTCTGCAACATGCGATTCCCATCGATAGTGACATAGGTGTTACAAGGAGTGCCAATAAACCAGAACAGGCGAACCATCCGCAACATCTCGGCATATCGGATCCGCCTCAAACAAGTCGTTGGTGAGATTGTCGACGTGCTCAGCTTGAATGATGAAATAGGTAGATCGACGATGCCAATGCTCAGCTCTGTTCCATGCCCTTTCAATGCGAGTGTAATGAGGAAGGGTTAGCTTGTCTACAATGTGCATCATAGTGTCACGGAACTCAAATTCGAAAGAGCGACAAGCAGTCATGAACATGCATTGGAATACCAGGAAGCGAGAATAGGGATCCATCTCATCCTCCTGCGTCCAGCCGTAACTAGATTAGTTTAACAAGAATTCCTAGAGCAATAAGAGAATACAATATGAAATCTCCCAAGTCTAAACCTGCTCTTATACCACGTGTAAGGACCCCTACCCGTAGGGCGGCGGGGGAATCCTTTTGATAGGCGGTTAAGTCTCGTGTTATTTTCCGATTGAGGACACCTCGATCTCGCAAAATACGAGGTTACGAGCAAACGGAGGGACCTAACTCTATCTCGCAGGGGAAGCATAGTCATCCTAAAGGAAATTCTAATCCCCAGCACGGAATGTGCGTGGAGATGGAACAAGATCCACACTTGGTTCAAGGAAGCCAACGCCTTTTTCCCCCCGTATTTCATAAGGCACGGCCACTGGCTCGGTCCCCTAAAACAAGTCTTGTTTGGGACTCTACTATTCCCTAAGTGTCGTAAGTTACGACTAGTAGAAAGCTACCCGACTGATCAGGTCCACCCATCCTTAGAATGGTACCGTCAGGGCATCCATTCTCCCACTTTCCACACACTCACCCATTCAATTGTTTTCTAATTAAGTCCTACCACACTGTGAAACACTTAAAAACAAATTCCTTTGTTAATTAATTACACTTGATTCCTTAAAAGAAATCTTCCTTAGCACAACATTGAAATCAACAAACATACTTACAGTGAAAAATATTTACAAAAACCCTGGAACCGGGCCGATATTCCAATCCAAACTTCCATGTCCAAACCATAACCATAACCATAACCACAATCCAATCACAACCACAACCACAACCACAACCACAACCACAACCACACCGATGATCTAGAATTCGATCTTCCAGCCTCAACCAGCTGGGTAAACCTCACGGACCGTCTCCCCTCGTCGTCAGCCAGCCGATGAGGGCCAAGCCATCCTGTCACCCCCTTAGGTACTGCCGCTTGTACCAAACCCTCTCGCCCTTTGGAGGGGATGTCTCCTCATGAGGTGGGGGTTAAGTCACCGCACTAGCCTGGACCCACAGCACTAGGCAGCATATATACATCACCCTGGTGGTGAAATCCAATTCTCAGTGGCATAGGAGGGGATTGCCCTGGGCCGACGACTCCCGGCCTCGCTATATCCTCCGCCCGGCCACACAGGCAAGCATTGAGTTAGCTAAGGGGGGGAGAAGCTGTACCTGCATGTTAGCAATAAACCAGTAGTATATCCAATAAAAAGAGACATAGCCTTTATTCAATGAATTCACACATTAACAGAAACCATCATTTCGGAAAGACAATGATTCAAAAGCAAGATTATTTTCTTATAACTTTACTTAAGAGTAACCATAAGGTACTTTAGGCCATCTATACTAGGGGTTTAACCTTGGTTCCTTTCGTATTATTTTGAATCTTTGCATTAAGCTTCATAAGAGAGAATTTTACTTAAACTTGTTAAATGACCAACCTGGTTATCGTTTTCGTACCTATTCGCTTCAAGAGGGGCGAAGTCGATTTGCAGGGACGCGATTCGCTTCGTTCCCTCCTTGGTGGGCAGCACGTGGTTCTTCATTTCGGTGGCGTTTCGGTGCCATAGGAGCACTAGAGTTTTAAGAGGATAGAGAGAGAACGGGGTGAATATAAGAGGTTGGGAACTTGGAGAGAAAAGAGAGAATTCTACTGGTTCAAACGGATTCGAAAACGGAGTCCGTTTGGGGTAGGAAAAGCTTGTTGGGCTTATGGGTAGGAAAGACCTCTTAGCCTAAGTTTAAGTCGCCGCATATGGGGGGGATTGAGAGGTGTCCTTAACTTGGAGAGCTCTTGAGAAGAGTGTACGCCTAGGGAGGCCTAGGGAAGAGTGCATGGTTAGGGAGGCCTAGGGAAGAGTAAGGCAAGGGTTGGAGGAAGACCTATGAAATCTTCAAAGTTAAAAGCAATATCCTTGGTTTCTTAGTAAAATATTATCACCTTGATGTGGGATAGCTTCATAACATGACATAATATCAAAGGTATAGATAGAGTAGATATGCTTTGGAAGATTTATCAAAGTCATATTGATTATGGATAATCCAGTAAGCATTAGTGCGGATTGGAGAGAAGACCGAAATGACCTTGTGAAGTTTCTCAATGAATTCTATGATACCAGCATCCAGGGCCTTAAGTAATTTAGTAATAAGATCAGTTATATTAGAAAACATACAATTATGTGCATTAGTTAGCCATCTAAAGATATTTTTGTGAACTTTATATGTGCCCAAAATATATGGAAAGGTAGAGCTAGCAGGAGGGGTAATTTCATAAGAGAGTGAGAAGCTTACCACTAACTCCAATACTTCTTTTTCAGTACATGAAGAAGGAGAAAACTCAAGGGAATTAAGTCTTTGACGTGCTACAAGTCTCATGAGATGTTTACAGATAAATGTGGGTTGTTTGAGCTGATTTGTCTAATCCACAAATGTACAGATGGTTAGTAAGGTACTCAATCTTGTTCATAATGTCATGGTCTTTAAACCAAGGAGTTTGATTAAACGTAAGGTTAGGAAAAAGAGAATTTAAATCTCTAAGAACAATGTATCTAATGAAAGTGTTATGTTTACTTGAGACATGAATGAATACACATCCAAGCACACAGAGTTTAGACCAAGTAGTATTTAATTCTTTAATGATGGGGTATGGATTACTGGGGACGGAAGGGATATGGTTAAGACCCTTTTTCATGAATTCATGCAACATAGGATGCCTACAAAGAGAAGGGTGTGGACCCCAAAATTCTCAAAGTCTTCGTAAAAGACTTAAATCTCTTTGAGGTGGCACAAATGCATGGTTCAAAATAATTAGGAAATTTAAAAAAGGTATCTAGTGGTTTATATAATGAAGCACCTAAATTTCTAGGAAAATTCCAACTAAACCAAATATTTAAATCAATTAAGGGTTTATTAATACGAAACTTTTCTAAAACTTCTAGAAATACTTTATCAGGTGTAATAAAATCAAAGAGTTTATTGACGAAAAGGAGATGAATGAATCTTTTACTATGTTTTTTCTTTTTATTAAATAGATTTAAATCATTAGTTTTTTTTAAGTAAGAAATCTTACATGATCATCTTCGGTGTTGAATTCTAGAGCCTTTGTGGTATCGTTGAAGTCCTCCTCCGTACCTCGAAAAACACAAGGTTTCTTTGTAGAAGATTTCATAGTACTGGTGTAACATACCCATTGTAAATAACAATGTACTTGCTTCAGAGTTGAAAAATAACAATGTACTTGTAAATAACAATGTACTTGCTTCTGAGTTGAAAAATATAACATACCCATTGTAAATAACAATGTACTTGCTTCAGAGTTGAAAAATATAACTTAGTTTGTCATTTTTACGATCAAAAAACTTTTATTTTTGGAAAATGAGCCATTTTTGCTTAGAAATTTGTAATTTTGAATCCAAAATTTGGAATCTACGCGTAATTTTACGCTTAAAATAGTTTTTTTTTACTAAAAACGGGTACCCGGAATGGGTTTAATGAAGCTTTGAAGCCTTTAATCTGCAAACTTCCGACCTAAAATAGTAACTATCGAGGCGTCTAATCAACGAACGGAACACGCCCCCATGGTCACGGGGCAATGTCGGACATTTTCGTCAAAAAAAAAATTTTTTTGACCCCCCCGGACGACGGGCGGGCGGTCGACGTGGGCCCCACCACACGGGCGCCGCCCGTGAAACGACCGACAATCCACCCGGGACACCCAAGTGTGTACACGACCTAGACGCACCCTCATATTTGTTTTGAATAATTGTTTTACTAAGCTGGGAAATACTGTTTTTGTTCAAACTAAAGGCATCCCAATGGGATATTCTTGTTCGCCCCTTTGGTGTAATAAATACTTAGCATGGTTTGAATTAGAATTTATTCCAAAACTATCTAAACATAAACAAGTTGATATGCCTAAAGCCTTCTATTTGTCATTTCACTTTATGGATGATTTAGCATTTAGCAACAATATTTTTCTCTTGGATTGCCTTTCTCATAATAGGTCTATTGATCCTTCTAATCATTTGAGCATATATCCTTTGGATATGATTACCATCAACTTAAATCTTTGAAATCATTTTATCATTGGTCACTAGACAATTGATAGTTCACAAGTTAAATAGATTATTTTTTGAAACAAACAAGAGAGAGAGAGAGAGAGAGAGAGAGAGAGAGAGAGAGAGAGAGAGAGAGAGAGAACATGGCTAATCATTTTTTAATATTTTCCCCAATTTTGTTCAAAAAAGAAACCCCTAAGTAGAGGGCCAATCTTTGAAATATAATATAATCCCTTAAATCATTTTATCATTGGTCACTAGATAATTGATAGTTCACAAGTTAAATAGATTATTTTTTGAAACAAACCAGAGAGAGAGAGAGAGAGAGAGAGAGAGAGAGAGAGAGAGAGAGAGAGAGAGAGAGAGAACATGGCCGATCTATTTTTCAATATTTTCCCAAAACTTGTTCAAAAAAGGAACCTAGGTACACATAAGACCTAATGCCTTAAAAAGAACGCAATCATATTGTGAAAAATACTTTCATTGGTTTAAAACATAAAATTTTCATTATTGTGTTAAAAAATAAGAGGTATTTGTAATCTCCAACAAAAAAATAAAAAAATGAAAATCTTTCCACACACACACACACACACACACAAAAATTATATTTTAAATATTTTCCAATAACCCATTTCTCAAAAAAGAACCCCAAAGCAAACATTACATATACCACTTACCTTATCAAAGGTAATTGTATTATGGAAGATAGTTTCATTGGGTTATTAAAGACGTATAATTTACAACATGGTGTTAAAAAATGAGAGGTTATTGTACCCCCCAACAAAAAATCAAAATAAGTTAAAAATCATAGTAATCTTTCCTCTACGTGCCATGCACACGTTGTGTGTGTGTGTGTGTGTGTGTGTGTGTGTGTGTGTGTGTGTGTAAAACTAAAATATGAGGTAAATGAATATGTGTGTGTATCCAAAGTGTGAGTGTGTGAGTATATATTTTTCATTAAGGAGAAAATTGCATTGTGTGTGTGGCCACCACCATCCCAAAGGGTAAGTCCATATGGTGGGAGAGGTAAGCCCACCAAGTGGACTTACCCTCCACCTTAATAAGGGAATTAATGTCAAACCAAAGTTTAGGAAATGTGTTCTTAAAAAAATAAAATAAAGAATGTTATTAGTGATAATGTTAGGATTAAAACCATTGTTTACAAAAAGATTCATTAGTTTAAGTAAATCAAGATAAGCCCATGAGACATGTGATGCATTATAGATAAGAGGTAACACTTGAGAAACACAAACTTTGTAAGCAATATTTTTTGGTCTATTACTATTTGCATGGATAAACGAAACATTTGGGTACGGTAACTGATCTTTTTTCAGTTAGTATGTGTGTCAAAATCCCCAATAAAGGGTCTTCTAAAGGTGATAGAAGTGTTTAGATAAGTGGTAAAATAAGTGTTATAAGTAGATTTGATGGTACACACAGACACACAGAAATTATATTTTAAATATTTTCCAATATTCCAATTCTCAAAAAAGAACCCCAAAGCAAACAAAATGTCTTTGTGAAGTTTCTCAATGAATTCTATGATACCAGCATCCAGGGCCTTAAGTAATTTAGTAAAAAGATCAGTTATATTAGAAAACATACAATTATGTGCATTAGTTAGCCATCTAAAGATATTTTTGTGAACTTTATATGTGCCCATAATATATGGAAAGGTAGAGCTAGCAGGAGGGGTAATTTCATAAGAGAGTGAGAAGCTTACCACTAACTCCAATACTTCTTTTTCAGTACATGAAGAAGGAGAAAACTCAAGGGACTTAAGTCTTTGACGTGCTACAAGTCTCATGAGATGTTTACAGATAAATGTGGGTTGTTTGAGCTAATTTGTCTAATCCACAAATGTACAGATGGTTAGTAAGGTACTCAATCTTGCTCATAATGTCATGGTCTTTAAACCAAGGTGTTTGATTGAAGTCCTCCGTACCTCGAAAAACACAAGGTTTCTTTGTAGAAGATTTCATAGTACTCGGGGTAATGGAAAGCCTTTTAATAACACTATTCTTTGCGGATTTAAGAATAACTTCAATAGTATTAGAAAAAGGGGTGTTGAGCAAGTGAGAAAGCAAAGGGGTATTAGGATTGTAAAGAGCTAGATTGCGGGCAGCTTTGAGCATAAAGGCATGGAACCAAAAGTAAACAATGAGAGCAGTCCTAACTTCATTGGGAAAGGAGCCCACCCATCCAAGAGCAGGTCTTGATGAAATATTAGGAAGGTTTTGGAAAACAAACCAAAGTAGGTGATCTAACCAGATGATGGAAAGAGAACAAGTAGAGTTAAGATCAGATCTTTTACATGGGCATTTAAGAAAAGGTTTAAAAGTGTTTCAACAGTTTTTAAAAAAAAATTGCGTTCACAAACTCTCTTGATTAATGGGTCCCTTAGTTTTAGCGACCAAAGCCGTGTTGGAACATTCAGAAGGATGAATATCTGAGAGTTTAATTTGCCCAAGTTCAAAAAAGAAATCAATAGAAAGTAGATGTTTGGCTTGGATAACTGTGGACCAACATTGATCCACTACTTCATAGGAAAATTTACAAAAGAGGGCTATGGAAGAGATAGAGAAATATGCACGATGGTTGATTACTTCATACTGTTAACCCCAACATTTGAGTCATGGGCTAGTGGAGCAAAAAGATCTTGTTCCTACACTTAACTCACAGTAGAAGTCCCATAATTTATGATCAAGTCTAATAGAGTCCAACTAAATTTGTCAGGGAGGGAGGAGAGGGATGGCACCCGAATAGGAAGGAGAAATCACTTTCCGAGAGGGAAAGGAAGAAGAAGGCTTCGATGATAAAGAAGAAAGGGCTTCTCTTTCATCATCGTCCAAAAGATCAAAGTCAAGGAGGGGATTGACGATTTCAGGAGTAGATTTGATTTCTAAAGGAATGGAGGGGAGACCATTAATTTGAAAGAGCTTGTTTACAATAGAAGGCAAGGTAGAAAAATAGAAGTTAAGGTCACAAGAATCCTGAAAGTCAAAGAGGGGTAGAGAGGAAAGTAACTTATTGAAGGCCTCTATGAAAAAGGCTTGGTCGCTTTTTGAAGTAACAAGAAGGGCAATCCAACCATTAATAGAGGCAATAGTTAAAGCAGAAGGGGTTTTGGTTAGCAAAGCTTGCTTTTCAAAATCCAACAATTTTTTTATGAAAATTGCATTGTGTGTGTGTGTGTGTGGCCACCACTATCCCAAAGGGTAAGTCCATATGGTGGGAGGTAAGCCCACCAAGTGGACTTACCCTCCACCTTAATAAGGGGATTAATGTCAAATCAAAGTTTAGGAAATGTGTTCTTAAAAAATTAAAATAAAAATGTTATTACTGATAATGTTAGGATTAAAACCATTGTTTACAAAAAGATTCATTAGTTTAAGTAAATCAAGATAAGCCCATGAGACATGTGATGCATTATAGATAAGAGGTAACACTTGAGAAACACAAACTTTGTAAGTAATATTTTTTGGTCTATTACTATTTGCATGGATAAACGAAACATTTGGGTACGGTAACTGATCTTTTTCCAGTTAGTATGTGTGTCAAAATCCCCAATAAAGGGTCTTCTAAGGGTAATAGAAGTGTTTAGATAAGTGGTAAATTAAGTGTTATAAGTAGATTTGATGGTAATTATATCCAAAGGATATATGCTCAAATGATTAGAAGGATCAAAAGACCTATTATGAGAAAGGCAATCCAAGAGAAAAATATTGTTGCTAAATGCTAAATCATCCATAAAGTGAAATGACAAATAGAAGGCTTTAGGCATATCAACTTGTTTATGTTTAGATAGTTTTGGAATAAATTCTAATTCAAACCATGCTAAGTATATATTACACCAAAGGGGCGAACAAGAATATCCCATTAGTTTGAACAAAAATAGTATTTCCCAGCTTAGTAAAACAATTATTCAAAACAAATAGGTTAAGACCTATGAAATCTTCAAAGTTAAAAGCAATATCCTTGGTTTCTTAGTAAGCATAAATTGTTTTCTATGCTTCTTGAAGCCACAATATCCTAAATTTTGTATCATTCTGATAAAATTTTGAATTGAGTCGATTAGACTATTATCACCTTGATGCGGGATAGCTTCATAACATGACATAATATCAAAGGTATAGATAGAGTAGATATGCTTTGGAAGATTGATCAAAAGTCATATTGATTATGGATAATCCAGTAAGCATTAGTGTGGATTGGAGAGAAGACCGAAATGTCTTTGTGAAGTTTCTCAATGAATTCTATGATACCAGCATCCAGGGTCTTAAGTAATTTAGTAATAAGATCAGTAATATTAGAAAACATACAATTATGTGCATTAGTTAGCCATCTAAAGATATTTTTGTGAACTTTATATGTGCCCATAATATGTGGAAAGGTAGAGCTAGCAGGAGGGGTAATTTCATAAGAGAGTGAGAAGCTTACCACTAACTCCAATACTTCTTTTTCAGTACATGAAGAAGGAGAAAACTCAAGGGAATTAAGTCTTTGACGTGCTACAAGTCTAATGAGATGTTTATAGATAAATGTGGGTTGTTTGAGCTGATTTGTCTAATCCACAAATGTACAGATGGTTAGTAAGGTACTCAATCTTGTTCATAATGTCATGGTCTTTAAACCAAGGAGTTTGATTAAACATAAGGTTAGGAAAAAGAGAATTTAAATCTCTAAGAACAATGTATCTAATGAAAGTGTTATGTTTACTTGAGGCATGAATGAATACACATCCAAGCACACAGAGTTTAGACCAAGTAGTATTTAATTCTTTAATGACGGGGTATGGATTACTGGGGACGGAAAGGATATGGTTAAGACCTTTTTTCATGAATTCATGCAACATAGGATGCCTACAAAGAGAAGGGTGTGGACCCCAAAATTCTCAAAGTCTGCTTTTTCATGCTTTAAAGATTCAGATTTTCATAAAAAATTGTTGGATTTTGAAAAGCAAGCTTTGCTAACCAAAACCCCTTCTGCTTTAACTATTGCCTCTATTAATGATTGGATTGCCCTTCTTGTTACTTCAAAAAACGGCCAAGCCTCTTTCATAGAGGCCTTCAATAAGTTACTTTCTTCTCTACCCCTTTTTGACTTTCAGGATTCTTGTGACCTTAACTTCTATTTTTCTACCTTGCCTTCTATTGCAAACAAGCTCTTTCAAATTAATGGTCTCCACTCCATTCCTTTAGAAATCAAATCTACTCCTTCAATCATCAATCCCCTCCTTGACTTTGATCTTTTGGATGATGATGAAAGAGAAGCCCTTTCTTCTTTATCATCTAAGACTTCTTCTTCTTCCTTTCCCTCTCAGAAAGTGATCTTTTGGATGATGATGAAAGAGAAGCCCTTTCTTCTTTATCATCTAAGACTTCTTCTTCCTTTCCCTCTCAGAAAGTGATTTCTCCTTCCCATTCGGGTGCCATCCCTCTCCTCCCTCCCTGACAACTTTAGTTGGACTCTATTAGACTTGATCATAAATTATGGGACTTCTACTGTGAGTTAAGCGTAGGAACAAGATCTTTTTGCTCCAATAGCCCATGACTCAAATGTTGGCGTTAACAGTATGAAGTAATCAACCATCGTGCACTTTTCTCTATCTCTTCCTTAGCTCTCTTTTGTAAGTTTTCCTATGAAGTAGTGGATCAATGTTGGTCCACAGTTATCCAAGCCAAACATCTACTTTTTAATGATTTCTTTTTTGAACTTGGGCAAATTAAACTCTCAGATATTCATCCTTCTAAATGTTCCAACACGGCTTTGATCGCTAGAACTAAGGGATCCATTAATCAAGACAGTTTGTGAACCCAATTTTCTCTTAAAAACTGTTGAAACACTTTTAAAGCTTTTCTTAAATGCCCATGTAAAAGATCTGATCTTAACTCTACTTGTTCTACTTCCATCATTTGGTTAGATCACCTACTTTGGTTTGTTTTCCAAAACCTTCCCAAATTTTCATTTGGACCTACTCTTGGATGGGTGGGCTCCTTTCCTAGTGAAGTTAGGACTGCTGTCATTGTTTACTTTTGGTTCCATGACTTTGTGCTCGAAGCTGCCCGCAATCTAGCTCTTTACAATCCTAATACCCCTTTGCTTTCTCACTTGCTTAACACCCCTGTTTCTAATATTATTGAAGCTATTCTTAAATCCACAAAGAATAGTGATATTACACAGTACTATGAAATCTTCTACAAAGAAACCTTGTGTTTTTCGAGGTATGGAGGAGGACTTCAACGATACCACAAAGGCTCTAAAATTCAACACCGAAGATGATCATGTAAGATTTCTTACTAAAAAAAACTAATGATTTAAGTTTACTTAATAGAAAGAAAAAACATAGTAAAAGATTCATTCATCTCCTTTTCGTCGATAAACTCTTTGATTTTATTGCAGCTGATAAAGTATTTCTAGAAGTTTTAGAAAAGTTTGGTATTAATAAACCCTTAATTGATGTAAATATTTGGTTTAGTTGGAATTTTTCTAGAAATTTTGGTGCTTCATTATATAAACCACTAGATACCTTTTTTAAATTTCCTACTTATTTTGAACCATGCATTTGTGCCACCTCAAAGAGATTTAAGTCTTTTACGAAAGACTTTGAGAATTTTGGGGTCCACACCCTTCTCTTTGTAGGCATCCTATGTTGCATGAATTCATGAAAAAAGGTCTTAACCATATCCCTTCCGTCCCCAGTAATCCATACCCTGTCATTAAAGAATTAAATACTACTTGGTCTAAACTCTATGTGCTTGGATGTGTATTCATTCATGTCTCAAGTAAACATAACACTTTAATTAGATACATTGTTCTTAGAGATTTAAATTCTCTTTTCCCTAACCTTAAGTTTAATCAAACTCCTTGGTTTAAAGACCATGGCATTATGAACAAGATTGAGTACCTTACTAACCATCTGCACATTTGTGGATTAGACAAATCAGCTCAAACAACCCACATTTGTCTATAAACATCTCATGAAACTTGTAGCACGTCAAAGACTTAATTCCCTTGAGTTTTCTCCTTCTTCATGTACTGAAAAAGAAGTATTGGAGTTAGTGGGTAAGCTTCTCACTCTCTTATGAAATTACCCCTCCTGCTAGCTCTACCTTTCCATATATTATGGGCTCATATAAAATTCACAAAAATATCTTTAGATGGCTAACTAATGCACATAATTGTATGTTTTCTAATATGACTGATCTTATTACTAAATTACTTAAGGCCCTGGATGCTGGTATCATAGAATTCATTGAGAAACTTCACAAAGACATTTCGGTCTTCTCTCCAATCCGCACTAATGCTTACTGGATTATCCATAATCAATATGACTTTTGATAAATCATCCAAAGCATATCTACTCTATCTATACCTTTGATATTATGTCATGTTATGAAGCTATCCCGCATCAAGGTGATAATAGTCTAATCGACTCAATTCAAAATTTCATCAGAATGATACAAAATTTAGGATATTGTGGCTTCAAGAAGCATAGAAAATAATTTATGCTTACTAAGAAACCAAGGATAGTAAAGAATTACATAAAATTATATTTATATTTAATTCTAATGGTTTTTCTCTCTCTCACTTAAGAAATGGTCATACTCATGACCCTTTTCAATCCAAATGAAGCTTTTCATAAGGCTTTTCCTTAATCCAAGATTAAGCTATGCTTGAGGCCAAATTAATGGCTTTTTTCTATACTTTTAGTTTATTTTTATCGATGATTCAATCCATTATGGATTGATGATCCAATTAGAGACCATTCTAATTATTTCCTTAATGATAAGCCTTATCCCTTAGAAAAAATTGAGACTTATCAGTCATAGTAGCGGAGCTATGGCAAAATTTTTATAGAAATTACGCATAAAATAATTTCATTCAAAGCATAAAAAGAGGACTTCCTACCATATTCTAGGAACTATCATCCTAGATTAATTAAAAGAATTTTATTAGGCATGGAGATGTGGATGTTTGCATGTAGATGTAGATGTATGGATGTGAGTGTGAATGTGGAGGTGGATGTATGCATGGAGATGTGGATGTATGCATGTAGAAGTAGATGTATAGATGAGGATGTAAATGGAGATGTGGATGGATGCATGTAGATGTAGATGTATAGATGTAGATGTGAATGGAGATGTGGATGTATGCATGTAGATGTAGATGTATAGATATAGATGTGGATGTGGAGGTGGATGGATGCATGTAGATGTAGATGTATAGATGTAGATGTGGATGTATGCATGTAGATGTAGATGTGGATGTGGAGGTGGATGTATGCATGTAGATGTAGATGTGGAGGTGGATGTATGCATGTAGATGTAGATGTATAGATGTGGATGTGAATGTGGAGGTGGATGTATGCATGGAGATGTGGATGTATGCATGTAGAAGTAGATGTATAGATGAGGATGTAAATGGAGATGTGGATGGATGCATGTAGATGTAGATGTATAGATGTAGATGTGAATGGAGATGTGGATGTATGCATGTAGATGTAGATGTATAGATGTAGATGTGGATGTGGAGGTGGATGGATGCATAAAGATGTAGATGTATAGATGTAGATGTGAATGGAGATGTGGATGTATGCATGTAGATGTAGATGTATAGATGGGATGTAGATGTGGAGGTGGATGTATGCATGTAGATGTAGATGTATAGATGTGGATGTGAATGTGGAGGTGGATGTATGCATGTAGATGTAGATGTATGGAGGTGAATGTGAATGTGGATATGGATGTATGCATAGAGATGTGGATGTATGCATGTAGATGTGAATGTACGCATATAGATGTGGATGTATGGATGTGAATGTGCATGTAGATGTGGATGTATGGATGTGGATGCATGAATGTGCATGTAGATGTGGATGTGAAAATAGATGTATGAATGTAGATGTGGATGTATGGATGTGAATATATGATATGTGATGTGAAGGAATCTGAAGTGATGAGATGGAAAATGATGTGATGGGATGAGTATACATATAAATGGAATATGGAATAAGTAATGTAGATTGATGAGGGATAATGTGGAAAAATGAAAGTTAAATTAGAAATCGTATTGTAAACTGTTTGTAAATGACTGTTTTATGTCAAGAATGCTGGGGGAGCATTTTGACCGTCTTGTGATTAAGGTCGTGGACCTAACTGATAAAGTTGCAACTGCTGATGAAGAGTCAATGAAGGACGTCTCGCGTAGCAAGGTCGGTCAATGAAGGACGTCTCGCGTAGCAAGGTGCGATTAAAATGGTGAGCTTCCGGTACGGTGGATGAGGGGCCAAGGAAGCGGCCTATGAGTGAAGCGCTAGGTCACCTGCGAAGGATCCTAGAGGGTGCTAACCATACGGTGCTCGGGCTCTGGGTCGCCTAGGATACCCACGCGTGCATCGAGGAAGATATTGGAACAAGAGTAGGAGTTGTTTTCTAAAATCGGGCATGGATCTGGTTGATTGACCTTGCTGGTCTTCAATGGATGAGTCCATGCTCTTTATATGGATCTGTTGGTTGATCTTGCTGATCTTCAACGAGAGTCCATCTTGATAAGTGATTATATTGCCGAGTATTATGGGCTAGGGATTAGGAAACGGCCCCTGATAGGTGGTGAGCATCCTAGTTACCAATGATGCCATAGATACTCTGATGAAGGAATGATGGAAAAATCAAGAATCAACTGGATAAATTGGAAGATGGTGATCAGTGATACTATGGTTTTATTAAAGGATTGTTTTAAACTGGTTGAATCTATGAAAAGGCAATTTCATATTGGGGGTGTGTGAGTGGTGTGACTAGTTTTATTTTGCATGAACATCCGGCTAGGGGGCCTTGGGACTCTTTTCCTTGGTACCCGGGACAAAACCTAACCAAATTCTTAATTGGATCCCATCACTAGAGTGGTTGGGCGGTTGGCTAACCCATGGGACTGGTGGATGGGGTTAGGCTGGACTGATGGATCTGTAAATTGAGACTCAAACTTTTGTTTTTACGATAGATAAAATAAATCCTAGACAGTAACTGTTCTATGGATAGGAATCAACGGCTGTGCCTCTTGAATGGGGAAAAAAGCGTTGATCCCAATGATCCAAGTGCAAGTTTCTTCCTTGATCTGACCAAGTATCCTATAGATGTAATTGGATCAGCTCGATCAGAAATGATCTTGACTACGTTAGAGTAAAAAGTTATCCTGGTGGAATCGCCCGTGCTTTCCGGTGAAGAAAGTTTTTCCGGGTTCGACAACCGACGGATTAGTCTCTTATCCGGATATCCGTGGGTGAGGCCCCGAATGTGGGACCACTGTCCCGCGCGAGAAGTGCTACTTCTGCTGCTAGTATCCCGAATCTGTTGCTCGGTGGGAACAGGGATCTTACAGTTGTGGTTGTGGTTGTGATTGGATTGTGGTTATGGTTATGGTTATGGTTTGGACATGGAAGTTTGGATTGGAATATCGGCCCGGTTCCAGGGTTTTTGTAAATATTTTTCACTGTAAGTATGTTTGTTGATTTCAATGTTGTGCTAAGGAAGATTTCTTTTAAGGAATCAAGTGTAATTAATTAACAAAGGAATTTGTTTTTAAGTGTTTCACAGTGTGGTAGGACTTAATTAGAAAACAATTGAACGGGTGAGTGTGTGGAAAGTGGGAGAATGGATGCCCTGACGGTACCATTCTAAGGATGGGTGGACCCGATTAGTCGGGTAGCTTTCTACTAGTCGTAACTTACAATACTTAGGGAATAGTAGAGTCCCGAACAAGACTTGTTTTAGGGGACCGAGCCAGCGGCCGTGCCTCATGAAATACGGGGGGAAAAAGGCGTTGGCTTCCTTGAACCAAGTGTGGGTCTTGTTCCATCTCCACGCACATTCCGTGCTGGGGATTAGAATTTCCTTTAGGATAACTATGCTTCCCCTGCGAGATGGAGTTATGTCCCTCCGTTTGCCTCATAACCTCGTATTTCTACGAGATCGAGGTGTCATCAATCGGAAAATAACACGAGACTTAACCGCCTATCAAAAGGATTCCCCCGCCCTACGAGTAGGGGTCCTTACAACTGGGGGTAATGGAAAACCTTTTAATATCACTATTCTTTACAGATTTAAGAATAGCTTCAATAGTATTAGAGACAGGGGTGTTAAGCAAGTGAGAAAGCAAAGGGGTATTAGGATTGTAAAGAGCTAGATTGCGGGCAGCTTTGAGCATAAAGTCATGGAACCAAAGGTACACAATGAGAGCAGTCCTAACTTCACTAGGAAAGGAGCCCACCCATCCACGAGCAGGTCCAGATGAAAATTTGGGAAGGTTTTGGAAAACAAACCAAAGTAGGTGATCTAACCAGATGATGGAAGCAGAACAAGTAGAGTTAAGATCGGATCTTTTACATGGGCATTTAAGAAAAGGTTTAAAAGTGTTTCAACAGTTTTTAAGAAAAAATTGGGTTCAGGAACTAACTTGATTAATGGGTCCCTTAGTTCTAGCGATCAAAGCCATGTTGGAACATTTAGAAGGATGAATATCTGAGAGTTTAATTTGCCCAAGTTCAAAAAACAAATCATTAGAAAGTAGATGTTTGGCTTGGATAACTGTGGACCAACATTGATCCACTACTTCATAGGAAAACTTACAAAAGAGGGCTAAGGAAGAGATAGAGAAAAGTACACGATGGTTGATTACTTCATACTGTTAACCCCAACGTTTGAGTCATGGGCTACTGGAGCAAAAAGATCTTGTTCCTACGCTTACCTCACAGCAGAAGTCCCATAATTTATGATCAAGTCTAATAGAGTCCACAACTAAAGTTGTCAGGGAGGAAGGAGAGGGATGGCACCCGAATAGGAAGGAGAAATCACTTTCCGAGAGGGAAAGGAAGAAGAAGGCTTAGATGATAAAGAAGAAAGGGCTTCTCTTTCATCATCGTCCAAAAGATCAAAGTCAAGGAGGGGATTGACGATTTCAGGAGTAGATTTGATTTCTAAAGGAATGGAGGGGAGACCATTAATTTGAAAGAGCTTGTTTACAATAGAAGGCAAGGTAGAAAAATAAAAGTTAAGGTCACAAGAATCTTCAAAGTCAAAAAGGGGTAGAGAAGAAAGTAACTTATTGAAGGCCTCTATGAAAGAGGCTTGGTCGTTTTTTGAAGTAACAAGAAGGGCAATCCAATCATTAATAGAGGCAATAGTTAAAGCAGAAGGGGTTTTGGTTAGCAAAGCTTGCTTTTCAAAATCCAACAATTTTTTTATGAAAATCTGAATCTTTAAAGCATGAAAGAATACATTGAGTCCCAACAGGAGGAAGGGGGAGGGGGAAATTAGTAGCAGCATACCCCAGTTTTACCAAAGAGGGGATCCATTGATACTGCACAACTAGAGAATTATTACTACAAAGGTTAAACAATTAACAATAGTCTAAAATAAATGACAATAGTCTGAAATGAGATTGTATGGTCCTAGCTAGTTGGGAAACAAATGTGTGTGTTTAGATTTCAATATCCCATCATAATGAACCATACAATCAAATCAAACTGGAAAAATAAAACAAATATCATTAAATATTATTTTACAATTGGAACATGATTATATCTCTAGCAGAGTGGCAAGATCTTTAACCACCATAGATGATCAACTATACCTGTCAGCCAACCACACACACACACACACACACACACACACACACACACACACACACACAAAATGCAATTTTCTCCTCAATCAAAAATATGTACTCACATGCTCACACTCTAAATACATACATATTCATTTACCTCGTATTATAGTTTTACACACACACACACACACACACACACACACACACACACACACACACACACACACACACACACAAATATTCTTAATACTGGTATTAATGATGCTTCACATTCTAATTAATACTTATGAATATTTATATTTCATTTGTTGTGCAGAAACTTATCTCATTGACTGAAGATTAATGGGGACTTTGGTAGAGTTCAATGTGTAATCTCTTCCATCTTGACTATAGTATTTGGAATCTTAGTTTACTATTATTGTTATTGCAACTACATGGTTATCATTTCCTATATTTTGAATGCACAGTATAATGTTTCCCTTGTAATGGTTTCTTGCAATATGTAGTTTGGTAATAGTAAAATTTACGATTGAATATATTGATCATAATGGTAATAATATCATATGTCCACACATGTTTCTCTAAGTATAGTTGTACTTACATCATTATCTCTAATTAACCTTTAAATAGTAAAAAGTCCAATAAATAAGGGTATAGACCCCCTTTACAATGGTAATTTATCTATATATTGAAGCTGTGGAACTGTTCGTTAATTTAATACATTATTTACTAGCACCTATATGTGCAGTTAATACCATTATCAATGGTGGCAGGCTACAAGCCGAGTAAGGGTGGCAGTGCGTTACCTAATTAAGGGATAATTAAGTCGTAACTAATCTCACTCAACCACCTATAAATACCTCCTTGTAGTTGATAGGCTACACCTTAGGTTAACCACCGATTCTCCTTCGATGTTTTCTGCCTTCATTTCGTTTTTCGGCACCTTTAGTCCACATACATCTTTGGCTGGTAATAACGTTGTGCTACACTGTGTTTAGAGTTAATGTTTCTTTTGTATTAGCTCTTTATTTATTTTAATCTATACAACACGCTATACTGCTAAGTTTATTGCCTGCCCTCACCATGAACCCTTACGTTGTTCAAAACTTGTTCAAAAAAGAAACCCCTAAGTAGAGGGCCAATCTTTGAAATATAATATAATCCCATAAATCTCTTGAAATTGTTTTATCATTGGTCACTAGACAATTGATAGTTCACAAGTTAAATAGATTATTTTTTGAAACAAACGAGAGAGAGAGAGAGAGAGAGAGAGAGAGAGAGAGAGAGAGAGAGAGAGAGAGAGAGAGTGTAAGATCCCTGTTTCCACCGCGCAACGGATTCGGGGTACTAGCAGCGGAAGTAGCACTTCTCGTGCGGGACAGGGGTCCCACACTCGGCGCCTCGCCCACGGATATCCGGACAAGAGACTAATCCGTCGGTTTGTCCAAAACCAAAATCGGAAAAACTTCCTTTACCCGGAAAGCACGGGCGATTCCACCAGGATAACTCTTTACTCTAACGTAGTCAAGATCATTACTGATCAAACTGATCTGACTGCACCTTTAACGGTACTTGGTCAAATCAAGGAAGAACTTGCACTTGGATCATTGGGATCAACGCTTTTTTTCCCATCAAGAGGCACAGCCGTTGATTCCTATCCATAGAACAATTTCTATCCGGGATTTACTTCATCTATCGTAATAATAGAAATTAAATCTCGATTTACGGATCCATCAGTCCAGCCTAACCCCATCCGATCCCATGGGTTAGCCAACCGCCCAACCACTGTAGTGATGGGATCCAATTTGGAATTTGGTTAGGTTTTGTCCCAGGTACCAAGGAAAAGAGTTCCAAGGCCCCCTAGCCGGAAGTTCATGCAAACATAAAACTAGTCATACCACTTACACACCCAATATGAAATTGCCTTTTTCTTAGCATCAACTAGCTTTAAAACAATCCTTTAACAAAACCATTATGTCACTGATGACAATCCTCAAAGTCTCTGGTTGAATCCTTATTTCCAGTCATTCTTTCATCGGTATACTTATGGCATCATTGGCAACCAAAACGCTCACCACCTGTTCTCTCAGGGGCCTTTTCCATGGTTCCTAGCTCATAGTAACCGGCAATATATTCATATAATAGAATGGAGTCTCCGTGGAAGATCAGCAAGATCAACCCACAGATCCATATAAAAGAGCCATGGACTCATCTGTTGAGGACCAGCAAGGTCAATCAACCAGATCCATGCCCGGTTTCAGAAAACAACTCTTACTCCTTATTCCAATATCTTCCACGACGCACGTGTGGGTATCTTCGGCGACCCAGAGCCCGAGCACCGTATGGTCAGCACCCTCTAGGATCCTTCGCAGGTGACCTAGCGCTTCACTCATAGGCCGCTTCCTTGGTCCCTCATCCACCGTACCGGAAGCTCACCATTTAAATCGAGCCGAGGCTGGTCAAGACCTCGATCGACCTTGCTACGCGAGACGTCCTCCATTGACTCTCCGTCAGCAGTTGCAACTTTATCAGTTCAGTCTTCATGACCTTAATCCTCAAGACGATCAAAATGCTTCTCCAGCATTCTTGACATAAAACAGTCATTTACAAACAATCACAAATACAGTTTCTATAACGAACTCTTGTCTTTCCATATTATCCACTCTCGGACAACATTACTTATTCCACATTCCATTCAATGTGTACTCGTTCTCATCCATTCACTCATATAGACTACACATTATCTCACATACACCTTCATATTCATTATTCTACATACATATCCATGTTCGTACGTCCACATCATACATCCAATTTCACATTCATACATACGCATCTACATGCATACATCCACATCCACATTCATACATCCATACCTCCATTTCCACATCTACACATCCACATTCATATTCATACATCCACATTCACATGCATACATCCATTTTCACATCCTCATTCATACATCCACATTCACATATATACATCCACATCCGTATCTACATCTATACATCCACATCCACATCCACATTCACATTCATACATATACATCCATTTTCACATCCTCATTCATACATACACATCCACATACATACATACACATCCGTATCTACATCCATACATCCACATCCACATCTACATTCACATTCATACATATACATCTACATGTATACATACACATCCGTATCTACATCCATACATCCACATCCACATCAACATTCACATTTATACATATACATCTACATGTATACATCCACATCACATTCATACAACCATATTACATCCATTCTCGTCCTAACACATCCCATATACATCTTAACACATCCTAACTCATCTTAACACATTCTATCACATCTCATACACATCTTATCACATCTTTTTACATCTCATACACCTCTTATCACATCCTATCACTTTCCATACGCATCTTATCAAATCTTATCACATCTCATACACATCTTATCACATCTTTTTACATCTCATACACCTCTTATCACATCCTATCACTTTCCATACGCATCTTATCAATTCTTATCACATCTCATACACCTCTTATCACATCCTATCACTTTCCATACGCATCTTATCAATTCTTATCACATCTCATACACCTCTTATCACATCCTATCACTTTCCATACGCATCTTATCAATTCTTATCACATCTCATACACCTCTTATCACATCTTATCACATTTCATATCTTTTTTTTAAAAGAGAATTCTTATATTTGATATAAGATTTCTCTACACATTTATTTATACATAAATTCCATTTAAGGAGACTAAGACTTTCGAAATTAAAATCAATCTTTTATGCATCTTCTTATGCATAATTTCAATTTGGTTGGGAATTACACTTTTAGAATAAAAGAATTTCTCTTATGCATCTAAGTTAAGCATAAAATCCATTTATGAGGAAAATCACACTTTTAGTATAAAAAGAATATCTTTTATGCATACCTATATGCATGAAATCCAATATGATAAAAGTAACACTTTTCATATAAAATTTTTTCCTTTATGCATACTTCTATGCATGAAAATTAAAAATGATAAAAGTAACACTTTTGATATAAAAAATTTTCCTTTATGCATACTTCTATGCATGAAAATTAAAAATGATAAAAGTAACACTTTTGATATAAAAATTTTCTTTTATGCATACTTTTATGCATGAAAATTAAAAATGATAAAAGTAACACTTTTGATATAAAAAAATTTTCTTTTATGCATACTTCTATGCATGAAAATTAAAAATGATAAAAGAAACACTTTTGATATAAAAAAATTTCTTTTATGCATACTTCTATGCATGAAAATTAAAAATGATAAAAGTAACACTTTTGATATAAAATTTTTTCCTTTATGCATACTTCTATGCATGAAAATTAAAAATGATAAAAGTAACACTTTTGATATAAAAAATTTTCCTTTATGCATACTTCTATGCATGAAAATTAAAAATGATAAAAATAACACTTTTGATATAAAAATTTATCCACTATGCATACTTCTATGCATGAAATAAAAATGGTAAAAATAACACTTTTGATATAAAAATTTATCCATTATGCATACTTCTATGCATGAAATAAAAATGGTAAAAATAACACTTTTGATATAAAAATTTATCCATTATGCATACTTCTATGCATGAAATAAAAATGGTAAAAATAACACTTTTGATATAAAAACTTATCCTTTATGCATGATATTAAAATTCAATTTCTCCATGATTGTAATGAAATTCTTTCAATTAATCTAGGATGATAATTCCTAGAATATGGTAGGAAGTCCTCTTTTTATGCTTTGAATGAAATTATTTTATGCATAATTTTTATAAAAATTTTGCCATAGCTCCGCTGCTATGACTGATAAATCTCAATTTTTCTAAGGGATAATGCTTATCATTAAGGAAATAATTAAAATGATCTCTAATTGGATTATTAATCCATAATGGATTGAATCATCAATATACATAAACTAAAAGCATAGAAAAAAGCCATTAATTTGACCTCAAGCATAGCTTAATCTTGGGTTAAGGAAAAGCTTTATGAAAAGCTTGATTTGGATTGAGAACGGGTCATGAGTATGACCATTTCTTGAGTGAGAGAGAGAATTTACATAAAAATCATTAGAATTTAAACATAAATGAAAATTAACTTCAATAGCATTTATTAAATTATGTAACTCTTCACTACTATTCAAACTTCAATAGCATTTAAAAAAACCATACCAATTAAACTTCTCAAGCTTGAGAGGGGTTGAGAAGAGAGAAACATTGAGAAATTATAGAAAGATCAATATTCACTAATTACCTTACAACTTGCTTGATTCTTTGTTCACGGTAGAGGCCCCCAACCAATCAATTGGTTAAGTATGTTGATGGAGCCACTAATGGGGATTGAAGAAAGAGGGAAGCTCCAAAAACTAGTGAATTATTAAATGAATTCACAGTTCTTGGCTTAGGTGGAGTAGAGTAACGATGCATAAACACTATCTATTTTTCAACAAGGGGGAGGCTTCTATTTATAGGAAAAATTGAGCTCCTAACCAAACAAACTGATTCTAGAATTTTCTAAATCAGTTTGGTCAATATTTGACCATTTTTAGGTCAGTTAAGCTAACTTTTTGGAACTAGACTTGAATGAGGAGAGAGGAGAGATGAAATATCTCAATTTTTATGAGTTTAAAACTCATTCAAGCATGTGAAATATGCACCTCCTTTAAAGAACTCCCCTTCCTTACATATGTGTCATAATGGAATCATTTTAATATTGCTCATAGTTTTTTTACTAAAAAACCTTGTGCATTTTTAACTCTTCATCTTATGTGAAATATGCACCTCCTTTAAAGAATTCCCCTTCCTTACATATGTGTCATAATGGAATCATTTTAATATTGCTCATAGTTTTTTACTAATAAACCTTGTACATTTTCAACTCTTCATCTTATGTGAAATATGCACCTCCTTTAAAGAATTCCCCTTCCTTACATATGTGTCATAATGGAATCATTTAATATTGCTCATAGTTTTTTACTAATAAACCTTGTACATTTTCAACTCTTCATCTTATGTGAGCATTTACTCATTTTTGGATACCCAAAATATCTCATATTTTTAATATTGCTCATAGTTTTTTACTAATAAACCTTGTACATTTTCAACTCTTCACCTTATGTGAGCATTTACTCATTTTTGGGTATCTTCTTTTTACAAATTTGGATTTATCTCTTCCCTACACATGGATTGATGCTATTGGCCCATAGGAACCTTAATTGGACCATAGTCTAAAGATTTCTGAAAATCTAGACCCTTAGACTAAGGTTCTTTATACCTATTTCCAATTAATTCCAATTGCACATTGGAAAATTCTTTTTGAATTTCTGTTTCAGGGAAACTCATCTGAATTATAAGAGATATTTTTCTATCCAAAAATATTCAAAATCTGAATATTCTCTCTCTAGAATAATTTTCCTCTCTCTAGGCTAAAATAGTTAGCAACAGGGTCTTTATATTTCTGAAGAGGGTTGATTACAGGGGAAGATACTAGACATCAAAGAGGGGTTGGGGGAGGAATCTTACATTCTACCCCACTTAAAAAACGCGAGATGTCCTCATCTCGCAACTTGTGATAATTTCGCAAGATTCACAAATATGAGACTTAGAGAAAAATTTTAATCAAGATTAACCACCAAGATAAGTCTTAAAGAGAGCAAGATTCAAAATACGAACAAGCTTTAAACTTTATTCATTCTCGAAACTTATACAGTAAAGATAGAGGAACTCTTTACACTTCCATAAGCCCGTCCATCATATGGTCACAAAAGCAGTCCTCACAAGCTGCACAAGTATAAGGTAACTCATCTATGGGAATGATTCTGTGGGTTATTGCTGCGCCTATCTCAGTGGTATGAGGTGTTCTAACAAAAGGACCTCTGAGAGGCAAGCCAAAAACGGGGTAAAGGCATATCTTCTCATGAGGAAGAAAACACACCAGTAAGAAGACCCGCTCAGAAAACCCAAGATGTCTTGATCTCATGACGTAGTAGTATCGAGGACCCAAACCCAAGGCTTTGATAACCATGGCCAAGCGGACATTGTTACGAAAGTGCTGCTGACCCCAGGGTGTTACCCTAGTTATGTCTTGATAGGTCCGCCATTTGGTCTGCGCTACAGAAGTTCCTAGGTGAGGAAAAAGTGAGCGCTCATACTGTTCTATAAAATCCTTCTTCACAGACTCACTTGCGTCTTGAAGGTGAGGAATCATTATGGATAAAACTAATTCTTGTTGCCAAGCCATGAAGGAGATTAAGAAAGAAAGGAGATCGATGGGAGTAAGATTACTGTGAACGACAAGTAAAAGTTACGACTTATATAAAGGAAGGAGCTAGTGTAACTTAGAAGCCAACGGTAACTTGCCAATGAAGTTTTACCGTCTTTCCATGATTTGGGTTTGGCATATTTTTCTATAGAAGGCATTTAGAACTTTGAGATGAGGAGATAAAAGAAGTTCGTAAGCTAAATAACCTACTTTCTTTGGTCCACAATATCTGGGAGATAACTTCTTATACTTCCCAAGAGATAAAGAACTTCATTTGGGCCGTACTCGAATGAAGACCAAAACCTTGATATCCAAAACATCGATTCTCACTTCTGAACTCATTGTTCTGAATCTTAAAATAGGTGGGACTCTTGAGAAGTATTCAGGGAAAAGGTTCTTCCTTTTTTAAACAGAATCTTTCTTTTATTTTAGAGAGAGAATAATTATAAGATCAGAAAGGGAGATTCTTACTCCTGTATACCTCGAAGGCTGGGGGAGAATCTTACATTCTACCCCACTTGAAAAGTGCGAGATGTCCTCATCTCGCAAGGTAGAGGACAACTCTTTTTCTTAAGATCCAATTTATTCTGGGGTTCCTTATATTCTGGTCAACCCAACAGAATACGGGGATAATTATCCCTTATATAGAACTCATCATTAAATAACAATTCATTCAGATCATATCATTCATATCTTTAACACGATAATGGTCCATTAGACTGAAAATTTTCCTTCTGAACATTCCTCCACAGGAATTTTAGTTAAGCAAGTTCTCAATTTGTCATCCCTTAACTTAATCTACCGTCTCAAGTGTTAACAGTAGCAATCTGACAGCACAATCCACTAATCTCATAGTGATTTGGTGAAATCATTATCATCATTCCAGTTATGAATATCATCACTGGGACTCGTCCCATTCATCCTCATTGTGGTTTCGCTCAGCTTATTACATTTCAACTAAATTTCGAAAATCGTCATTTTTCAATCAGAATCCAATTCAATTCATCAATTCTCAAACAGAATTAAAAATCATATCAACCACATTTGAAATCATCATCTGGATAGCATTAACGCTTATAATTTCAAGTCTTAGATTTACTCGTATATACTGTCAGTAAAGAGCTACAGTTATACTCTCGGTATATACGGGTAGTCATGATACTTGGAACTATAAGATAGATACCATCATGTCTAGGCCTCAAGCAAGTCAGGGTTCCATACAATTGCGGCATCTGAAAACCCAATTACTAAATTACAAATTTTTCAGTTTGAATATCAAATTGTATGAATTATATCACACAATTACAACCTTTTTGTGTTTCTTGATAAATTTTTGACATATTTGGCTTCTCAATTGATCTTTATTAGCCAATTGCTCTGATGATTGTATCCTGTGACATCAAAATCCTCTTCCAAGGCTTCCACCCATTTCTCCACAGCCTCACCCAAGTTCTCCCCTTCTCCTTTGAAGGGTCCTAGCTGAGACCTATGAAGAGCCTTGCGATCATTAAGGTCAAGCTCGTCATCTTCAGAGACAGGGTCTGGCTGACGACCACGGTTTCCTCGTCTCATGATTTTGCCAAAATTTATATATTATTAAATTTTTATTTTGATATTATTCACGAGATCCTAAGACTTAAGAGTTCGAAAAACAATTTCTTATACAAGACAAGATCTTAATGGAGATCTATGGCATATGTCCGATAACAGATTTTTTTTTTCTTTATCAGCAGTAGATCGTTCGCCATAAACAATCATTTATTCAACAGGAATTTTTTTAACCGGAAAACGTTTCTTTATTTATATAAAAGTTGCAATATATACATAGAGCAACTTGGCTCTGAGTTCAAAATCTCCTCGAAAGACATATAAGAGGACCGTACTGGGCCATAGTCATGCCCTGTTACATAAGTTCTCTAACTGCGAAGGGAGCTATTATTTTCTCCTTAGGGATAAATCGACTAAGGAGTCTATAAACTCGGCAAGCACGTCTGAAATTTTGAGGCGTTGAAAGATATAGAATGACACCACGCGTCATTTTCAGCTTTATCAAAATCATGGCTAATGAGAGGTTCTGCCTCAGCATTGCACGCCGGTTGTAAGAGGCGTGGATATATAGCCCTGCAAACCACTTATGCTATTGTCTCTCCACTAGGTTAGGAAAATACAATTCCTCGAAATGGCGTGCGAGTCTTTCTCGGCTTGTTCGTGTTGAAGCGGAAGAGATGAGATGCTCGAAGGCAAATGCAATCATATCTTGAGACTGGGTGAGGTCGAGAATACCAGATAAATGGGGAACTTCCATCTATAAAAATAATTTCTTTGATTAAAATTTCTTCATTAAAGAAGCTTACGGAATGAAAATACATTATGAAAATGCTGTTTCTGAATTCTTATTACCAATTTTAGATAAGAATTTAATTATCCTTATTAGCTTTCAATTTGGCTCTAATACCAACTGTAAGATCCCTGTTTCCACCGCGCAACGGATTCGGGGTACTAGCAGCGGAAGTAGCACTTCTCGCGCGGGACAAGGGTCCCACACTCGGGGCCTCGCCCACGGATATCCGGACAAGAGACTAATCCGTCGGTTTGTCCAAAACCGAAATTGGAAAAACTTCCTTTACCCGGAAAGCACGGGCGATTCCACCAGGATAACTCTTTACTCTAACGTAGTCAAGATCATTACTGATCAAACTGATCTGACTGCACCTTTAACGGTACTTGGTCAAATCAAGGAAGAACTTGCACTTGGATCATTGGGATCAACGCTTTTTTTCCCATCAAGAGGCACAGCCGTTGATTCCTATCCATAGAACAATTTCTATCCGGGATTTACTTCATCTATCGTAATAATAGAAATTAAATCTCGATTTACGGATCCATCAGTCCAGCCTAACCCCATCCGATCCCATGGGTTAGCCAACCGCCCAACCACTGTAGTGATGGGATCCAATTTGGAATTTGGTTAGGTTTTGTCCCAGGTACCAAGGAAAAGAGTTCCAAGGCCCCCTAGCCGGAAGTTCATGCAAACATAAAACTAGTCATACCACTTACACACCCAATATGAAATTGCCTTTTTCTTAGCATCAACTAGCTTTAAAACAATCCTTTAACAAAACCATTATGTCACTGATGACAATCCTCAAAGTCTCTGGTTGAATCCCTATTTCCAGTCATTCTTTCATCGGTATACTTATGGCATCATTGGCAACCAAAACGCTCACCACCTGTTCTCTCAGGGGCCTTTTCCATGGTTCCTAGCTCATAGTAACCGGCAATATATTCATATAATAGAATGGAGTCTCCGTGGAAGATCAGCAAGATCAACCCACAGATCCATATAAAAGAGCCATGAGGACCAGCAAGGTCAATCAACCAGATCCATGCCCGGTTTCAGAAAACAACTCTTACTCCTTATTCCAATATCTTCCACGACGCACGTGTGGGTATCTTCGGCGACCCAGAGCCCGAGCACCGTATGGTCAGCACCCTCTAGGATCCTTCGCAGGTGACCTAGCGCTTCACTCATAGGCCGCTTCCTTGGTCCCTCATCCACCGTACCGGAAGCTCACCATTTAAATCGAGCCGAGGCTGGTCAAGACCTCGATCGACCTTGCTACGCGAGACGTCCTCCATTGACTCTCCGTCAGCAGTTGCAACTTTATCAGTTCAGTCTTCATGACCTTAATCCTCAAGACGGTCAAAATGCTTCTCCAGCATTCTTGACATAAAACAGTCATTTACAAACAATCACAAATACAGTTTCTATAATAACCTCTTGTCTTTCCATATTATCCAGTCTCGGACCACATTACTTATTCCACATTCCATTCAATGTGTACTCGTTCTCATCCATTCACTCATATAGACTACACATTATCTCACATACACCTTCATATTCATTATTCTACATACATATCCATGTTCGTACGTCCACATCATACATCCAATTTCACATTCATACATACGCATCTACATGCATACATCCACATCCACATTCATACATCCATACCTCCATTTCCACATCCACACATCCAAATTCATATTCATACATCCACATTAACATGCATACATCCATTTTCACATCCTCATTCATACATCCACATTCACATACATACATCCACATCCGTATCTACATCTATACATCCACATCCACATCCACATTCACATTCATACATATACATCTACATGTATACATCCATTTTCACATCCTCATTCATACATACACATCCACATATATACATACACATCCGTATCTACATCCATACATCCACATCCACATCCACATTCACATTCATACATATACATCTACATGTATACATACACATCCGTATCTACATCCATACATCCACATCCACATCAACATTCACATTTATACATATACATCTACATGTATACATCCACATCACATTCATACAACCATATTACATCCATTCTCGTCCTAACACATCCCATATACATCTTAACACATCCTAACTCATCTTAACACATTCTATCACATCTCATACACATCTTATCACATCTTTTTACATCTCATACACCTCTTATCACATCCTATCACTTTCCATATGCATCTTATCAAATCTTATCACATCTCATACACATCTTATCACATCTTTTTACATCTCATACACCTCTTATCACATCCTATCACTTTCCATACGCATCTTATCAATTCTTATCACATCTCATACACCTCTTATCACATCCTATCACTTTCCATACGCATCTTATCAATTCTTATCACATCTCATACACCTCTTATCACATCCTATCACTTTCCATACGCATCTTATCAATTCTTATCACATCTCATACACCTCTTATCACATCTTATCACATTTCATATCTTTTTTTTTTAAAGAGAATTCTTATATTTGATATAAGATTTCTCTACACATTTATTTATACATAAATTCCATTTAAGGAGACTAAGACTTTCGAAATTAAAATCAATCTTTTATGCATCTTCTTATGCATAATTTCAATTTGGTTGGGAATTACACTTTTAGAATAAAAGAATTTCTCTTATGCATCTAAGTTAAGCATAAAATCCATTTATGAGGAAAATCACACTTTTAGTATAAAAAGAATATCTTTTATGCATACCTATATGCATGAAATCCAATATGATAAAAGTAACACTTTTGATATAAAAATTTTTCCTTTATGCATACTTCTATGCATGAAAATTAAAAATGATAAAAGTAACACTTTTGATATAAAAAATTTTCCTTTATGCATACTTCTATGCATGAAAATTAAAAATGATAAAAGTAACACTTTTGATATAAAAATTTTCTTTTATGCATACTTTTATGCATGAAAATTAAAAATGATAAAAGTAACACTTTTGATATAAAAAAAATTTCTTTTATGCATACTTCTATGCATGAAAATTAAAAATGATAAAAGTAACACTTTTGATATAAAAAATTTTCTTTTATGCATACTTCTATGCATGAAAATTAAAAATGATAAAAGTAACACTTTTGATATAAAATTTTTTCCTTTATGCATACTTCTATGCATGAAAATTAAAAATGATAAAAGTAACACTTTTGATATAAAAATTTTCTTTTATGCATACTTTTATGCATGAAAATTAAAAATGATAAAAGTAACACTTTTGATATAAAAAAATTTTCTTTTATGCATACTTCTATGCATGAAAATTAAAAATGATAAAAGTAACACTTTTGATATAAAAAATTTTCTTTTATGCATACTTCTATGCATGAAAATTAAAAATGATAAAAGTAACACTTTTGATATAAAATTTTTTCCTTTATGCATACTTTTATGCATGAAAATTAAAAATGATAAAAGTAACACTTTTGATATAAAAAATTTTCCTTTATGCATACTTCTATGCATGAAAATTAAAAATGATAAAAATAACACTTTTGATATAAAAATTTATCCACTATGCATACTTCTATGCATGAAATAAAAATGGTAAAAATAACACTTTTGATATAAAAATTTATCCATTATGCATACTTCTATGCATGAAATAAAAATGGTAAAAATAACACTTTTGATATAAAAATTTATCCATTATGCATACTTCTATGCATGAAATAAAAATGGTAAAAATAACACTTTTGATATAAAAACTTATCCTTTATGCATGATATTAAAATTCAATTTCTCCATGATTGTAATGAAATTCTTTCAATTAATCTAGGATGATAATTCCTAGAATATGGTAGGAAGTCCTCTTTTTATGCTTTGAATGAAATTATTTTATGCATAATTTTTATAAAAATTTTGCCATAGCTCCGCTGCTATGACTGATAAATCTCAATTTTTCTAAGGGATAATGCTTATCATTAAGGAAATAATTAAAATGATCTCTAATTGGATTATTAATCCATAATGGATTGAATCATCAATATATATAAACTAAAAGCATAGAAAAAAGCCATTAATTTGACCTCAAGCATAGCTTAATCTTGGGTTAAGGAAAAGCTTTATGAAAAGCTTGATTTGGATTGAGAACGGGTCATGAGTATGACCATTTCTTGAGTGAGAGAGAGAATTTACATAAAAATCATTAGAATTTAAACATAAATGAAAATTAACTTCAATAGCATTTATTAAATTATGTAACTCTTCACTACTATTCAAACTTCAATAGCATTTAAAAAAACCATACCAATTAAACTTCTCAAGCTTGAGAGGGGTTGAGAAGAGAGAAACATTGAGAAATTATAGAAAGATCAATATTCACTAATTACCTTACAACTTGCTTGATTCTTTGTTCACGGTAGAGGCCCCCAACCAATCAATTGGTTAAGTATGTTGATGGAGCCACTAATGGGGATTGAAGAAAGAGGGAAGCTCCAAAAACTAGTGAATTATTAAATGAATTCACAGTTCTTGGCTTAGGTGGAGTAGAGTAACGATGCATAAACACTATCTATTTTTCAACAAGGGGGAGGCTTCTATTTATAGGAAAAATTGAGCTCCTAACCAAACAAACTGATTCTAGAATTTTCTAAATCAGTTTGGTCAATATTTGACCATTTTTAGGTCAGTTAAGCTAACTTTTTGGAACTAGACTTGAATGAGGAGAGAGGAGAGATGAAATATCTCAATTTTTATGAGTTTAAAACTCATTCAAGCATGTGAAATATGCACCTCCTTTAAAGAACTCCCCTTCCTTACATATGTGTCATAATGGAATCATTTTAATATTGCTCATAGTTTTTTTTACTAAAAAACCTTGTGCATTTTCAACTCTTCATCTTATGTGAAATATGCACCTCCTTTAAAGAATTCCCCTTCCTTACATATGTGTCATAATGGAATCATTTTAATATTGCTCATAGTTTTTTACTAATAAACCTTGTACATTTTCAACTCTTCATCTTATGTGAAATATGCACCTCCTTTAAAGAATTCCCCTTCCTTACATATGTGTCATAATGGAATCATTTAATATTGCTCATAGTTTTTTACTAATAAACCTTGTACATTTTTAACTCTTCATCTTATGTGAGCATTTACTCATTTTTGGATACCCAAAATATCTCATATTTTTAATATTGCTCATAGTTTTTTACTAATAAACCTTGTACATTTTCAACTCTTCACCTTATGTGAGCATTTACTCATTTTTGGGTATCTTCTTTTTACAAATTTGGATTTATCTCTTCCCTACACATGGATTGATGCTATTGGCCCATAGGAACCTTAATTGGACCATAGTCTAAAGATTTCTGAAAATCTAGACCCTTAGACTAAGGTTCTTTATACCTATTTCCAATTAATTCCAATTGCACATTGGAAAATTCTTTTTGAATTTCTGTTTCAGGGGAACTCATCTGAATTATAAGAGATATTTTTCTATCCAAAAATATTCAAAATTTGAATATTCTCTCTCTAGAATAATTTTCCTCTCTCTAGGCTAAAATAGTTAGCAACAGGGTCTTTATATTTCTGAAGAGGGTTGATTACAGGGGAAGATACTAGACATCAAAGAGGGGTTGGGGGAGGAATCTTACAGAGAGAGAGAGAGAGAGAGAGAGAGAGAGAGAGTTTAATATTTATTAAACTTAAACTAACCGTAATTATAATTATAACTTAATAAAAGGTGGATGGTTACATGCACTAGTGTTGGAGAAGAAAACTAAGTAGGAATGGTATGAGCTATTGGGGAAAATGCAGAGCTAAATTACTAGAGATGATTGATGTCCATGGGTTGTATTTTTTATGGAAGCTTACCCTATTTTAAATGCAAGAAGTTTCTTGATTTTCAAATATCGTTTGGCACTAATCACTCCTAATGGTTCTATTATCCATAATAGTGTAATGGCTCTTTTTCCTTTTGAAATTCATAATGAATATGGGTCCCAAATTTTAAAACACATTAATTAATTAGTTGAGGCAAGGCAACCTTAGTCTTAGTTAATTAATTAATGTGAGTGCAACCTTAGGCTCAGGCGGCGCGTGACGTATGGAATCTTCCCGTAACCCCCTCATCACGCTTATAAAAGGTGGTTTGTTGTTTTTTTTCTTTTAAATGAAAGCCCCCGCGAGAGAGAGAGAGAGAGAGAGAGAGAGAGAGAGAGAGAGAGAGAGAGAGAGAGAGAGAGAGAGAGAGAGAGAGAGAGAGAGAGAGAGAGAGAGAGAGAGTAGGCGCTGTGAGACAATGTGGTGAGAGAGAGTGTAGGCACTAAGAGATGACGCTAGAGATAGGGCTGGTCTTAGGTAAACCTTAGGCCATTAATTAATTAATTAGGCTCGCTAGAGCCCGATTAATTAGTTTATGGGCTGGGCCTGAATACGGATAGTAAGCTCACATTAATTAATCATAGCACACAATGGATTGTAATGATGAGAAATCTACTATCATGAATATTTTTAATAATTGATCGTTAATATTTTCCCAAAACTTGTTCAAAAAAGAAACCCCTAAGTAGAGGGCCAATCTTTGAAATATAATATAATCCCTTAAATCTCTTGAAATTGTTTTATCATTGGTCACTAGACAATTGATAGTTCACAAGTTAAATAGATTATTTTTTGAAACACAAGAGAGAGAGAGAGAGAGAGAGAGAGAGAGAGAGAGAGAGAGAGAGAGAGAGAGAGAGAGAGAGAGAGAGAGACTTTAGAGAGAGAGAGAGAAAGAGAAAGAGAGAGAGAGAGAGAGAGAGAGAGAGAGAGAGAGAGAGAGAGAGAGAGAACATGGCCGATCTATTTTTCAATATTTTCCCAAATTGTGTTCAAAAAAGGAGCCTAAGTACACATAAGACCTAATGCCTCAAATAGAACGCAATCATATTGTGACAAATACTTTCATTGGTTTAAAACATAAAATTTTCATTATTGTGTTAAAAAATGAGAGGTATTTGTAACCTCCAACAAAAAAATAAAAAAAATGAAAATCTTTCCACACACACACACACACACACACACACACAGAAATTATATTTTAAATATTTTCCAATAACCCATTTCTCAAAAAAGAACCCCAAAGCAAACATTACATATACCACTTACCTTATCAAAGGTAATTGTATTATGGAAGATAGTTTCATTGGGTTATTAAAGACGTATAATTTACAACATGGTGTTAAAAATGAAAGGTTATTGTAACCCCCAACAAAAAATCAAAATAAGCAAAAAATCATAGTAATCTTTCCCCTACCTGCATGCACACATTGTGTGTGTGTGTGTGTGTGTGTGTGTGTGTGTGTGTGTGTGTATAAAACTAAAATATGAGGTAAATGAATATGTGTATGTATCCAAAGTGTGAGTGTGTGAGTACATATTTTTCATTAAGGAGAAATTTGAATTGTGTGTGTGTGTGTGTGTGTGTGTGTGTGTGTGTGTGTGTGTGGCCACCACCATCCCAAAGGGTAAGTCCATATGGTGGGAGGTAAGCCCACCAAGTGGACTTACCCTCCACCTTAATAAGGGGATTAATGTCAAACCAAAGTTTAGGAAATGTGTTCTTAAAAAATTAAAATAAAGAATGTTATTACTGATAATGTTAGGATTAAAACCATTGTTTACAAAAAGATTCATTAGTTTAAGTAAATCAAGATAAGCCCATGAGACATGTGATGCATTATAGATAAGAGGTAACACTTGAGAAACACAAACTTTGTAAGCAATATATTTTTGGTCTATTACTATTTGCATGGATAAACGAAACATTTGGGTATGGTAACTGATCTTTTTCCAGTTAGTATGTGTGTCAAAATCCCCAATAAAGGGTCTTCTAAGGGTAATAGAAGTGTTTAGATAAGTGGTAAGTAGATTTGATGGTAATCATATCCAAAGGATATATGCTCAAATGATTAGAAGGATCAATAGACCTATTATGTGAAAGGCAATCCAAGAGAAAAATATTGTTGCTAAACGCTAAATCATCCATAAAGTGAAATGACAAATAGAAGGCTTAGGCATATCAACTTGTTTATGTTTAGATAGTTTTGGAATAAATTCTAATTCAAACCATGCTAAGTATATATTACACCAAAGGGGCGAACAAGAATATCCCATTGGGATGCCTTTAGTTTGAACAAAAACAGTATTTCCCAACTTAGTAAAACAATTATTCAAAACAAATAGGTTAAGACCTATGAAATCTTCAAAGTTAAAAGCAATATCCTTGGTTTCTTAGTAAGCATAAATTGTTTTCTATGCTTCTTGAAGCCACAATATCCTAAATTTTGTATCATTCTGATAAAATTTTGAATTGAGTCGATTAGACTATTATCACCTTGATGCGGGATAGCTTCATAACATGACATAATATGAAAGGTATAGATAGAGTAGATATGCTTTGGAAGATTTATCAAAAGTCATACTAATTATGGATAATCCAGTAAGCATTAGTGCGGATTGGAGAGAAGACCAAAATGTCTTTGTGAAGTTTCTCAATGAATTATATGATACCAGCATCCAAGGCCTTAAGTAATTTAGTAATAAGATCAGTTATATTAGAAAACATACAATTATGTGCATTAGTTAGCCATTTAAAGATATTTTTGTGAATTTTATATGAGCCCATAATATATGAAAAGGTAGAGCGAGCAGCAGGGGTAATTTCATAAGAGAGTGAGAAGCTTACCACTAACTCCAATACTTCTTTTTCAGTACATGAAGAAGGAGAAAACTCAAGGGAATTAAGTCTTTGACGTGCTACAAGTCTCATGAGATGTTTACAGATAAATGTGGGTTGTTTGAGCTGATTTGTCTAATCCACAAATGTGCAGATGGTTAGTAAGGTACTCAATCTTGTTCATAATGCCATGGTCTTTAAACCAAGGAGTTTGATTAAACTTAAGGTTAGGGAAAAGAGACTTTAAATCTCTAAGAACAATGTATCTAATTAAAGTGTTATGTTTACTTGAGACATGAATGAATACACATCCAAGCACACAGAGTTTAGACCAAGTAGTATTTAATTCTTTAATGACGGGGTATGGATTACTGGGGACGGAAGGGATATGGTTAAGACCTTTTTTCATGAATGAATCTTTTACTATGTTTTTTCTTTCTATTAAGTAAATTTAAATCATTAGTTTTTTTTAGTAAGAAATCTTACATGATCATCTTCGGTGTTGAATTCTAGAGCCTTTGTGGTATCGTTGAAGTCCTCCTCCGTACCTCGAAAAACACAAGGTTTCTTTGTAGAAGATTTCATAGTACTGTGTAATATCACTATTCTTTGCGGATTTAAGAATAGCTTCAATAGTATTAGAAACAGGGGTGTTAAGCAAGTGAGAAAGCAAAGGGGTATTAGGATTGTAAAGAGCTAGATTGCGGGCAGCTTGGAGCACAAAGTCATGGAACCAAAAGTAAACAATGAGAGCAGTCCTTTTCAAAATCAAACAATTTTTTATGAAAACCTAAATCTTTAAAGCATGAAAAAGCAGACTTTGAGAATTTTGGGGTCCACACCCTTCTCTTTGTAGGCATCCTATGTTGCATGAATTCATGAAAAAAGATCTTAACCATATCCCTTCTGTCCCGAGTAATCCATACCCCGTCATTAAAGAATTAAATACTACTTGGTCTAAACTCTATGTGCTTTTGGATGTGTATTCATTCATGCCTCAAGTAAACATAACACTTTCATTAGATACATTGTTCTTAGAGATTTAAATTCTCTTTTTCCTAACCTTACGTTTAATCAAACTCCTTGGTTTAAAGACCATGACATTATGAACAAGATTGAGTACCTTACTAACCATCTGTACATTTGTGGATTAGACAAATCAGCTCAAACAACCCACATTTATCTGTAAACATCTCATGAGACTTGTAGCACATCAAAGACTTAATTCCCTTGAGTTTTCTCCTTCTTCATGTACTGAAAAAGAAGTATTGGAGTTAGTGGTAAGCTTCTCACTCTCTTATGAAAATACCCCTCTTGCTAGCTCTACCTTTCCATATATTATGGGAATATATAAAGTTCACAAAAATATCTTTAGATGGCTAACTAGTGCACATAATTGTATGTTTTCTAATATAACTGATCTTATTACTAAATTACTTAAGGCCCTGGATGCTGGTATTATAGAATTCATTGAGAAACTTCACAAAGACATTTCGGTCTTCTCTCCAACCCACATCAAGGTGATAATAGTCTAATCGACTCAATTCAAAATTTTATCAGAATGATACAAAATTTAGGATATTGTGGCTTCAAGAAGCATAGAAAACAATTTATGCTTACTAAGAAACCAAGGATATTGCTTTTAACTTTGAAGATTTCATAGGTCTTAACCTATTTGTTTTGAATAATTGTTTTACTAAGCTGGGAAATACTGTTTTTGTTCAAACTAAAGGCATCCCAATGGGATATTCTTGTTCGCCCCTTTGGTGTAATATATACTTAGCATGGTTTGAATTAGAATTTATTCCAAAACTATCTAAACATAAACAAGTTGATATGCCTCAAGCCTTCTATTTGTCATTTCACTTTATGGATGATTTAGCATTTAGCAACAATATTTTTCTCTTGGATTGCCTTTCTCATAATAGGTCTATTGATCCTTCTAATCATTTGAGCATATATCCTTTGGATATGATTACCATCAAATCTACTTATTACACTTAATTTACCACTTATCTAAACACTTCTATTACCCTTAGAAGACCCTTTATTGGGGATTTTGACACACATACTAACTAGAAAAAGATCAGTTACCGTACCCAAATGTTTCGTTTATCCATGCAAATAGTAATATACCAAAAAATATTGCTTACAAAGTTTGTGTTTCTCAAGTGTTACCTCTTATCTATAATGCATCACATGTATCATGGGCTTATCTTGATTTACTTAAACTAATGAATCTTTTTGTAAACAATGGTTTTAATCCTAACATTATCAGTAATAACATTTTTATTTTAACTTTTTAAGAACACATTTCCTAGACTTTGATTTGACATTAATCCCCTTATTAAGGTCGAGGGTAAGTCCACTTGGTGGGCTTACCTCCCACCATATGGACTTACCCTTTGGGATGGTGGTGGCCACACAAACACACACACACACACACACACACACACACAATGCAATTTTCATAAAAAATTTGTTGGATTTTGAAAAGCAAGCTTTGCTAACCAAAACCCCTTCTGCTTTAACTATTGCCTCTATTAATGGTTGGATTGCCCTTCTTGTTAATTCAAAAAATGACTAAGCCTCTTTCATAGAGGCCTTCAATAAGTTACTTTCTTCTCTACCCCTTTTTGACTTTCAGGATTCTTGTGACCTTAACTTCTATTTTTCTACCTTGCCTTCTATTGTAAACAAGCTCTTTCAAATTAATGGTCTCCCCTCCATTCCTTTAGAAATCAAATCTACTCCTGAAATCGTCAATCCCGTCCTTGACTTTGATCTTTTGGACGATGATGAAAGAGAAGCCCTTCTTCTTTATCATCGAAGCCTTCTTCTTCCTTTCCCTCTCGGAAAGTGATTTCTCCTTCCTATTCGGGTGCCATCCCTCTCCTCCCTCCCTGACAAATTTAGTTGGACTCTATTAGACTTGATCATAAATTATGGGACTTCTGCGAGTTAAGCGTAGGAACAAGATCTTTTTGCTCCACTAGCCCATGACTTAAATGTTGGGGTTAACAATATGAAGTAATCAACCATCGTGCATATTTCTCTATCTCTTCCTTAGCCCTCTTTTGTAAATTTTCCTATGAAGTAGTGGATCAATGTTGGTCCACAGTTATCCAAGCCAAACATCTACTTTCTATTGATTTCTTTTTTGAACTTGGGCAAATTAAACTCTCAGATATTCATCCTTCTAAATGTTCCAACACGGCTTTGGTCGCTAGAACTAAGGGACCCATTAATCAAGAGAGTTCGTGAACCCAATTTTTTTAAAAAACTGTTGAAACACTTTTAAACCTTTTCTTAAATGCCCATGTAAAAGATCTGATCTTAACTCTACTTGTTCTGCTTCAATCATCTGGTTAGATCACCTATTTTGGTTTGTTTTCCAAAACCTTCCCAAATTTTCATCCGGACCTGCTCTTGGATGGGTGGGCTCCTTTCCCAGTGAAGTTAGGACTGCTCTCATTCTTTACTTTTGGTTCCATGCCTTTATGCTCGAAGCTGCCCGCAATCTAGCTCTTTACAATCCTAATACCCCTTTGCTTTCTCACTTGCTTAACACCCCTGTTTATAATACTATTGAAGTTATTCTTAAATCCGCAAAGAATAGTGTTATTAAAAGGCTTTCCATTACCCCGAGTACTATGAAATCTTCTACAAAGAAACCTTGTATTTTTTGAGGTACGGAAGACTTCAATCAAACACCTTGGTTTAAAGACCATGACATTATGAATAAGATTGAGTACCTTACTAACCATCTGTACATTTGTGGATTAGACAAATTAGCTCAAACAACCCACATTTATCTGTAAACATCTCATGAGACTTGTAGCACGTCAAAGACTTAAGTCCCTTGAGTTTTCTCCTTCTTCATGTACTGAAAAAGAAGTATTGGAGTTAGTGGTAAGCTTCTCACTCTCTTATGAAATTACCCCTCCTGCTAGCTCTACCTTTCCATATATTATGGGCACATATAAAGTTCACAAAAATATCTTTAGATGGCTAACTAATGCACATAATTGTATGTTTTCTAATATAACTGATCTTATTACTAAATTATTTAAGGCCTTGGATGCTGGTATCATAGAATTCATTGAGAAACTTCACAAAGACATTTCGGTCTTCTCTCCAATCCGCACTAATGCTTACTGGATTATCCATAATCAATATGACTTTTGATAAATCTTCCAAAGCATATCTACTCTATCTATACCTTTGATATTGTCATGTTACGAAGCTATCCCGCATCAAGGTGATAATAGTCTAATCGACTCAATTCAAAATTTTATCAGAATGATACAAGATTTAGGATATTGTGGCTTCAAGAAGCATATAAAACAATTTATGCTTACTAAGAAACCAAGGATATTGCTTTTAACTTTGAAGATTTCATATGTCTTAACCTATTTGTTTTGAATAATTGTTTTACTAAGCTGGGAAATACAGTCTTTGTTCAAACTAAAGGCATCCCAATGGGATATTCTTGTTCGCCCCTTTGGTGTAATATATACTTATCATGGTTTGAATTAGAATTTATTCCAAAACTATCTAAACATAAACAAGTTGATATGCCTAAAGCCTTCTATTTGTCATTTCACTTTATGGATGATTTAGCATTTAGCAACAATATTCTTCTCTTGGATTGCCTTTCTCATAATAGGTCTATTGATCCTTCTAATCATTTGAGCATATATCCTTTGGATATGATTTCCATCAAATCTACTTATAACACTTAATTTACCACTTATCTAAACACTTCTATTACCCTTAGAAGACCCTTTATTGGGGATTTTGACACATATACTAACTAGAAAAAGATCAGTTACCGTACCCAAATGTTTCGTTTATCCATGCAAATAGTAATAGACCAAAAAATATTGCTTACAAAGTTTGTGTTTCTCAAGTGTTACCTCTTATCTATAATGCATCACATGTCTCATGGGCTTATCTTGATTTACTTAAACTAATGAATCTTTTTGTAAACAATGGTTTTAATCCTAACATTATCAGTAATAACTTTTTTATTTTAACTTTTTAAGAACACATTTCCTAAACTTTGATTTGACATTAATCCCCTTATTAAGGTGGAGGGTAAGTCCACTTGGTGGGCTTACCTCCCACCATATGGACTTACCCTTTGGGATGGTGGTGGCCACACAAACACACACACACACACACACACACACACAATGCAATTTTCATAAAAAATTTGTTGGATTTTGAAAAGCAAGCTTTGCTAACCAAAACCCCTTCTGCTTTAACTATTGCCTCTATTAATGGTTGGATTGCCCTTCTTGTTAATTCAAAAAATGACCAAGCCTCTTTCATAGAGGCCTTCAATAAGTTACTTTCTTCTCTACCCTTTTTTGACTTTCAGGATTCTTGTGACCTTAACTTCTATTTTTCTACCTTGCCTTCTATTGTAAACAAGCTCTTTCAAATTAATGGTCTCCTCTCCATTCCTTTAGAAATTAAATCTACTCCTGAAATCGTCAATCCCCTCCTTGACTTTGATCTTTTGGATGATGATGAAAGAGAATCCCTTTCTTCTTTATCATCGAAGCCTTCTTCTTCCTTTCCCTCTCGGAAAGTGATTTCTCCTTCCTATTCGGGTGCCATCTCTCTCCTCCCTCCCTGAAAAATTTAGTTGGACTCTATTAGACTTGATCATAAATTATGGGACTTCTGCGAGTTAAGCGTAGGAACAAGATCTTTTTGCTCCACTAGCCCATGACTCAAATGTTGGGGTTAACAATATGAAGTAATCAACCATCGTGCATATTTCTCTATCTCTTCCTTAGCCCTCTTTTGTAAATTTTCCTATGAAGTAGTGGATCAATGTTGGTCCACAGTTATCCAAGCCAAACATCTACTTTCTATTGATTTCTTTTTTGAACTTGGGCAAATTAAACTCTCAGATATTCATCCTTCTAAATGTTCCAACACGGCTTTGGTCGCTAGAACTAAGGGACCCATTAATCAAGAGAGTTCGTGAACCCAATTTCTTTAAAAAAACTATTGAAACACTTTTAAACCTTTTCTTAAATGCCCATGTAAAAGATCTGATCTTAACTCTACTTGTTCTGCTTCCATCATCTGGTTAGATCACCTACTTTGGTTTGTTTTCCAAAACCTTCCCAAATTTTCATCCGGACCTGCTCTTGGATGGGTGGGCTCCTTTCCCAGTGAAGTTAGGACTGCTCTCATTGTTTACTTTTGGTTCCATGCCTTTATGCTCGAAGCTGCCCGCAATCTAGCTCTTTATAATCCTAATACCCGTTTGCTTTCTCACTTGCTTAACACCCTTGTTTCTAATACTATTGAAGTTATTCTTAAATCCGCAAAGAATAGTGTTATTAAAAGGCTTTCCGTTACCCCGAGTACTATGAAATCTTCTACAAAGAAACCTTGTATTCTTTGAGGTACACGGAGGACTTAAATCAAACACCTTGGTTTAAAGACCATGACATTATGAATAAGATTGAGTACCTTACTAACCATCTGTACATTTGTGGATTAGACAAATCAGCTCAAACAACCCACATTTATCTGTAAACATCTCATGAGACTTGTAGCACGTCAAAGACTTAAGTCCCTTGAGTTTTCTCCTTCTTCATGTACTGAAAAAGAAGTATTGGAGTTAGTGGTAAGCTTCTCACTCTCTTATGAAATTACCCCTCCTGCTAGCTCTACCTTTCCATATATTATGGGCACATATAAAGTTCACAAAAATATCTTTAGATGGCTAACTAATGCACATAATTGTATGTTTTCTAATATAACTGATCTTATTACTAAATTACTTAAGGCCCTGGATGGTGGTAAAATAGAATTCATTGAGAAACTTCACAAAGACATTTCGGTCTTCTCTCCAATCCGCACTAATGCTTACTGGATTATCCATAATCAATATGACTTTTGATAAATCTTCCAAAGCATATCTACTCTATCTATACCTTTGATATCATGTCATGTTCCGAAGCTATCCCGCATCAAGGTGATAATAGTCTAATCGACTCAATTCAAAATTTTATCGGAATGATACAAAATTTAGGATATTGTGGCTTCAAGAAGCATAGAAAACAATTTATGCTTACTAAGAAACCAAGGATATTGCTTTTAACTTTGAAGATTTCATAGGTCTTAACCTATTTGTTTTGAATAATTGTTTTACTAAGCTGGGAAATACTGTTTTTGTTCAAACTAAAGGCATCCCAATGGGATATTCTTCTTCGCCCCTTTGGTGTAATATATACTTAGCATGGTTTGAATTAGAATTTATTCCAAAACTATCTAAACATAAACAAGTCGATATGCCTCAAGCCTTCTATTTGTCATTTCACTTTATGGATGATTTAGCATTTAGCAACAATATTTTTCTCTTGGATTGCCTTTCTCATAATAGGTCTATTGATCCTTCTAATCATTTGAGCATATATCCTTTGGATATGATTACCATCAAATCTACTTATAACACTTAATTTACCACTTATCTAAACACTTCTATTACCCTTAGAAGACCCTTTATCGGGGATTTTGACACACATACTAACTGGAAAAAGATTAGTTACCGTACCCAAATGTTTCGTTTATCCATGCAAATAGTAATAGACCAAAAACATATTGCTTACAAAGTTTGTGTTTCTCAAGTGTTACCTCTTATCTATAATGCATCACATGTCTCATGGGCTTATCTTGATTTACTTAAACTAATGAATCTTTTTGTAAACAATGGTTTTAATCCTAACATTATGAGTAATAACATTTTTATTTTAATTTTTTAAGAACACATTTCCTAAACTTTGATTTGACATTAATCCCCTTATTTAGGTGGAGGGTAAGTCCACTTGGTGGGCTTACCTCCCACCATATGGACTTACCCTTTGGGATGGTGGTGGCCACACACACACACACACACACACACAATGCAATTTTCATAAAAAAATTGTTGGATTTTGAAAAGCAAGCTTTGCTAACCAAAACCCCTTCTGCTTTAACTATTGCCTCTATTAATGGTTGGATTGCCCTTCTTGTTAATTCAAAAAATGACCAAGCCTCTTTCATAGAGGCCTTCAATAAGTTACTTTCTTCTCTACCCCTTTTTGACTTTCAGGATTCTTGTGACCTTAACTTCTATTTTTCTACCTTGCCTTCTATTGTAAACAAGCTCTTTCAAATTAATGGTCTCCCCTCCATTCCTTTAGAAATCAAATCTACTCCTGAAATCGTCAATCCCCTCCTTGACTTTGATCTTTTGGACGATGATGAAAGAGAAGCCCTTTCTTCTTTATCATCGAAGCCTTCTTCTTCCTTTCCCTCTCGGAAAGTGATTTCTCCTTCCTATTCGGGTGCCATCCCTCTCCTCCCTCCTCCGTGACAAATTTAGTTGGACTCTATTAGACTTGATCATAAATTATGGGACTTCTGCTGTGAGTTAAGCGTAGGAACAAGATCTTTTTGCTCCACTAGCCCATGACTCAAATGTTGGGGTTAATAGTATGAAGTAATCAACCATCGTGCATATTTCTCTATCTCTTCCTTAGCCCTCTTTTCTAAATTTTCCTATGAAGTAGTGGATCAATGTTGGTCCACAGTTATCCAAGCCAAACATCTACTTTCTATTGATTTCTTTTTTGAACTTGGGCAAATTAAACTCTCAGATATTCATCCTTCTGAATGTTCCAACATGGCTTTGGTCGCTACTAGAACTAAGGGACCCATTAATCAAGAGAGTTCGTGAACCCAATGTTTTCAAAAAAACTGTTGAAACACTTTTAAACCTTTTCTTAAATGCCCATGTAAAAGATCTGATCTTAACTCTACTTGTTCTGCTTCCATCATCTGGTTAGATCACCTACTTTGGTTTGTTTTCCAAAACCTTTCCAAATTTTCATCCGGACCTGCTCTTGGATGGGTGGGCTCCTTTCCCAATGAAGTTAGGACTGCTCGCATTGTTTACTTTTGGTTCCATGCCTTTATGCTCGAAGCTGCCCGCAATCTAGCTCTTTATAATCCTAATACCCCTTTGCTTTCTCACTTGCTTAACACCCCTGCTTCTAATACTATTGAAGTTATTCTTAAATCCGCAAAGAATAGTGTTATTAAAAGGCTTTCCATTACCCCGAGTACTATGAAATCTTCTACAAAGAAACCTTGTATTTTTTGAGGTACGGAGGACTTCAATCAAACACCTTGGTTTAAAGACCATGACATTATGATTAAGATTGAGTACCTTACTAACCATCTGTACATTTGTGGATTAGACAAATTAGCTCAAACAACCCACATTTATCTGTAAACATCTCATGAGACTTGTAGCACGTCAAAGACTTAAGTCCCTTGAGTTTTCTCCTTCTTCATGTACTGAAAAAGAAGTATTGGAGTTAGTGGTAAGCTTCTCACTCTCTTATGAAATTACCCCTCCTGCTAGCTCTACCTTTCCATATATTATGGGCACATATAAAGTTCACAAAAATATCTTTAGATGGCTAACTAATGCACATAATTGTATGTTTTCTAATATAACTGATCTTATTACTAAATTACTTAAGGCCCTGGATGCTGGTATCATAGAATTCATTGAGAAACTTTACAAAGACATTTCGGTCTTCTCTCCAATCCGCACTAATGCTTACTGGATTATCCATAATCAATATGACTTTTGATAAATCTTCCAAAGCATATCTACTCTATCTATACCTTTGATATTGTCATGTTACGAAGCTATCCCGCATCAAGGTGATAATAGTCTAATCGACTCAATTCAAAATTTTATCAGAATGATACAAAATTTAGGATATTGTGGCTTCAAGAAGCATAGAAAACAACTTATGCTTACTAAGAAACCAAGGATATTGCTTTTAACTTTGAAGATTTCATAGGTCTTAACCTATTTGTTTTGAATAATTGTTTCAAAATTTTATCAGAATGATACAAAATTTAGGATATTGTGGCTTCAAGAAGCATAGAAAACAACTTATGCTTACTAAGAAACCAAGGATATTGCTTTTAACTTTGAAAATTTCATAGGTCTTAACCTATTTGTTTTGAATAATTGTTTTACTAAGCTAGGAAATACTGTTTTTGTTCAAACTAAAGGCATCCCAATGGGATATTCTTGTTCGCCCCTTTGGTGTAATATATACTTAGCATGGTTTGAATTAGAATTTATTCCAAAACTATCTAAAGAAAAACAAGTTGATATGCCTGAAGCCTTCTATTTGTCATTTCACTTTATGGATGATTTAGCATTTAGCAACAATATTTTTCTCTTGGATTGCCTTTCTCATAATAGGTCTATTGATCCTTCATGATTTGAATTAGAATTTATTCCAAAACTATCTAAACATAAACAAGTTGATATGCGTCAAGCCTTCTATTTGTCATTTCACTTTATGGATGATTTAGCATTTACCAACAATATTTTTCTCTTGGATTGCCTTTCTCATAATAGGTCTATTGATCCTTCTAATCATGTGAGCATATATCCTTTGGATATGATTACCATCAAATCTACTTATAACACTTAATTTACCACTTATCTAAACACTTCTATTACCCTTAGAAGACCCTTTATTGGGGATTTTGACACACATACTAACTAGAAAAAGATCAGTTACCGTACCCAAATGTTTCGTTTATCCATGCAAATAGTAATAGACCAAAAAATATTGCTTACAAAGTTTGTGTTTCTCAAGTGTTACCTCTTATCTATAATGCATCACATGTCTCATGGGCTTATCTTGATTTACTTAAACTAATGAATCTTTTTGTAAACAATGGTTTTAATCCTAACATTATCAGTAATAACATTTTTATTTTACTTTTTTAAGAACACATTTCCTAAACTTTGATTTGACATTAATCTCCTTATTAAGGTGGAGGGTAAGTCCACTTGGTGGGCTTACCTCCCCACCATATGGACTTACCCTTTGGGATGGTGGTGGCCACACACACACACACACACACACACACAATGCAATTTTCATAAACAATTTGTTGGATTTTGAAAAGCAAGCTTTGCTAACCAAAACCCCTTCTGCTTTAACTATTGCCTCTATTAATGGTTGGATTGCCCTTCTTGTTAATTCAAAAAATGACCAAGCCTCTTTCATAGAGGCCTTCAATAAGTTACTTTCTTCTCTACCCCTTTTTGACTTTCAGGATTTTTTGTGACCTTAACTTCTATTTTTCCACCTTGCCTTCTATTGTAAACAAGCTCTTTCAAATTAATGGTCTCCCCTCCATTCCTTTAGAAATCAAATCTACTCCTCAAATCGTCAATCCCCTCCTTGACTTTGATCTTTTGGACGATGATGAAAGAGAAGCCCTTTCTTCTTTATCATCGAAGCCTTCTTCTTCCTTTCCCTCTCGGAAAGTGATTTCTCCTTCCTATTCGGGTGCCGTCCCACTCCTCCCTCCCTGACAAATTTAGTTGGACTCTATTAGACTTGATCATAGATTATGGGACTTCTGCTGTGATTTAAGCGTAGGAACAAGATCTTTTTGCTCCACTAGCCCATGACTCAAATGTTGGTGTTAACAATATGAAGTAATCAACCAACGTGCATATTTCTCTATCTCTTCCCTAGCCCTCTTTTGTAAATTTTCCTATGAAGTAGTGGACCAATGTTGGTCCACAGTTATCCAAGCCAAACATCTACTTTCTATTGATTTCTTTTTTGAACTTGGGAAAATTAAACTCTCAGATATTCATCCTTCTAAATGTTCCAACATGGCTTTGGTCGCTAGAACTAAGGGAACCCATTAATCAAGAGAGTTCGTGAACCCAATTTTTTTTAAAAAAACTGTTGAAACACTTTTAAACATTTTCTTAAATGCCCATGTAAAAGATCTGATCTTAACTCTACTTGTTCTGCTTCCATCATCTGGTTAGATCACCTACTTTGGTTTGTTTTCCAAAACCTTCCCAAATTTTCATCCGGACTTGCTCTTTGATGGGTGGGCTCCTTTCCCAGTGAAGTTAGGACTGCTCGCATTGTTTACTTTTGGTTCCATGCCTTTATGCTCGAAGCTGCCGCAATCTAGCTCTTTACAATCCTAATACCCCTTTGCTTTCGCACTTGCTTAACACCCCTGTTTCTAATGCTATTGAAGTTATTCTTAAATCTGCAAAGAATAGTGTTATTAAAAGGCTTTCCATTACCCCGAGTACTATGAAATCTTCTACAAAGAAACCTTGTATTTTTTGAGGTACGGAGGACTTCAATCAAACACCTTGGTTTAAAGACCATGACATTATGAATAAGATTGAGTACCTTACTAACCATCTGTACATTTGTGGATTAGACAAATTAGCTCAAACAACCCACATTTATCTGTAAACATCTCATGAGACTTGTAGCACGTCAAAGACTTAAGTCCCTTGAGTTTTCTTCTTCTTCATGTACTGAAAAAGAAGTATTGGAGTTAGTGGTAAGCTTCTCACTCTCTTATGAAATTACCCCTCCTGCTAGCTCTACCTTTCCATATATTATGGGCACATATAAAGTTCACAAAAATATCTTTAGATGGCTAACTAATGCACATAATTGTATGTTTTCTAATATAACTGATCTTATTACTAAATTACTTAAGGCCCTGGATGCTGGTATCATAGAATTCATTGAGAAACTTCACAAAGACATTTCGGTCTTCTCTCCAATCCGCACTAATGCTTACTGGATTATCCATAATCAATATGACTTTTGATAAATCTTCCAAAGCATATCTACTCTATCTATACCTTTGATATCATGTCATGTTACGAAGCTATCCCGCATCAAGGTGATAATAGTCTAATCGACTCAATTCAAAATTTTATTGAAATGATACAAAATTTAGGATATTGTGGCTTCAAGAAGCATAGGAAACAATTTATGCTTACTAAGAAACCAAGGATATTGCTTTTAACTTTGAAGATTTCATAGGTCTTAACCTATTTGTTTTGAATAATTGTTTTACTAAGCTGGGAAATACTGTTTTTGTTCAAACTAAAGGCATCCCAATGGGATATTCTTGTTCGCCCCTTTGGTGTAATATATACTTAGCATGGTTTGAATTAGAATTTATTCCAAAACTATCTAAACATAAACAAGTTGATATGCCTAAAGCCTTCTATTTGTCATTTCACTTTATGGATGTTTAGCATTTAGCAACAATATTTTTCTCTTGGATTGACTTTCTCATAATAGGTCTATTGATCCTTCTAATCATTTGAGCATATATCCTTTGGATATGATTACCATCAAATCTACTTATAACACTTAATTTACCACTTATCTAAACACTTCTATTACCCTTAGAAGACCCTTTATTGGGGATTTTGACACACATACTAACTGGAAAAAGATCAGTTACCGTACCCAAATGTTTCGTTTATCCATGCAAATAGTAATAGACCAAAAAATATTGCTTACAAAGTTTGTGTTTCTCAAGTGTTACCTCTTATCTATAATGCATCACATGTCTCATGGGCTTATCTTGATTTACTTCAACTAATGAATCTTTTTGTAAACAATGGTTTTAATCCTAACATTATCAGTAATAACATTTTTATTTTAATTTTTTAAAAACACATTTCCTAAACTTTGATTTGACATTAATTCCCTTATTAAGGTGGAGGGTAAGTCCACTTGGTGGGCTTACCTCCCACCATATGGACTTACCCTTTGGGATGGTGGTGGCCACACACACAAACACACACACAATGCAATTTTCATAAAAAATTTGTTGGATTTTGAAAAGCAAGCTTTGCTAACCAAAACCCCTTCTGCTTTAACTATTGCCTCTATTAATGGTTGGATTGCCCTTCTTGTTAATTCAAAAAACGACCAAGCCTCTTTCATAGAGGCCTTCAATAAGTTACTTTCTTCTCTACCCCTTTTTGACTTTCAGGATTCTTGTGACCTTAACTTCTATTTTTCTACCTTGCCTCCTATTGTAAACAAGCTCTTTCAAATTAATGGTCTCCCCTCCATTCCTTTAAAAATCAAATCTACTCCTGAAATCGTCAATCCCCTCCTTGAATTTGATGAAAGAGAAGCCCTTTCTTCTTTATCATCGAAGCCTTCTTCTTCCTTTCCCTCTCGGAAAGTGATTTCTCCTTCCTATTCGGGTGCCATCCCTCTCCTCCCTCCCTGACAAATTTAGTTTGACTCTACTAGACTTGATCATAGATTATGGGACTTTTGTTGTGAGTTAAGCGTAGGAACAAGATCTTTTTGCTCCACTAGCCCATGACTCAAATGTTGGGGTTAACAGTATGAAGTAATCAACCATCGTGCATATTTCTCTATCTCTTCCTTAGCCCTCTTTTGTAAATTTTCCTATGAAGTAGTGGATCAATGTTGGTCCACAGTTATCCAAGCCAAACATCTACTTTCTATTGATTTCTTTTTTGAACTTGGGCAAATTAAACTCTCAGATTTTCATCCTTTTGAATGTTCCAACACGGCTTTGGTCGCTAGAACTAAGGGACCCATTAATCGAGAGAGTTCGTGAACCCAATTTTTTTTAAAAACTGTTGAAACACTTTTAAACCTTTTCTTAAATGCCCATGTAAAAGATCTGATCTTAACTCTACTTGTTCCGCTTCCATCATCTGGTTAGATCACCTACTTTGGTTTGTTTTCCAAAACCTTCCCAAATTTTCATCCGGACCTGCTCTTGGATGGGTGGGCTCCTTTCCTAGTGAAGTTAGGACTGCTCTCATTGTTTACTTTTGGTTCCATGCCTTTACGCTCGAAGCTGCCCGCAATCTAGCTCTTTACAATCCTAATACCCCTTTGCTTTCTCACTTGCTTAACACCCTTGTTTCTAATACTACTGAAGTTATTCTTAAATCCGCAAAGAATAGTGTTATTAAAAGGCTTTCCATTACCCCGAGTACTATGAAATCTTCTACAAAGAAACCTTGAAGAGAGTTCGTGAACCCAATTTTTTCAAAAAAACTGTTGAAACACTTTTAAACCTTTTCTTAAATGCCCATGTAAAAGATCTGATCTTAACTCTACTTGTTCTGCTTCCATCATCTGGTTAGATCACCTACTTTGGTTTGTTTTCCAAGACCTTCCCAAATTTTCATCCGGACCTGCTCTTGGATGGGTGGGCTCCTTTGCCAGTGAAATTAGGACTGCTCTCATTATTTACTTTTGGTTCCATGCCTTTATGCTGGAAGCTGCCCGCAATCTAGCTCTTTACAATCCTAATACCCCTTTGCTTTCTCACTTGCTTAACACTCCTGTTTCTAATACTACTGAAGTTATTCTTAAATCCGCAAAGAATAGTGTTATTAAAAGGCTTTCCATTACCCCGAGTACTATGAAATCTTCTACAAAGAAACCTTGTATTTTTTGAGGTACGGAGGACTTAAATCAAACACCTTGGTTTAAAGACCATGACATTATGAATAAGATTGAGTACCTTACTAACCATCTGTACATTTGTGGATTAGACAAATCAGCTCAAACAACCCACATTTATCTGTAAACATCTCATGAGACTTGTAGCACGTCAAAGACTTCAGTCCCTTGAGTTTTCTCCTTCTTCATGTACTGAAAAAGAAGTATTGGAGTTAGTGGTAAGCTTCTCACTCTCTTATGAAATTACCCCTCCTGCTAGGTCTACCTTTCCATATATTATGGGCACATATAAAGTTCACAAAAATATCTTTAGATGGCTAACTAATGCACATAATTGTATGTTTTCTAATATAACTGATCTTATTACTAAATTACTTAAGGCCCTGGATGCTGGTATCATAGAATTCATTGAGAAACTTCGATTCTCTCCAATCCGCACTAATGCTTACTGGATTATCCATAATCAATATGACTTTTGATAAATCTTCCAAAGCATATCTACTCTATCTATACCTTTGATATTATGTCATGTTATGAAGCTATCCCGCATCAAGGTGATAATAGTCTAATCGACTCAATTCAAAATTTTATCAGAATGATACAAAATTTAGGATATTGTGGCTTCAAGAAGCATAGAAAACAATTTATGCTTACTAAGAAACCAAGGATATTGCTTTTAACTTTGAAGATTTCATAGGTCTTAACCTATTTGTTTTGAATAATTGTTTTCCTAAGCTGGGAAATACTGTTTTTGTTCAAACTAAAGGCATCCCAATGGGATATTCTTGTTCGTCCCTTCGGTGTAATATATACTTAGCATGGTTTGAATTAGAATTTATTCCAAAACTATCTAAACATAAACAAGTCGATATGCCTAAAGCCTTCTATTTGTCATTTCACTTTATGGATGATTTAGCATTTAGCAACAATATTTTTCTCTTGGATTGCCTCTCTCATAATAGGTCTATTGATCCTTCTAATCATTTGAGCATATATCCTTTGGATATGATTACCATCAAATCTACTTATAACACTTAATTTACCACTTATCTAAACACTTCTATTACCCTTAGAAGACCCTTTATTGGGGATTTTGACACACATACTAACTGGAAAAAGATCAATTACCGTACCCAAATGTTTCGTTTATCCATGCAAATAGTATTAGACCAAAAAATATTGCTTACAAAGTTTGTGTTTCTCAAGTGTTACCTCTTATCTATAATGCATCACATGTCTCATGGGATTATCTTGATTTACTTAAGCTAATGAATCTTTTTGTAAACAATGGTTTTAATCCTAACATTATCACTAATAACATTTTAGTTTTAATTTTTTAAGAACACATTTCCTAAACTTTGATTTGACATTAATCCCCTTATTAAGGTGGAGGGTAAGTCCACTTGGTGGGCTTACCTCCCACCATATGGACTTACCCTTTGGGATGGTGGTGGCCACACACACACACACACACACACACACACACACAATGCAATTTTCATAAAAAATTTGTTTGATTTTGAAAAGCAAGCTTTGCTAACCAAAACCCCTTCTGCTTTAACTATTGCCTTTATTAATGGTTGGATTGCCCTTCTTGTTAATTCGAAAAACGACCAAGCCTCTTTCATAAAGGCCTTCAATAAGTTACTTTCTTCTCTACCCCTTTTTGAGTTTCAGGATTCTTGTGACCTTAACTTCTATTTTTCCACCTTGCCTTCTATTGTAAACAAGCTCTTTCAAATTAATGGTCTCCCCTCCATTCCTTTAGAAATCAAATCTACTCCTGAAATCGTCAATCCCCTCCTTGACTTTGATCTTTGGACGATGATGAAAGAGAAGCCCTTTCTTCTTTATCATCGAAGTTTTCTTCTTCCTTTCCCTCTCGAAAAGTGATTTCTCCTTCCTATTCGGGTGCCATCTCTCTCCTCCCTCCCTGACAAATTTAGTTGGACTCTATTAGACTTGATCATAAATTATGGGACTTCTGCTGTGAGTTAAGCATAGGAACAAGATCTTTTTGCTCCACTAGCCCATGACTCAAATGTTGGGGTTAACAGTATGAAGTAATCAACCATCGTGCATATTTCTCTATCTCTTCCTTAGCCCTCTTTTGTAAATTTTCCTATGAAGTAGTGGATCAATGTTGCTGTAAGATCCCACTGTTCCCACCGAGCAACGGATTCAAGATACTGGCAGCGAAAGTAGCACTTCTCGTGCGGGAGAGGGGTCCCACATTCAGGGCCTCACCCACGGATATCCGGATAAGAGACTAATCTGTCGGTTGTTCCAAAATTGAACCCGGAAAAACTTCCTTTACCGGAAAGCACGGGTAATTCCACCAAGAAAACTTTTTACTCTAACGTAGTCAAGATCATTTCTGATCAAACTGATCCAATTACATCTTCAAGATACTTGATCAGATCAAGGAAGAAACTTGCACTTGGATCATTGGGATCAACGCTTTTTTCCCCATTCAAGAGGCACGGCCGTTGATTCCTATCCATAGAACAATTACTGTCCGAGATTTACTTTATCTATCGCAATAACAAAAGTTGAGTCTCGATTTACGGATCCATCAGTCTAGCCTAACCCCATCCAATCCCATGGGTTAGCCAACCGCCCAACCACTGTAGTGATGGGATCCAATTTGGAATTTGGTTAGGTTTTGTCCCGGGTACCAAGGAAAAGAGTTCCAAGGCCCCCTAGCCGGAAGTTCATGCAAACATAAAACTAGCCACACCACTTACACACCCAATATGAAATTGCCTTTTCCTTAGCATCAGCTAACTTTAAAACAATCCTTTAATGAAACCATAGTACCACTGATCACAATCTTCCAATTTATCTAGTTGATTCATAATTTTCCATCATTCCTTCATCAGAGTATCTATGGCATCATTGGCAACTAGAATGCTCACCACCTGTCCACACAGGGGCCTTTTCAATAGTTCCTAGCCCATAATACTCGGAAATATAATCATTTATAAAAATCAAGATGGACTCTCGTTGAAGATCAGCAAGATCAACCAAGAGATCCATATAAAGAGCCATGGACTCATCAATTGAAGACCAGCAAGGTCAATCAACCAGATCCATGCCCGGTTTCACAAAACAACTCTTACTCCTTGTTCCAATATCTTCCTCGACGCACGCGTGGGTATCCTGGGTGACCCAGAGCCCGAGCACCGTATGGTCAGCACCCTCTAGGATCCTTCGCAGGTGACCTAGCGCTTCACTCATAGGCCGCTTCCTTGGTCCCTCATCCACCGTACCGCAAGCTCACCATTTTAATCGAACCGAGGCTGGTCAAGACCTCGACCGACCTTGCTACGCGAGACGTCCTCCATTGACTCTCCGTCTCAGCAGTTGCAACTTTATCAGTTAGGTCTCCACGACCTTAATCACAAGACGGTCAAAATGCTTTCCCAGCATTCTTGACATAAAACAGCCATTTACAAACAGAATTTACAAATAGTTTACAAATACAATTTCTATATTAACTCTCATTTTTCCACATTATCCCTCATATAATCCACATTACTTATTCCACATTCCATTTATATGTGTACTCATCCAATCACATCATTTTCCATCTCTTTACTTCAGATTCCTTCACATCACATATCATATATTCACATCCATACATCCACATCCACATCCATACATCCACATGCATACATCCACTATCACGTCCTCATTCATACATCCACATCCACAAACATACATACATCCACATCTACATCCACATTCACATACATCCCCATCCACATTCCCATTCACATCTATACATCCACATCTACATCCACATACATGCATACATCTATATCCACATTCCCATTCACATCTATACATCCACATCTACATCCACATACATACATCCACATCTATATCCACATTCACATACATCCACATCTATATCCACATTCACATAGATCCACATCCACATTCCCATTCACATCTATACATCCACATCTACATCCACATACATACATACATCTATATCCACATTCCCATTCACATCTATACATCCACATCTACATCCACATACATACATCCACATCTATATCCACATTCACATACATCCACATCTACATCCACATACATACATACATCCACATTCACATCTATACAGCCACATCTACATCCACATTCACCTCTATGCATATACATCTTCATGCATACATCCATTTTCACATTCATACATCCACACTCATCTTCATGCATACATCCATTTTCACATTCATACATCCACACTCCCATCTCCACATCCACACATCCACATACATACATCTCTTATCGCATCCTATCCCTTCCCATATCTATTTATATAATATAAGGAAATTCTTATATTTGATATAAAATTTCTTTACGCATCTAATTATGCATAAATCCCATTTAAGGATACTAACACTTTCGAAATAAAAATCAACCTTTTATGCATCTTCCTATGCATAAATTCATTTTAAATGAGAATGACACTTTGAATTAAAATTCAATCTTTTATGCATCTTCCTATGCATAAATTTATTTTAGATGAGAATGACACTTTTGAATTAAAATCAATCTTTTATGCATCTTCTTATGCATAAATTCAATTTAGATGAAAATGACACTTTTGAATTAAAATCAATCTTTTATGCATCTTCTTATGCATAAATTCAATTTAGTAGGAATTACACTTTTAGAATAAGAGAATTTTTCTTATGCATCTAATTTATGCATAAAATCTATTTATGATGAAAATCACACTTTTAGTATAAAAATTATCTTTTATGCATAACTCTATGCATGAAATCCAATTATGATAAAAGTAACATTTTTACAATATAATAATCATCTTTTATGCATACCTCTATGCAAGAATTTCAAATGTGATAAAAGTAACACTTTTACAATAAAATAATCATTTTTTTTCATATCCCTATGCATGAAATTCAATATGCTAAAAGTAACACTTTTGATATAAAAATTTATCCATTATGCATACTTCTATGCATGTAAATAAAAATGATAAAAGTAACACTTTTGATATAAAAAATTATTCTTTATGCATAATATAAAAATTTAAATTTTCCATGATTATAATGAAATTCTTTCAATTAATCTAGGATGATAATTCCTAGAATATCGTAGGAAGTCCTCTTTTTATGCTTTGAATGAAATTATTTTATGCATAATTTTTATAAAAATTTTGCCACAGCTCCGCTGCTATGACTGATAAATCTCAATTTTTCTAAGGGATAAAGCTTATCATTAAGGAAATAATTAAAATGATCTCTAATTGGATCATCAATACATAATGGATTGAATCATCAATATACATAAACTAAAAGCATAGAAAAAAAGCCATTAATTTGGCCTCAAGCATAGCTTAATCTTGGGTTAAGGAAAAGCTTTATGAAAAGCTTAATTTGGATTGAGAATGGGTCATGAGTATGACCATTTCTTGAGTGAGAGAGAGAGATTACATAAAAGCCATTAGAATTTAAACATAAATGGAAATTAACTTCAATAACATTTATTAAATTATGTAACTCTTCACTACTATTCACCAATTAACTTCAATAGCATTTAAAAAACCATACCAATTAAGCTTCTCAAGCTTGAGAGGGGTTGAGAAGAGAGAAACATTGAGAAATTATAGAAAAGATCAATATTCACTAATTACCTTACAAATTGCTTGATTCTTTGTTCACGGTAGAGGCCCCCAACCAATCAATTGGTTAAGTATGTTGATGGAGCCACTAATGGGGATTGAAGAAAGAGGGAAGCTCCAAAAACTAGTGAATTATTAAATGAATTCACAGTTCTTGGCTTAGGTGGAGTAGAGTAACGATGCATAAACACTATATATTTTTCAACAAGGGGGAGGCTTCTATTTATAGGAAAAGTTGAGCTCCTAACCAAACAAACTGATTCTAGAATTTTCTAAATCAGTTTGGTCAATATTTGACCATTTTTAGGTCAGTTAAGCTAACTTTTTGGAACTAGACTGGAATGAGGAGAGAGGAGAGATGAAATATCTCAATTTTTATGAGTATAAAACTCATTCAAGCATGTGAAATATGCACCTCCTTTAAAGAACTCCCCTTCCTTACATATGTGTCATAATGGAATCATTTTAATATTGCTCATAATTTTTTACTAATAAACCTTGTACATTTTCAACTCTTCATCTTATGTGAGCATTTACTCATTTTTGGATACCCAAAATATCTCATATTTTTAATATTGTTCATAGTTTTTTACTAATAAACCTTGTACATTTTCAACTCTTCATCTTATGTGAAATATGCACCTCCTTTAAAGAACTCCCCTTCCTTACATATGTGTCACAATGAAATCATTTTAATATTGCTCATAGTTTTTTACTAATAAACCTTGTACATTTTCAACTCTTCATCTTATGTGAAATATGCACCTCCTTTAAAGAACTCCCCTTCCTTACATATGTGTCATAATGAAATCATTTTAATATTGCTCATAGTTTTTTACTAATAAACCTTGTACATTTTCAACTCTTCATCTTATGTGAGCATTTACTCATTTTTGGATACCCAAAATATCTCATATTTTTAATATTGCTCATAGTTTTTTTACTAATAAATCTTGTACATTTTCAACTCTTCATCTTATGTGAGCATTTACTCATTTTTGGGTATCTTCTTTTACAAATTGGATTTATCTCCTCCCTACACATGGATTGATGCTATTGGCCCATAGGAACCTTAATTGGACCATAATCCAAATTTTTTTGAAAATCTAGACCCTTAGACTAAGGTCCTTTATACCCATTTCCAATAAATTCTAATTGCACATTGGAAAGTTCTTTTTGAATTTCTGTTTCAGGGAAACTTATTTTAATAAGATGAGATAAATTTCTATCCAAAAATATTAAAAATCTGAATATTCTCTCTCTAGAATATTTTCTCTCTCTAGGTTAAAACAGTTAGAAACAAGGTCTTTATATTTCTGAAGAGAGATTGATTATAGGGGAAGATACTAGACATCAAAAGGGGGGTTGGGGGAGGAATCTTACATGTTGGTCCACAATTATCCAAGCCAAACATCTACTTTCTATTGATTTCTTTTTTGAACTTGGGCAAATTAAACTCTCAGATATTCATCCTTCTGAATGTTCCAACATGGCTTTGGTCGCTACTAGAACTAAGGGACCCATTAATCAAGAGAGTTCGTGAACCCAATTTTTTCAAAAAAACTGTTGAAACACTTTTAAACCTTTTCTTAAATGCCCATGTAAAAGATCTGATCTTAACTCTACTTGTTTTGCTTCCATCATCTGGTTAGATCACCTACTTTGGTTTGTTTTCCAAAACCTTCCCAAATTCTAATCCGGACCTGCTCTTGGATGGGTGGGCTCCTTTCCCAGTGAAGTTAGGATTGCTCTCATTGTTTACTTTTGGTTCCATGCCTTTATGCTCGAAGCTGCCGCAATCTAGCTCTTTACAATCCTAATACCCCTTTGCTTTCTCACTTGCTTAACACCCCTGTTTCTAATACTATTGAAGTTATTCTTAAATCCGCAAAGAATAGTGTTATTAAAAGGCTTTCCATTACCTCGAGTACTATGAAATCTTCTACAAAGAAACCTTGTATTTTTTGAGGTGCGGAGGACTTCAATCAAACACCTTGGTTTAAAGACCATGACATTATGAATAAGATTGAGTACCTTACTAACCATCTGTACATTTGTGGATTAGACAAATTAGCTCAAACAACCCACATTTATCTGTAAACATCTCATGAGACTTGTAGCACGTCAAAGACTTAAGTCCCTTGAGTTTTCTCCTTCTTCATGTACTGAAAAAGAAGTATTGGAGTTAGTGGTAAGCTTCTCACTCTCTTATGAAATTACCCCTCCTACTAGCTCTACCTTTCCATATATTATGGGCACATATAAAGTTCACAAAAATATCTTTAGATGGCTAACTAATGCACATAATTGTATGTTTTCTAATATAACTGATCTTATTACTAAATTACTTAAGGCCCTGGATGCTGGTATCATAGAATTCATTGAGAAACTTCACAAAGACATTTCGGTCTTCTCTCCAATCCGCACTAATGCTTACTGGATTATCTATAATCAATATGACTTTTGATAAATCTTCCAAAGCATATCTACTCTATCTATACCTTTGATATTATGTCATGTTATGAAGCTATCCCGCATCAAGGTGATAATAGTCTAATCGACTCAATTCAAAATTTTATCAGAATGATACAAAATTTAGGATATTGTGGCTTCAAGAAGCATAGAAAACAATTTATTCTTACTAAGAAACCAAGGATATTGCTTTTAACTTTGAAGATTTCATAGGTCTTAACCTATTTGTTTTGAATAATTGTTTTACTAAGCTGGGAAATACTGTTTTTATTCAAACTAAAGGCATCCCAATGGGATATTCTTGTTCGCCCCTTTGGTGTAATATATACTTAGCATGGTTTGAATTAGAATTTATTACAAAACTATCTAAAAATAAACAAGTCGATATGCCTAAAGCCTTCTATTTGTCATTTCACTTTATGGATGTTTAGCATTTAGCAACAATATTTTACTCTTGGATTGCCTTTCTCATAATAGGTCTATTGATCCTTCTAATCATTTGAGCATATATCCCTTGGATATGATTACCATCAAATCTACTTATAACACTTAATTTACCACTTATCTAAACACTTCTATTACCCTTAGAAGACCCTTTATTGGGGATTTTGACACACATACTAACTGGAAAAAGATCAGTTACCGTACCCAAATGTTTCGTTTATCCATGCAAATAGTAATAGACCAAAAAATATTGCTTACAAAGTTTGTGTTTCTCAAGTGTTACCTCTTATCTATAATGCATCACATGTCTCATGGGCTTATCTTGATTTACTTACACTAATGAATCTTTTTGTAAACAATGGTTTTAATCCTAACATTATCAGTAATGACATTTTTATTTTAATTTTTTAAGAACACATTTCCTAAACTTTGATTTGACATTAATCCCCTTATTAAGGTGGAGGGTAAGTCCACTTGGTGGGCTTACCTCCCACCATATCGACTTACCCTTTGGGATGGTGGTGGCCACACACACACACACACACACACACACACACAATGCAATTTTCATAAAAAAATTTGTTGGATTTTGAAAAGCAAGCTTTGCTAACCAAAACCCCTTCTGCTTTAACTATTGCCTCTATTAATGGTTGGATTGCCCTTCTTGTTAATTCAAAAAACGACCAAGCCTCTTTCATAGAGGCCTTCAATAAGTTACTTTCTTCTCTACCCCTTTTTGACTTTCAGGATTCTTGTGACCTTAACTTCTATTTTTCCACCTTGCCTTCTATTGTAAACAAGCTCTTTCAAATTAATGGTCTTTCCTCCATTCCTTTAGAAATCAAATCTACTCCTGAAATCGTCAATCCCCTCCTTGACTTTGATCTTTTGGACGATGATGAAAGAGAAGCCCTTTCTTCTTTATCATCGAAGCCTTCTTCTTCCTTTCCCTCTCGGAAAGTGATTTCTCCTTCCTATTCGGGTGCCATCCCTCTCCTCCCTCCCTGACAAATTTAGTTGGACTCTATTAGACTTGATCATAAATTATGGGACTTCTGCTGTGAGTTAAGCGTAGGAACAAGATCTTTTTGCTCCACTAGCCCATGACTCAAATGTTGGGGTTAATAGTATGAAGTAATCAACCATCGTGCATATTTCTCTATCTCTTCCTTAGCCCTCTTTTCTAAATTTTCCTATGAAGTAGTGGATCAATGTTGGTCCACAGTTATCCAAGCCAAACATCTACTTTCTATTGATTTCTTTTTTGAACTTGGGCAAATTAAACTCTCAGATATTCATCCTTCTGAATGTTCCAACATGGCTTTGGTCGCTACTAGAACTAAGGGACCCATTAATCAAGAGAGTTCGTGAACCCAATGTTTTCAAAAAAACTGTTGAAACACTTTTAAACCTTTTCTTAAATGCCCATGTAAAAGATCTGATCTTAACTCTACTTGTTCTGCTTCCATCATCTGGTTAGATCACCTACTTTGGTTTGTTTTCCAAGACCTTCCCAAATTTTCATCCGGACCTGCTCTTGGATGGGTGGGCTCCTTTCCCAGTGAAGTTAGGACTGCTCTCATTGTTTACTTTTGGTTCCATGCCTTTATGCTCGAAGCTGCCGCAATCTAGCTCTTTACAATCCTAATACCCCTTTGCTTTCTCACTTGCTTAACACCCCTGTTTCTAATACTATTGAAGTTATTCTTAAATCCGCAAAGAATAGTGTTTTTAAAAGGCTTTCCATTACCCCGAGTACTATGAAATCTTCTACAAAGAAACCTTGTATTTTTTGAGGTACGGAGGACTTCAATCAAACACCTTGGTTTAAATACCATGACATTATGAATAAGATTGAGTACCTTACTAACCATCTGTACATTTGTGGATTAGACAAATTAGCTCAAACAACCCACATTTATCTGTAAACATCTCATGAGACTTGTAGCACGTCAAAGACTTAAGTCCCTTGAGTTTTCTCCTTCTTCATGTACTGAAAAAGAAGTATTGGAGTTAGTGGTAAGCTTCTCACTCTCTTATGAAATTAACCCTCCTGCTAACTCTACCTTTCCATATATTATGGGCACATATAAAGTTGACAAAAATATCTTTAGATGGCTACCTAATGCACATAATTGTATGTTTTCTAATATAACTGATCTTATTACTAAATTACTTAAGGCCCTGGATGCTGGTATCATAGAATTCATTGAGAAACTTCACAGACATTTCGGTCTTCTCTCCAATCCGCACTAATGCTTATTCGATTATCCATAATCAATATGACTTTTGATAAATCTTCCAAAGCATATCTACTCTGTCTATACCTTTGATATTATGTCATGTTATGAAGCTATCCCACATCAAGGTGATAATAGTCTAATCGACTCAATTTAAAATTTTATCAGAATGATACAAAATTTAGGATATTGTGGCTTCAAGAAGCATAGAAAACAATTTATGCTTACTAAGAAACCAAGGATATTGCTTTTAACTTTGAAGATTTCATAGGTCTTAACCTATTTGTTTTGAACAATTATTTTCCTAAGCTGGGAAATACTGTTTTTGTTCAAACTAAAGGCATCCCAATGGGATATTCTTGTTCGCCCCTTCGGTGTAATATATACTTAGCATGGTTTGAATTAGAATTTATTCCAAAACTATCTAAACATAAACAAGTCATATGCCTAAAGCCTTCTATTTGTCATTTCACTTTATGGATGATTTAGCATTTAGCAACAATATTTTTCTCTTGGATTGCCTTTCTCATAATAGGTCTATTGATCCTTCTAATCATTTGACCATATATCCTTTGGATATGATTACCATCAAATCTACTTATAACACTTAATTTACCACTTATCTAAACACTTCTATTACCCTTAGAAGACCCTTTATTAGGGATTTTGACACACATACTAACTGGAAAAAGATCAGTTACCGTACCCAAATGTTTCGTTTATCCATGCAAATAGTAATAGACCAAAAAATATTGCTTACAAAGTTTGTGTTTCTCAAATGTTACCTCTTATCTATAATGCATCACATGTCTCATGGGCTTATCTTGATTTACTTAAACTAATGAATCTTTTTGTAAACAATGGTTTTAATCCTAACACTATCACTAATAACATTTTTATTTTAATTTTTAATGAACACATTTCCTAAACTTTGATTTGACATTAATCCCCTTATTAAGGTGGAGGGTAAGTCCACTTGGTGGGCTTAACTCCCACCATATGGACTTACCCTTTGGGATGGTAGTGGCCACACACACACACACACACACACACACACACACACAATGCAATTTTCATAAAAAATTTGTTGGATTTTGAAAAGCAAGCTTTGCTAACCAAAACCCCTTCTGCTTTAACTATTGCCTCTATTAATGGTTGGATTGCCCTTCTTGTTAATTCAAAAAACGACCAAGCCTCTTTCATAGAGGCCTTCAATAAGTTACTTTCTTCTCTACACCTTTTTGACTTTCAGGATTCTTGTGACCTTAACTTCTATTTTTCCACCTTGCCTTCTATTGTAAACAAGCTCTTTCAAATTAATGGTCTCCCCTCCATTCCTTTAGAAATCAAATCTACTCCTGAATCGTCAATCCCCTCCTTGACTTTGATCTTTTGGACGATGATGAAAGAGAAGCCCTTTCTTCTTTATCATCGAAGCCTTCTTCTTCCTTTCCCTCTCGAAAAGTGATTTCTCCTTCCTATTCGGGTGCCATCTCTCTCCTCCCTCCCTGACAAATTTAGTTGGACTCTATTAGACTTGATCATAAATTATGGGACTTCTGCTGTGAGTTAAGCGTAGGAACAAGATCTTTTTGCTCCACTAGCCCATGACTCAAATGTTGGGGTTAACAGTATGAAGTAATCAACCATCGTGCATATTTCTCTATCTCTTCCTTAGCCCTCTTTTGTAAATTTTCCTATGAAGTAATGGATCAATGTTGGTCCACAGTTATCCAAGCCAAACATCTACTTTCTTTTGATTTTTTTTTGAACTTGGGCAAATTAAACTCTCAGATATTCATCCTTCTTAATGTTCCAACATGACTTTGGTCGCTACTAGAACTAAGGGACCCATTAATCAAAAGAGTTCGTGAACCCAATCTTTTCAAAAAAACTGTTGAAACACTTTTAAACCTTTTCTTAAATGCCCATGTAAAAGATCTGATCTTAACTCTACTTGTTCTGCTTCCATCATCTGGTTAGATCACCTACTTTGGTTTGTTTTCCAAGACCTTCCCAAATTTTCATCCGGACCTTTTCTTGGATGGGTGGGCTCCTTTCCCAGTGAAGTTAGGACTGCTCTCATTGTTTACTTTTGGTTCCATGCCTTTATGCTCGAAGCTGCCGCAATCTAGCTGTTTACAATCCTAATACCCCTTTGCTTTCTCACTTGCTTAACACCCCTGTTTCTAATACTACTGAAGTTATTCTTAAATCCGCAAAGAATAGTGTTATTAAAAGGCTTTCCATTAGCCCGAGTACCATGAAATCTTCTACAAAGAAACCTTGTATTTTTTGAGGTACGGAGGACTTCAATCAAACACCTTGGTTTAAAGACCATGACATTATGAATAAGATTGAGTACCTTACTAACCATATGTACATTTGTGGATTAGACAAATTAGCTCAAACAACCCACATTTATCTGTAAACATCTCATGAGATTTGTAGCACGTCAAAGACTTAAGTCCCTTGAGTTTTCTCCTTCTTCATGTACTGAAAAAGAAGTATTGGAGTTAGTGGTAAGCTTCTCACTCTCTTATGAAATTAACCCTCCTGCTAGCTCTACCTTTCCATATATTATGGGCACATATAAAGTTGACAAAAATATCTTTAGATGGCTAACTAATGAACATAATTTTATGTTTTCTAATATAACTGATCTTATTACTAAATTACTTAAGGCCCTGGATGCTGGTATCATAGAATTCATTGAGAAACTTCACAAAGATATTTCGGTCTTCTCTCTAATCTGCACTAATGCTTACTGGATTATCCATAATCAATATGACTTTTGATAAATCTTCCAAAGCGTATCTACTCTATCTATACCTTTGATATTATGTCATGTTACGAAGCTATCCGCATCAAGGTGATAATAGTCTAATCGACTCAATTCAAAATTTTATCAGAATGATACAAAATTTAGGATATTGTGGCTTCAAGAAGCATAGAAAACAATTTATGCTTACTAAGAAACCAAGGATATTGCTTTTAACTTTGAAGATTTCATAGGTCTTAACCTATTTGTTTTGAATAATTGTTTTCCTAAGCTAGGAAATACTGTTTTTGTTCAAACTAAAGGCATCCCAATGTGATATTCTTGTTCGTCCCTTTGGTGTAATATATACTTAGCATGGTTTGAATTAGAATTTATTCCAAAACTATCTAAACATAAACAAGTTGATATGCCTAAAGCCTTCTATTTGTCATTTCACTTTATGGATGTTTAGCATTTAGCAACAATATTTTACTCTTGGATTGCCTTTCTCATAATAGGTCTATTGATCCTTCTAATCATTTGAGCATATATCCTTTGGATATGATTACCATCAAATCTACTTATAACACTTAATTTACCACTTATCTAAACACTTCTATTACCCTTAGAAGACCCTTTATTGGGGATTTTGACACACATACTAACTGGAAAAAGATCAGTTACCGTACCCAAATGTTTCGTTTATCCATGCAAATAGTAATAGACCAAAAAATATTGCTTACAAAGTTTGTGTTTCTCAAGTGTTACCTCTTATCTATAATGCATCACATGTCTCATGGGCTTATCTTGATTTACTTACACTAATGAATCTTTTTGTAAACAATGGTTTTAATCCTAACATTATCAGTAATAACATTTTTATTTTAATTTTTTAAGAACACATTTCCTAAACTTTGATTTGACATTAATCCCCTTATTAAGGTGGAGGGTAAGTCCACTTGGTGGGCTTACCTCCCACCATATGGACTTACCCTTTGGGATGGTGGTGGCCACACACACACACACACACACACACACACAATGCAATTTTCATAAAAAATTTGTTGGATTTTGAAAAGCAAGCTTTGCTAACCAAAACCCCTTCTGCTTTAACTATTGCCTCTATTAATGGTTGGATTGCCCTTCTTGTTAATTCAAAAAACAACCAAGCCTCTTTCATTGAGGTCTTGAATAAGTTACTTTCTTCTCTACCCCTTTTTGACTTTCAGGATTCTTGTGACCTTAACTTCTATTTTTCCACCTTGCCTTCTATTGTAAACAAGCTCTTTCAAATTAATGGTCTTTCCTCCATTCCTTTAGAAATCAAATCTACTCCTGAAATCGTCAATCCCCTCCTTGACTTTGATCTTTTGGACGATGATGAAAGAGAAGCCCTTTCTTCTTTATCATCGAAGCCTTCTTCTTCCTTTCCCTCTCGGAAAGTGATTTCTCCTTCCTATTCGGGTGCCATCCCTCTCCTCCCTCCCTGACAAATTTAGTTGGACTCTATTAGACTTGATCATAAATTATGGGACTTCTGCTGTGAGTTAAGCATAGGAACAAGATCTTTTTGCTCCACTAGCCCATGACTCAAATGTTGGGGTTAACAGTATGAAGTAATCAACCATCGTGCATATTTCTCTATCTCTTCCTTAGCCCTCTTTTGTAAATTTTCCTATGAAGTAGTGGATCAATGTTGGTCCACAGTTATCCAAGCCAAACATCTACTTTCTATTGATTTCTTTTTTGAACTTGGGCAAATTAAACTCTCAGATATTCATCCTTCTGAATGTTCCAACACGGCTTTGGTTGCTAGAACTAAGGGACCCATTAATCAAGAGAGTTCGTGAACCCAATTTTTTCAAAAAAACTGTTGAAACACTTTTAAACCTTTTCTTAAATGCCCATGTAAAAGATCTGATCTTAACTCTACTTGTTCTGCTTCCATCATCTGGTTAGATCACCTACTTTGGTCTGTTTTCCAAAACCTTCCCAAATTCTCATCCGGACCTGCTCTTGGATGGGTGGGCTCCTTTCCCAGTGAAGTTAGGACTGCTCTCATTGTTTACTTTTGGTTCCATGCCTTTATGCTTGAAGCTGCCCGCAATCTAGCTCTTTACAATCCTAATACCCCTTTGCTTTCTCGCTTGCTTAACACCCCTGTTTCTAATACTACTGAAGTTATTCTTAAATCCGCAAAGAATAGTGTTATTAAAAGGCTTTCCATTACCCCGAGTACTATGAAATCTTCTACAAAGAAACCTTGTATTTTTTGAGGTACGGAGGACTTCAATCAAACACCTTGGTTGAAAGACCATGACATTATGAATAAGATTGAGTACCTTACTAACCATTTGTACATTTGTGGATTAGACAAATTAGCTCAAACAACCCACATTTATCTGTAAACATCTCATGAGACTTGTAGCACGTCAAAGACTTAAGTCCCTTGAGTTTTCTCCTTCTTCATGCACTGAAAAAGAAGTATTGGAGTTAGTGGTAAGCTTCTCACTCTCTTATGAAATTACCCCTCCTGCTAGCTCTACCTTTCCATATATTATGGGCACATATAAAGTTGACAAAAATTTCTTTAGATGGCTAACTAATGCACATAATTGTATGTTTTCTAATATAACTGATCTTATTACTAAATTACTTAAGGCCCTGGATGCTGGTATCATAGAATTCATTGAGAAACTTCACAAAGACATTTCGGTCTTCTCTCCAATCCGCACTAATGCTTACTGGATTATCCATAATCAATATGACTTTTGATAAATCATAGTCTAATGGACTCAATTCAAAATTTTATCAGAATGATACAAAATTTAGGATATTGTGGCTTCAAGTAGCATAGAAAACAATTTATGCTTACTAAGAAACCAAGGATATTGCTTTTAACTTTGAAGATTTCATAGGTCTTAACCTATTTGTTTTGAATAATTGTTTTCCTAAGCTGGGAAATACTGTTTTTGTTCAAACTAAAGGCATCCCAATGGGATATTCTTGTTCGCCCCTTTGGTGTAATATATACTTAGCATGGTTTGAATTAGAATTTATTCCAAAACTATCTAAACATAAACAAGTCGATATGCCTAAAGCCTTCTATTTGTCATTTCACCTTATGGATGATTTAGCATTTAGCAACAATATTTTTCTCTTGGATTGCCTTTCTCATAATAGGTCTATTGATCCTTCTAATCATTTGAGCATATATCCTTTGGATATGATTACCATCAAATCTACTTATAACACTTAATTTACCACTTATCTAAACACTTCTATTACCCTTAGAAGACCCTTTATTGGGGATTTTGACACACATACTAACTGGAAAAAGATCAGTTACCGTACCCAAATGTTTCGTTTATCCATGCAAATAGTAATAGACCAAAAAATATTGCTTACAAAGTTTGTGTTTCTCAAGTGTTACCTCTTATCTATAATGCATCACATGTCTCATGGGCTTATCTTGATTTACTTAAACTAATGAATCTTTTTGTAAACAATGGTTTTAATCCTAACACTATCACTAATAACATTGTTATTTTAATTTTTAATGAACACATTTCCTAAACTTTGATTTGACATTAATCCCCTTATTAAGGTGGAGGGTAAGTCCACTTGGTGGGCTTACCTCCCACCATATGGACTTACCCTTTGGGATGGTAGTGGCCACACACACACACACACACACACACACACACAATGCAATTTTCATAAAAAATTTGTTGGATTTTGAAAAGCAAGCTTTGCTAACCAAAACCCCTTCTGCTTTAACTATTGCCTCTATTAATGGTTGGATTGTCCTTCTTGTTAATTCAAAAAACGACCAAGCCTCTTTCATAGAGGCCTTCAATAAGTTACTTTCTTCTCTACACCTTTTTGACTTTCAGGATTCTTGTGACCTTAACTTCTATTTTTCCACCTTGCCTTCTATTGTAAACAAGCTCTTTCAAATTAATGGTCTCCCCTCCATTCCTTTAGAAATCAAATCTATAAAGGCACAATATCCTAAATTTTGTATCATTCTGATAAAATTTTGAATTGAGTCGATTAGACTATTATCACCTTGATGCGGGATAGCTTCGTAACATGACATAATATCAAAGGTATAGATAGAGTAGATATGCTTTGGAAGATTTATCAAAAGTCATATTGATTATGGATAATCCAGTAAGCATTAGTGCAGATTGGAGAGAAGACCGAAATGTCTTTGTGAAGTTTCTCAATGAATTCTATGATACCAGCATCCAGGGCCTTAAGTAATTTAGTAATAAGATCAGTTATATTAGAAAACATACAGTTATGTGCATTAGTTAGCCATCTAAAGATATTTTTGTCAACTTTATATGTGCCCATATTATATGGAAAGGTAGATCTAGCAGGAGGGGTAATTTCATAAGAGAGTTAGAAGCTTAACACTAACTCCAATACTTCTTTTTCAGTACATGAAGAAGGAGAAAACTCAAGGGACTTAAGTCTTTGACGTGCTACAAGTCTCATGAGATGTTTACAGATAAATGTGGGTTGTTTGAGCTAATTTGTCTAATCCACAAATGTACAAATGGTTAGTAAGGTACTCAATCTTATTCATAATGTCATGGTCTTTAAACCAAGGTGTTTGATTGAAGTCCTCCGTACCTCAAAAAATACAAGGTTTCTTTGTAGAAGATTTCATAGTACTCGGGGTAATGGAAAGCCTTTTAATAACACTATTCTTTGCGGATTTAAGAATAACTTCATTAGTATTAGAAACAGGGGTGTTAAGCAAGTGAGAAAGCAAAGGGGTATTAGGATTGTAAAGAGCTAGATTGCGGGCAGCTTCGAGCATAAACGCATGGAACCAAAAGTAAACAATGAGAGCAGTCCTAACTTCACTGGGAAAGGAGCCCACCCATCCAAGAGCAGGTCCGGATGAAAATTTGGGAAGGTTTTGGAAAACAAACCAAAGTAGGTGATCTAACAGATGATGGAAGCAGAACAAGTAGAGTTAAGATCAGATCTTTTACATGGGCATTTAAGAAAAGGTTTAAAAGTGTTTCAACAGTTTTTTTGAAAAAATTGGGTTCATGAACTCTCTTGATTAATGGGTCCCTTAGTTCTAGCGACCAAAGCCGTGTTGGAACATTCAGAAGGATGAATATCTAAGAGTTTAATTTGCCCAAGTTCAAAAAAGAAATCAATAGAAAGTAGATGTTTGGCTTGGATAACTGTGGACCAACATTGATCCACTACTTCATAGGAAAATTTACAAAAGAGGGCTAAGGAAGAGATAGAGAAATATGCACGATGGTTGATTACTTCATACTATTAACCCCAACATTTGAGTCATGGGCTAGTGGAGCAAAAAGAAAGATCTTGTTCCTACGCTTAACTCACAGCAGAAGTCCCATAATTTATGATCAAGTCTAATAGAGTCCAACTAAATTTGTCAGGGAGGGAGGAGAGGGATGGCACCCGAATAGGAAGGAGAAATCACTTTCCGAGAGGGAAAGGAAGAAGAAGGCTTCGATGATAAAGAAGAAAGGGCTTCTCTTTCATCATCCTCCAAAAGCTCAAAGTCAAGGAGGGGATTGACGATTTCAGGAGTAGATTTGATTTCTAAAGGAATGGAGGGGAGACCATTAATTTGAAAGAGCTTGTTTACAATAGAAGGCAAGGTGGAAAAATAGAAGTTAAGGTCACAAGAATCCTGAAAGTCAAAAAGGTGTAGAGAAGAAAGTAACTTATTGAAGGCCTCTATGAAAGAGGCTTGGTCGTTTTTTGAATTAACAAGAAGGGCAATCCAACCATTAATAGAGGCAATAGTTAAAGCAGAAGGGGTTTTGGTTAGCAAAGCTTGCTTTTCAAAATCCAACAAATTTTTTATGAAAATTGCATTGTGTGTGTGTGTGTGTGTGTGTGTGTGTGTGTGTGTGGCCACCACCATCCCAAAGGGTAAGTCCATATGGTGGGAGGTAAGCCCACCAAGTGGACTTACCCTCCACCTTAATAAGGGGATTAATGTCAAATAAAAGTTTAGGAAATGTGTTCTTAAAAAATTAAAATAAAAATGTTATTACTGATAATGTTAGGATTAAAACCATTGTTTACAAAAAGATTCATTAGTTTAAGTAAATCAAGATAAGCCCATGAGACATGTGATGCATTATAGATAAGAGGTAACACTTGAGAAACACAAACTTTGTAAGCAATATTTTTTGGTCTATTACTATTTGCATGGATAAACGAAACATTTGGGTACGGTAACTGATCTTTTTCCAGTTAGTATGTGTGTCAAAATCCCCAATAAAGGGTCTTCTAAGGGTAATAGAAGTGTTTAGATAAGTGGTAAATTAAGTGTTATAAGTAGATTTGATGGTAATCATATCCAAAGGATATATGCTCAAATGATTAGAAGGATCAATAGACCTATTATGAGAAAGGCAATCCAAGAGAAAAATATTGTTGCTAAATGCTAAATCATCCATAAAGTGAAATGACAAATAGAAGGCTTTAGGCATATCAACTTGTTTATGTTTAGATAGTTTTGGAATAAATTCTAATTCAAACCATGCTAAGTATATATTACACCAAAGGGGCGAACAAGAAAATCCCATTGGGATGCCTTTAGTTTGAACAAAAACAGTATTTCCCAGCTTAGGAAAACAATTATTCAAAACAAATAGGTTAAGACCTATGAAATCTTCAAAGTTAAAAGCAATATCCTTGGTTTCTTAGTAAGCATAAATTGTTTTCTATGCTTCTTGAAGCCACAATATCCTAAATTTTGTATCATTCTGATAAAATTTTGAATTGAGTCGATTAGACTATTATCACCTTGATGCGGGATAGCTTCGTAACATGACATAATATCAAAGGTATAGATAGAGTAGATATGCTTTGGAAGATTTATCAAAAGTCATATTGATTATGGATAATCCAGTAAGCATTAGTGCAGATTGGAGAGAAGACCGAAATGTCTTTGTGAAGTTTCTCAATGAATTCTATGATACCAGCATCCAGGGCCTTAAGTAATTTAGTAATAAGATCAGTTATATTAGAAAACATACAATTATGTTCATTAGTTAGCCATCTAAAGATATTTTTGTCAACTTTATATGTGCCCATAATATATGGAAAGGTAGAGCTAGCAGGAGGGTTAATTTCATAAGAGAGTGAGAAGCTTACCACTAACTCCAATACTTCTTTTTCAGTACATGAAGAAGGAGAAAACTCAAGGGACTTAAGTCTTTGACGTGCTACAAGTCTCATGAGATGTTTACAGATAAATGTGGGTTGTTTGAGCTAATTTGTCTAATCCACAAATGTACATATGGTTAGTAAGGTACTCAATCTTATTCATAATGTCATGGTCTTTAAACCAAGGTGTTTGATTGAAGTCCTCCGTACCTCAAAAAATACAAGGTTTCTTTGTAGAAGATTTCATGGTACTCGGGGTAATGGAAAGCCTTTTAATAACACTATTCTTTGCGGATTTAAGAATAACTTCAGTAGTATTAGAAACAGGGGTGTTAAGCAAGTGAGAAAGCAAAGGGGTATTAGGATTGTAAACAGCTAGATTGCGGCAGCTTCGAGCATAAACGCATGGAACCAAAAGTAAACAATGAGAGCAGTCCTAACTTCACTGGGAAAGGAGCCCACCCATCCAAGAAAAGGTCCGGATGAAAATTTGGGAAGGTCTTGGAAAACAAACCAAAGTAGGTGATCTAACCAGATGATGGAAGCAGAACAAGTAGAGTTAAGATCAGATCTTTTACATGGGCATTTAAGAAAAGGTTTAAAAGTGTTTCAACAGTTTTTTTGAAAAAATTGGGTTCACGAACTCTCTTGATTAATGGGTCCCTTAGTTCTAGTAGCGACCAAAGCCGTGTTGGAACATTCAGAAGGATGAATATTTGAGAGTTTAATTTGCCCAAGTTCACAAAAGAAATCAATAGAAAGTAGATGTTTGGCTTGGATAACTGTGGACCAACATTGATCCACTACTTCATAGGAAAATTTACAAAAGAGGGCTAAGGAAGAGATAGAGAAATATGCAAGATGGTTGATTACTTCATACTGTTAACCCCAACATTTGAGTCATGGGCTAGTGGAGCAAAAACATCTTGTTCCTACGCTTAACTCACAGCAAAAGTCCCATAATTTATGATCAAGTCTAACAGAGTCCAACTAAATTTGTCAGGGAGGGAGGAGAGAGATGGCACCCGGATAGGAAGGAGAAATCACTTTTCGAGAGGGAAAGGAAGAAGAAGGCTTCGATGATAAAGAAGAAAGGGCTTCTCTTTCATTATCGTCCAAAATATCAAAGTCAAGGAGGGGATTGACGATTTCAGGAGTAGATTTGATTTCTAAAGGAATGGAGGGGAGACCATTAATTTGAAAGAGCTTGTTTACAATAGAAGGCAAGGTGGAAAAATAGAAGTTAAGGTCACAAGAATCCTGAAAGTCAAAAAGGGGTAGAGAAGAAAGTAACTTATTGAAGGCCTCTATGAAAGAGGCTTGGTCGTTTTTTGAATTAACAAGAAGGGCAATCCAACCATTAATAGAGGCAATAGTTAAAGCAGAAGGGGTTTTGGTTAGCAAAGCTTGCTTTTCAAAATCCAACAAATTTTTTATGAAAATTGCATTGTGTGTGTGTGTGTGTGGCCACCACCATCCCAAAGGGTAAGTCCATATGGTGGGAGAGTGGACTTACCCTCCACCTTAATAAGGGGATTAATGTCAAATTAAAGTTTAGGAAATGTGTTCTTAAAAAATTAAAATAAAAATGTTATTACTGATAATGTTAGGATTAAAACCATTGTTTACAAAAAGATTCATTAGTTTAACTAAATCAAGATAAGCCCATGCATTATAGATAAGAGGTAACACTTGAGAAACACAAACTTTGTAAGCAATATTTTTTGGTCTATTACTATTTGCATGGATAAACGAAACATTTGGGTACGGTAACTGATCTTTTTCCAGTTAGTATGTGTGTCAAAATCCCCAATAAAGGGTCTTCTAAGGGTAATAGAAGTGTTTAGATAAGTGGTAAATTAAGTGTTATAAGTAGATTCGATGGTAATCATATCCAAAGGATATATGCTCAAATGATTAGAAGGATTAATAGACGTATTATGAGAAAGGCAATCCAAGAGAAAAATATTGTTGCTAAATGCTAAATCATCCATAAAGTGAAATGACAAATAGAAGGCTTTAGGCATATCAACTTGTTTATGTTTAGATAGTTTTGGAATAAATTCTAATTCAAACCATGCTAAGTATATATTACACCAAAGGGGCGAACAAGAATATCCCATTGGGATGCCTTTAGTTTGAACAAAAACAGTATTTTCCAGCTTAGGAAAGCAATTATTCAAAACAAATAGGTTAAGACCTATGAAATCGTCAAAGTTAAAAGCAATATCCTTGGTTTCTTAGTAAGCATAAATTGTTTTCTATGCTTCTTGAAGCCACAATATCCTAAATTTTGTATCATTCTGATAAAATTTTGAATTGAGTCGATTAGACTATTATCACCTTGATGCGGGATAGCTTCGTAACATGACATAATATCAAAGGTATAGATAGAGTAGATATGCTTTGGAAGATTTATCAAAAGTCATATTGATTATGGATAATCCAGTAAGCATTAGTGCAGATTGGAGAGAAGACCGAAATGTCTTTGTGAAGTTTCTCAATGAATTCTATGAAACCAGCATCCAGGGCCTTAAGTAATTTAGTAATAAGATGGTTATATTAGAAAACATACAGTTATGTGCATTAGTTAGCCATCTAAAGATATTTTTGTCAACTTTATATGTGCCCATATTATATGGAAAGGTAGAGCTAGCAGGAGGGGTAATTTCATAAGAGAGTGAGAAGCTTACCACTAACTCCAATACTTCTTTTTCAGTACATGAAGAAGGAGAAAACTCAAGGGACTTAAGTCTTTGACGTGCTACAAGTCTCATGAGATGTTTACAGATAAATGTGGGTTGTTTGAGCTAATTTGTCTAATCCACAAATGTACAAATGGTTAGTAAGGTACTCAATCTTATTCATAATGTCATGGTCTTTAAACCAAGGTGTTTGATTGAAGTCCTCCGTACCTCAAAAAATACAAGGTTTCTTTGTAGAAGATTTCATAGTACTCGGGGTAATGGAAAGCCTTTTAATAACACTATTCTTTGCGGATTTAAGAATAACTTTAGTAGTATTAGAAACAGGGGTGTTAAGCAAGTGAGAAAGCAAAGGGGTATTAGGATTGTAAAGAGCTAGATTGCGGCAGCTTCGAGCATAAAGGCATGGAACCAAAAGTAAACAATGAGAGCAGTCCTAACTTCACTGGGAAAGGAGCCCACCCATCCAAGAGCAGGTCCGGATGAAAATTTGGGAAGGTCTTGGAAAACAAACCAAAGTAGGTGATCTAACCAGATGATGGAAGCAGAACAAGTAGAGTTAAGATCAGATCTTTTACATGGGCATTTAAGAAAAGGTTTAAAAGTGTTTCAACAGTTTTTTTAAAAAAAATTGGGTTCACGAACTCTCTTGATTAATGGGTCCCTTAGTTCTAGTAGCGACCAAAGCCATGTTGGAACATTCAGAAGGATGAATATCTCAGAGTTTAATTTGCCCAAGTTCAAAAAAAAAATCAAAAGAAAGTAGATGTTTGGCTTGGATAACTGTGGACCAACATTGATCCACTACTTCATAGGAAAATTTACAAAAGAGGGCTAAGCAAGAGATAGAGAAATATGCACGATGGTTGATTACTTCATACTGTTAACCCCAACATTTGAGTCATGGGCTAGTGGAGCAAAAAGATCTTGTTCCTACGCTTAACTCACAGCAGAAGTCCCATAATTTATGATCAAGTCTAATAGAGTCCAACTAAATTTGTCAGGGAGGGAGGAGAGAGATGGCACCCGAATAGGAAGGAGAAATCACTTTTCGAGAGGGAAAGGAAGAAGAAGGATTCGATGATAAAGAAGAAAGGGCTTCTCTTTCATCATCGTCCAAAAGATCAAAGTCAAGGAGGGGATTGATGATTTCAGGAGTAGATTTGATTTCTAAAGGAATGGAGGGGAGACCATTAATTTGAAAGAGCTTGTTTACAATAGAAGGCAAGGTGGAAAAATAGAAGTTAAGGTCACAAGAATCCTGAAAGTCAAAAAGGTGTAGAGAAGAAAGTAACTTATTGAAGGCCTCTATGAAAGAGGCTTGGTCATTTTTTGAATTAACAAGAAGGGCAATCCAACCATTAATAGAGGCAATAGTTAAAGCAGAAGGGGTTTTGGTTAGCAAAGCTTGCTTTTCAAAGTCCAACAAATTTTTTATGAAAATTGCATTGTGTGTGTGTGTGTGTGTGTGTGTGGCCACCACCATCCCAAAGGGTAAGTCCATATGGTGGGAGGTAAGCCCACCAAGTGGACTCACCCTCCACCTTAATAAGGGGATTAATGTCAAATAAAAGTTTAGGAAATGTGTTCTTAAAAAATTAAAATAAAAATGTTATTACTGATAATGTTAGGATTAAAACCATTGTTTACAAAAAGATTCATTAGTTTAAGTAAATCAAGATAAGCCCATGAGACATGTGATGCATTATAGATAAGAGGTAACACTTGAGAAACACAAACTTTGTAAGCAATATTTTTTGGTCTATTACTATTTGCATGGATAAACGAAACATTTGGGTACGGTAACTGATCTTTTTCCAGTTAGTATGTGTGTCAAAATCCCCAATAAAGGGTCTTCTAAGGGTAATAGAAGTGTTTAGATAAGTGGTAAATTAAGTGTTATAAGTAGATTTGATGGTAATCATATCCAAAGGATATATGCTCAAATGATTAGAAGGATCAATAGACCTATTATGATAAAGGCAATCCAAGAGAAAAATATTGTTGCTAAATGCTAAATAACCATTAAGTGAAATGACAAATAGAAGGCTTTAGGCATATCAACTTGTTTATGTTTAGATAGTTTTGGAATAAATTCTAATTCAAACCATGCTAAGTATATATTACACCAAAGGGGCGAACAAGAAAATCCCATTGGGATGCCTTTAGTTTGAACAAAAACAGTATTTCCCAGCTTAGGAAAACAATTATTCAAAACAAATAGGTTAAGACCTATGAAATCTTCAAAGTTAAAAGCAATATCATTGGTTTCTTAGTAAGCATAAATTGTTTTCTATGCTTCTTGAAGCCACAATATCCTAAATTTTGTATCATTCTGATAAAATTTTGAATTGAGTCGATTAGACTATTATCACCTTGATGCGGGATAGCTTCGTAACATGACATAATATCAAAGGTATAGATAGAGTAGATATGCTTTGGAAGATTTATCAAAAGTCATATTGATTATGGATAATCCAGTAAGCATTAGTGCAGATTGGAGAGAAGACCGAAATGTCTTTGTGAAGTTTCTCAATGAATTCTATGATACCAGCATCCAGGGCCTTAAGTAATTTAGTAATAAGATCAGTAATATTAGAAAACATACAGTTATGTGCATTAGTTAGCCATCTAAAGATATTTTTGTCAACTTTATATGTGCCCATAATATATGGAAAGGTAGAGCTAGCAGGAGGGGTAATTTCATAAGAGAGTGAGAAGCTTACCACTAACTCCAATACTTCTTTTTCAGTACATGAAGAAGGAAAAAACTCAAGGGACTTAAGTCTTTGACGTGCTACAAGTCTCATGAGATGTTTACAGATAAATGTGGGTTGTTTGAGCTAATTTGTCTAATCCACAAATGTACAGATGGTTAGTAAGGTACTCAATCTTATTCATAATGTCATGGTTTTTAAACCAAGGTGTTTGATTGAAGTCCTCCGTACCTCAAAAAATACAAGGTTTCTTTGTAGAAGATTTCATAGTACTCGGGGTAATGGAAAGCCTTTTAATAACACTATTCTTTGTGGATTTAAGAATAACTTCAGTAGTATTAGAAACAGGGGTGTTAAGCAAGTGAGAAAGCAAAGGGGTATTAGGATTGTAAAGAGCTAGATTGCGGGCAGCTTCGAGCATAAACGCATGGAACCAAAAGTAAACAATGAGAGCAGTCCTAACTTCATTGGGAAAGGAGCCCACCCATCCAAGAGCAGGTCCGGATGAAAATTTGGGAAGCTTTTGGAAAACAAACCAAAGTAGGTGATCTAACCAGATGATGGAAGCAGAACAAGTAGAGTTAAGATCAGATCTTTTACATGGGCATTTAAGAAAAGGTTTAAAAGTGTTTCAACAGTTTTTTTGAAAAAATTGGGTTCACGAACTCTCTTGATTAATGGGTCCCTTAGTTCTAGTAGCGACCAAAGCCATGTTGGAACATTCAGAAGGATGAATATTTGAGAGTTTAATTTGCCCAAGTTCACAAAAGAAATCAAAAGAAAGTAGATGTTTGGCTTGGATAACTGTGGACCAACATTGATCCACTACTTCATAGGAAAATTTACAAAAGAGGGCTAAGGAAGAGATAGAGAAATATGCACGATGGTTGATTACTTCATACTGTTAACCCCAACATTTGAGTCATGGGCTAGTGGAGCAAAAAGATCTTGTTCCTTTGCTTAACTCACAGCAGAAGTCCCATAATTTATGATCAAGTCTAACAGAGTCCAACTAAATTTGTCAGGGAGGGAGGAGAGAGATGGCACCCGAATAGGAAGGAGAAATCACTTTTCGAGAGGGAAAGGAAGAAGAAGGCTTCGATGATAAAGAAGAAAGGGCTTCTCTTTCATTATCGTCCAAAAGATCAAAGTCAAGGAGGGGATTGACGATTTCAGGAGTAGATTTGATTTCTAAAGGAATGGAGGGGAGACCATTAATTTGAAAGAGCTTGTTTACAATAGAAGACAAGGTGGAAAAATAGAAGTTAAGGTCACAAGAATCCTGAAAGTCAAAAAGGGGTAGAGAAGAAAGTAACTTATTGAAGGCCTCTATGATAGAGGCTTGGTTGTTTTTTGAATTAACAAGAAGGGCAATCCAACCATTAATAGAGGCAATAGTTAAAGCAGAAGGGGTTTTGGTTAGCAAAGCTTGCTTTTCAAAATCCAACAAATTTTTTATGAAAATTGCATTGTGTGTGTGTGTGTGTGGCCACCACCATCCCAAAGGGTAAGTCCATATGGTGGGAGAGTGGACTTACCCTCCACCTTAATAAGGGGATTAATGTCAAATAAAAGTTTAGGAAATGTGTTCTTAAAAAATTAAAATAAAAATGTTATTACTGATAATGTTAGGATTGAAACCATTGTTTACAAAAAGATTCATTAGTTTAAGTAAACCAAGATAAGCCCATGAGACATGTGATACATTATAGATAAGAGGTAACACTTGAGAAACACAAACTTTGTAAGCAATATTTTTTGGTCTATTACTATTTGCATGGATAAACGAAACATTTGGGTACGGTAACTGATCTTTTTCCAGTTAGTATGTGTGTCAAAATCCCCAATAAAGGGTCTTCTAAGGGTAATAGAAGTGTTTAGATAAGTGGTAAATTAAGTGTTATAAGTAGATTTGATGGTAATCATATCCAAAGGATATATGCTCAAATGATTAGAAGGATCAATAGACCTATTATGAGAAAGGCAATCCAAGATAAAAATATTGTTGCTAAATGCTAAATCATCCATAAAGTGAAATGACAAATAGAAGGCTTTAGGCATATCAACTTGTTTATGTTTAGATAGTTTTGGAATAAATTCTAACTCAAACCATGCTAAGTATATATTACACCAAAGGGGCGAACAAGAAAATCCCATTGGGATGCCTTTAGTTTGAACAAAAACAGTATTTCCCAGCTTAGGAAAACAATTATTCAAAACAAATAGGTTAAGACCTATGAAATCTTCAAAGTTAAAAGCAATATCCTTGGTTTCTTAGTAAGCATAAATTGTTTTCTATGCTTCTTGAAGCCACAATATCCTAAATTTTGTATCATTCTCATAAAATTTTGAATTGAGTCGATTAGACTATTATCACCTTGATGCGGGATAGCTTCGTAACATGACATAATATCAAAGGTATAGATAGAGTAGATATGCTTTGGAAGATTTATCAAAAGTCATATTGATTATGGATAATCCAGTAAGCATTAGTGCAGATTGGAGAGAAGACCGAAATGTCTTTGTGAAGTTTCTCAATGAATTCTATGATACCAGCATCCAGGGCCTTAAGTAATTTAGTAATAAGATCAGTAATATTAGAAAACATACAGTTATGTGCATTAGTTAGCCATCTAAAGATATTTTTGTCAACTTTATATGTGCCCATAATATATGGAAAGGTAGAGCTAGCAGGAGGGGTAATTTCATAAGAGAGTGAGAAGCTTACCACTAACTCCAATACTTCTTTTTCAGTACATGAAGAAGGAGAAAACTCAAGGGACTTAAGTCTTTGACGTGCTACAAGTCTCATGAGATGTTTACAGATAAATGTGGGTTGTTTGAGCTAATTTGTCTAATCCACAAATCTACAAATGGTTAGTAAGGTACTCAATCTTATTCATAATGTCATGGTCTTTCAACCAAGGTGTTTGATTGAAGTCCTCCGTACCTCAAAAAATACAAGGTTTCTTTGTAGAAGATTTCATAGTACTCGGGGTAATGGAAAGCCTTTTAATAACACTATTCTTTGCGGATTTAAGAATAACTTCAGTAGTATTAGAAACAGGGGTGTTAAGCAAGCGAGAAAGCAAAGGGGTATTAGGATTGTAAAGAGCTAGATTGCGGGCAGCTTCGAGCTTAAACGCATGGAACCAAAAGTAAACAATGAGAGCAGTCCTAACTTCACTGGGAAAGGAGCCCACCCATCCAAGAGCAGGTCCGGATGAAAATTTGGGAAGGTTTTGGAAAACAAACCAAAGTAGGTGATCTAACAGATGATGGAAGCAGAACAAGTAGAGTTAAGATCAGATCTTTTACATGGGCATTTAAGAAAAGGTTTAAAAGTGTTTCAACAGTTTTTTTGAAAAAATTGGGTTCACGAACTCTCTTGATTAATGGGTCCCTTAGTTCTAGCGACCAAAGCCGTGTTGGAACGTTCAGAAGGATGAATATCTAAGAGTTTAATTTGCCCAAGTTCAAAAAAGAAATCAATAGAAAGTAGATGTTTGGCTTGGATAACTGTGGACCAACATTGATCCACTACTTCATAGGAAAATTTACAAAACAGGGCTAAGGAATAGATAGAGAAATATGCACGATGGTTGATTACTTCATACTGTTAACCCCAACATTTGAGTCATGGGCTAGTGAAGCAAAAAGAAAGATCTTGTTCCTACGCTTAACTCACAGCAGAAGTCCCATAATTTATGATCAAGTCTAATAGAGTCCAACTAAATTTGTCAGGGAGGGAGGAGAGGGATGGCACCCGAATAGGAAGGAGAAATCACTTTCCGAGAGGGAAAGGAAGAAGAAGGCTTCGATGATAAAGAAGAAAGGGCTTCTCTTTCATCATCGTCCAAAAGATCAAAGTCAAGGAGGGGATTGACAATTTCAGGAGTAGATTTGATTTCTAAAGGAATGGAGGGGAGACCATTAATTTGAAAGAGCTTGTTTACAATAGAAGGCAAGGTGGAAAAATAGAAGTTAAGGTCACAAGAATCCTGAAAGTCAAAAAGGTGTAGAGAAGAAAGTAACTTACTGAAGGCCTCTATGAAAGAGGCTTGGTCGTTTTTTGAATTAACAAGAAGGGCAATCCAACCATTAATAGAGGCAATAGTTAAAGCAGAAGGGGTTTTGGTTAGCAAAGCTTGCTTTTCAAAATCCAACAAATTTTTTATGAAAATTGCATTGTGTGTGTGTGTGTGTGTGTGTGTGGCCACCACCATCCCAAAGGGTAAGTCCATATGGTGGGAGGTAAGCCCACCAAGTGGACTTACCCTCCACTTTAATAAGGGGATTAATGTCAAATCAAAGTTTAGGAAATGTGTTCTTAAAAAATTAAAATAAAAATGTTATTAGTGACAGTGTTAGGATTAAAACCATTGTTTACAAAAAGATTCATTAGTTTAAGTAAATCAAGATAAGCCCATGAGACATGTGATGCATTATAGATAAGAGGTAACACTTGAGAAACACAATTTTTGTAAGCAATATTTTTTGGTCTATTACTATTTGCATGGATAAATGAAACATTTGGGTACGGTATAACTGGTCTTTTTCCAGTTAGTATGTGTGTCAAAATCCCCAATAAAGGGTCTTCTAAGGGTAATAGAAGTGTTTAGATAAGTGGTAAATTAAGTGTTATAAGTAGATTTGATGGTAATCATATCCAAAGGATATATGCTCAAATGATTAGAAGGATCAATAGACCTATTATGAGAAAGGCAATCCAAGAGAAAAATATTGTTGCTAAATGCTAAATCATCCATAAAGTGAAATGACAAATAGAAGGCTTTAGGCATATCGACTTGTTTATGTTTAGATAGTTTTGGAATAAATTCTAATTCAAACCATGCTAAGTATATATTACACCAAAGGGGCGAACAAGAATATCCCATTGGGATGCCTTTAGTTTGAACAAAAACAGTATTTCCCAGCTTAGGAAAGCAATTATTCAAAACAAATAGGTTAAGACCTATGAAATCTTCAAAGTTAAAAGCAATATCCTTGGTTTCTTAGTAAGCATAAATTGTTTTCTATGCTTCTTGAAGCCACAATATCCTAAATTTTGTATCATTCTCATAAAATTTTGAATTGAGTCGATTAGACTATTATCACCTTGATGCGGGATAGCTTCGTAACATGACATAATATCAAAGGTATAGATAGAGTAGATATGCTTTGGAAGATTTATCAAAAGTCATATTGATTATGGATAATCCAGTAAGCATTAGTGCAGATTGGAGAGAAGACCGAAATGTCTTTGTGAAGTTTCTCAATGAATTCTATGATACCAGCATCCAGGGCCTTAAGTAATTTAGTAATAAGATCAGTAATATTAGAAAACATACAGTTATGTGCATTAGTTAGCCATCTAAAGATATTTTTGTCAACTTTATATGTGCCCATAATATATGGAAAGGTAGAGCTAGCAGGAGGGGTAATTTCATAAGAGAGTGAGAAGCTTACCACTAACTCCAATACTTCTTTTTCAGTACATGAAGAAGGAAAAAACTCAAGGAACTTAAGTCTTTGACGTGCTACAAGTCTCATGAGATGTTTACAGATAAATGTGGGTTGTTTGAGCTAATTTGTCTAATCCACAAATCTACAAATGGTTAGTAAGGTACTCAATCTTATTCATAATGTCATGGTCTTTCAACCAAGGTGTTTGATTGAAGTCCTCCGTACCTCAAAAAATACAAGGTTTCTTTGTAGAAGATTTCATAGTACTCGGGGTAATGGAAAGCCTTTTAATAACACTATTCTTTGCGGATTTAAGAATAACTTCAGTAGTATTAGAAACAGGGGTGTTAAGCAAGCGAGAAAGCAAAGGGGTATTAGGATTGTAAAGAGCTAGATTGCGGGCAGCTTCGAGCTTAAACGCATGGAACCAAAAGTAAACAATGAGAGCAGTCCTAACTTCACTGGGAAAGGAGCCCACCCATCCAAGAGCAGGTCCGGATGAAAATTTGGGAAGGTTTTGGAAAACAAACCAAAGTAGGTGATCTAACAGATGATGGAAGCAGAACAAGTAGAGTTAAGATCAGATCTTTTACATGGGCATTTAAGAAAAGGTTTAAAAGTGTTTCAACAGTTTTTTTAAAAAAATTGGGTTCACGAACTCTCTTGATTAATGGGTCCCTTAGTTCTAGCGACCAAAGCCGTGTTGGAACGTTCAGAAGGATGAATATCTAAGAGTTTAATTTGCCCAAGTTCAAAAAAGAAATCAATAGAAAGTAGATGTTTGGCTTGGATAACTGTGGACCAACATTGATCCACTACTTCATAGGAAAATTTACAAAACAGGGCTAAGGAATAGATAGAGAAATATGCACGATGGTTGATTACTTCATACTGTTAACCCCAACATTTGAGTCATGGGCTAGTGAAGCAAAAAGAAAGATCTTGTTCCTACGCTTAACTCACAGCAGAAGTCCCATAATTTATGATCAAGTCTAATAGAGTCCAACTAAATTTGTCAGGGAGGGAGGAGAGGGATGGCACCCGAATAGGAAGGAGAAATCACTTTCCGAGAGGGAAAGGAAGAAGAAGGCTTCGATGATAAAGAAGAAAGGGCTTCTCTTTCATCATCGTCCAAAAGATCAAAGTCAAGGAGGGGATTGACAATTTCAGGAGTAGATTTGATTTCTAAAGGAATGGAGGGGAGACCATTAATTTGAAAGAGCTTGTTTACAATAGAAGGCAAGGTGGAAAAATAGAAGTTAAGGTCACAAGAATCCTGAAAGTCAAAAAGGTGTAGAGAAGAAAGTAACTTACTGAAGGCCTCTATGAAAGAGGCTTGGTCATTTTTTGAATTAACAAGAAGGGCAATCCAACCATTAATAGAGGCAATAGTTAAAGCAGAAGGGGTTTTGGTTAGCAAAGCTTGCTTTTCAAAATCCAACAAATTTTTTATGAAAATTGCATTGTGTGTGTGTGTGTGTGTGTGTGTGGCCACCACCATCCCAAAGGGTAAGTCCATATGGTGGGAGGTAAGCCCACCAAGTGGACTTACCCTCCACTTTAATAAGGGGATTAATGTCAAATCAAAGTTTAGGAAATGTGTTCTTAAAAAATTAAAATAAAAATGTTATTAGTGACAGTGTTAGGATTAAAACCATTGTTTACAAAAAGATTCATTAGTTTAAGTAAATCAAGATAAGCCCATGAGACATGTGATGCATTATAGATAAGAGGTAACACTTGAGAAACACAATTTTTGTAAGCAATATTTTTTGGTCTATTACTATTTGCATGGATAAATGAAACATTTGGGTACGGTATAACTGGTCTTTTTCCAGTTAGTATGTGTGTCAAAATCCCCAATAAAGGGTCTTCTAAGGGTAATAGAAGTGTTTAGATAAGTGGTAAATTAAGTGTTATAAGTAGATTTGATGGTAATCATATCCAAAGGATATATGCTCAAATGATTAGAAGGATCAATAGACCTATTATGAGAAAGGAAATCCAAGAGAAAAATATTGTTGCTAAATGCTAAATCATCCATAAAGTGAAATGACAAATAGAAGGCTTTAGGCATATCGACTTGTTTATGTTTAGATAGTTTTGGAATAAATTCTAATTCAAACCATGCTAAGTATATATTACACCAAAGGGGCGAACAAGAATATCCCATTGGGATGCCTTTAGTTTGAACAAAAACAGTATTTCCCAGCTTAGGAAAGCAATTATTCAAAACAAATAGGTTAAGACCTATGAAATCTTCAAAGTTAAAAGCAATATCCTTGGTTTCTTAGTAAGCATAAATTGTTTTCTATGCTTCTTGAAGCCACAATATCCTAAATTTTGTATCATTCTCATAAAATTTTGAATTGAGTCGATTAGACTATTATCACCTTGATGCGGGATAGCTTCATAACATGACCTAATATCAAAGGTATAGATAGACTAGATATGCTTTGGAAGATTTATCAAAAGTCATATTGATCATGGATAATCCAGTAAGCATTAGTGCGGATTGGAGAGAAGACCGAAATGTCTTTGTGAAGTTTCTCAATGAATTTTATGATACCAGCATCCAGGGCCTTAAGTAATTTAGTAATAAGATCAGTTATATTAGAAAACATACAGTTATGTGCATTAGTTAGCCATCTAAAGATATTTTTGTCAACTTTATATGTGCCCATAATATATGGAAAGGTAGAGCTAGCAGGAGGGGTAATTTCATAAGAGAGTGAGAAGCTTACCACTAACTCCAATACCTCTTTTTCAATACATGAAGAAGGAGAAAACTCAAGGGACTTAAGTCTTTGACGTGCTACAAGTCTCATGAGATGTTTACAGATAAATGTGGGTTGTTTGAGCTAATTTGTCTAATCCACAAATGTACAGATGGTTAGTAAGGTACTCAATCTTATTCATAATGTCATGGTCTTTAAACCAAGGTGTTTGATTGAAGTCCTCCATACCTCAAAAAATACAAGGTTTCTTTGTAGAAGATTTCATAGTAGTCGGGGTAATGGAAAGCCTTTTAATAACACTATTCTTTGCGGATTTAAGAATAACTTCAGTAGTATTAGAAACAGGGGTGTTAAGCAAGTGAGAAAGCAAAGGGGTATTAGGATTGTAAAGAGCTAGATTGCGGGCAGCTTCGAGCTTAAACGCATGGAACCAAAAGTAAACAATGAGAGCAGTCCTAACTTCACTGGGAAAGGAGCCCACCCATCCAAGAGCAGGTCCGGATGAAAATTTGGGAAGGTTTTGGAAAACAAACCAAAGTAGGTGATCTAACAGATGATGGAAGCAGAACAAGTAGAGTTAAGATCAGATCTTTTACATGGGCATTTAAGAAAAGGTTTAAAAGTGTTTCAACAGTTTTTTTGAAAAAATTGGGTTCACGAACTCTCTTGATTAATGGGTCCCTTAGTTCTAGCGACCAAAGCCGTGTTGGAACGTTCAGAAGGATGAATATCTAAGAGTTTAATTTGCCCAAGTTCAAAAAAGAAATCAATAGAAAGTAGATGTTTGGCTTGGATAACTGTGGACCAACATTGATCCACTACTTCATAGGAAAATTTACAAAACAGGGCTAAGGAATAGATAGAGAAATATGCACGATGGTTGATTACTTCATACTGTTAACCCCAACATTTGAGTCATGGGCTAGTGAAGCAAAAAGAAAGATCTTGTTCCTACGCTTAACTCACAGCAGAAGTCCCATAATTTATGATCAAGTCTAATAGAGTCCAACTAAATTTGTCAGGGAGGGAGGAGAGGGATGGCACCCGAATAGGAAGGAGAAATCACTTTCCGAGAGGGAAAGGAAGAAGAAGGCTTCGATGATAAAGAAGAAAGGGCTTCTCTTTCATCATCGTCCAAAAGATCAAAGTCAAGGAGGGGATTGACAATTTCAGGAGTAGATTTGATTTCTAAAGGAATGGAGGGGAGACCATTAATTTGAAAGAGCTTGTTTACAATAGAAGGCAAGGTGGAAAAATAGAAGTTAAGGTCACAAGAATCCTGAAAGTCAAAAAGGTGTAGAGAAGAAAGTAACTTACTGAAGGCCTCTATGAAAGAGGCTTGGTCGTTTTTTGAATTAACAAGAAGGGCAATCCAACCATTAATAGAGGCAATAGTTAAAGCAGAAGGGGTTTTGGTTAGCAAAGCTTGCTTTTCAAAATCCAACAAATTTTTTATGAAAATTGCATTGTGTGTGTGTGTGTGTGTGTGTGTGGCCACCACCATCCCAAAGGGTAAGTCCATATGGTGGGAGGTAAGCCCACCAAGTGGACTTACCCTCCACTTTAATAAGGGGATTAATGTCAAATCAAAGTTTAGGAAATGTGTTCTTAAAAAATTAAAATAAAAATGTTATTAGTGACAGTGTTAGGATTAAAACCATTGTTTACAAAAAGATTCATTAGTTTAAGTAAATCAAGATAAGCCCATGAGACATGTGATGCATTATAGATAAGAGGTAACACTTGAGAAACACAATTTTTGTAAGCAATATTTTTTGGTCTATTACTATTTGCATGGATAAATGAAACATTTGGGTACGGTATAACTGGTCTTTTTCCAGTTAGTATGTGTGTCAAAATCCCCAATAAAGGGTCTTCTAAGGGTAATAGAAGTGTTTAGATAAGTGGTAAATTAAGTGTTATAAGTAGATTTGATGGTAATCATATCCAAAGGATATATGCTCAAATGATTAGAAGGATCAATAGACCTATTATGAGAAAGGCAATCCAAGAGAAAAATATTGTTGCTAAATGCTAAATCATCCATAAAGTGAAATGACAAATAGAAGGCTTTAGGCATATCGACTTGTTTATGTTTAGATAGTTTTGGAATAAATTCTAATTCAAACCATGCTAAGTATATATTACACCAAAGGGGCGAACAAGAATATCCCATTGGGATGCCTTTAGTTTGAACAAAAACAGTATTTCCCAGCTTAGGAAAGCAATTATTCAAAACAAATAGGTTAAGACCTATGAAATCTTCAAAGTTAAAAGCAATATCCTTGGTTTCTTAGTAAGCATAAATTGTTTTCTATGCTTCTTGAAGCCACAATATCCTAAATTTTGTATCATTCTCATAAAATTTTGAATTGAGTCGATTAGACTATTATCACCTTGATGCGGGATAGCTTCGTAACATGACATAATATCAAAGGTATAGATAGAGTAGATATGCTTTGGAAGATTTATCAAAAGTCATATTGATTATGGATAATCCAGTAAGCATTAGTGCAGATTGGAGAGAAGACCGAAATGTCTTTGTGAAGTTTCTCAATGAATTCTATGATACCAGCATCCAGGGCCTTAAGTAATTTAGTAATAAGATCAGTAATATTAGAAAACATACAGTTATGTGCATTAGTTAGCCATCTAAAGATATTTTTGTCAACTTTATATGTGCCCATAATATATGGAAAGGTAGAGCTAGCAGGAGGGGTAATTTCATAAGAGAGTGAGAAGCTTACCACTAACTCCAATACTTCTTTTTCAGTACATGAAGAAGGAGAAAACTCAAGGGACTTAAGTCTTTGACGTGCTACAAGTCTCATGAGATGTTTACAGATAAATGTGGGTTGTTTGAGCTAATTTGTCTAATCCACAAATCTACAAATGGTTAGTAAGGTACTCAATCTTATTCATAATGTCATGGTCTTTCAACCAAGGTGTTTGATTGAAGTCCTCCGTACCTCAAAAAATACAAGGTTTCTTTGTAGAAGATTTCATAGTACTCGGGGTAATGGAAAGCCTTTTAATAACACTATTCTTTGCGGATTTAAGAATAACTTCAGTAGTATTAGAAACAGGGGTGTTAAGCAAGCGAGAAAGCAAAGGGGTATTAGGATTGTAAAGAGCTAGATTGCGGGCAGCTTCGAGCTTAAACGCATGGAACCAAAAGTAAACAATGAGAGCAGTCCTAACTTCACTGGGAAAGGAGCCCACCCATCCAAGAGCAGGTCCGGATGAAAATTTGGGAAGGTTTTGGAAAACAAACCAAAGTAGGTGATCTAACAGATGATGGAAGCAGAACAAGTAGAGTTAAGATCAGATCTTTTACATGGGCATTTAAGAAAAGGTTTAAAAGTGTTTCAACAGTTTTTTTGAAAAAATTGGGTTCACGAACTCTCTTGATTAATGGGTCCCTTAGTTCTAGCGACCAAAGCCGTGTTGGAACGTTCAGAAGGATGAATATCTAAGAGTTTAATTTGCCCAAGTTCAAAAAAGAAATCAATAGAAAGTAGATGTTTGGCTTGGATAACTGTGGACCAACATTGATCCACTACTTCATAGGAAAATTTACAAAACAGGGCTAAGGAATAGATAGAGAAATATGCACGATGGTTGATTACTTCATACTGTTAACCCCAACATTTGAGTCATGGGCTAGTGAAGCAAAAAGAAAGATCTTGTTCCTACGCTTAACTCACAGCAGAAGTCCCATAATTTATGATCAAGTCTAATAGAGTCCAACTAAATTTGTCAGGGAGGGAGGAGAGGGATGGCACCCGAATAGGAAGGAGAAATCACTTTCCGAGAGGGAAAGGAAGAAGAAGGCTTCGATGATAAAGAAGAAAGGGCTTCTCTTTCATCATCGTCCAAAAGATCAAAGTCAAGGAGGGGATTGACAATTTCAGGAGTAGATTTGATTTCTAAAGGAATGGAGGGGAGACCATTAATTTGAAAGAGCTTGTTTACAATAGAAGGCAAGGTGGAAAAATAGAAGTTAAGGTCACAAGAATCCTGAAAGTCAAAAAGGTGTAGAGAAGAAAGTAACTTACTGAAGGCCTCTATGAAAGAGGCTTGGTCATTTTTTGAATTAACAAGAAGGGCAATCCAACCATTAATAGAGGCAATAGTTAAAGCAGAAGGGGTTTTGGTTAGCAAAGCTTGCTTTTCAAAATCCAACAAATTTTTTATGAAAATTGCATTGTGTGTGTGTGTGTGTGTGTGTGTGGCCACCACCATCCCAAAGGGTAAGTCCATATGGTGGGAGGTAAGCCCACCAAGTGGACTTACCCTCCACTTTAATAAGGGGATTAATGTCAAATCAAAGTTTAGGAAATGTGTTCTTAAAAAATTAAAATAAAAATGTTATTAGTGACAGTGTTAGGATTAAAACCATTGTTTACAAAAAGATTCATTAGTTTAAGTAAATCAAGATAAGCCCATGAGACATGTGATGCATTATAGATAAGAGGTAACACTTGAGAAACACAATTTTTGTAAGCAATATTTTTTGGTCTATTACTATTTGCATGGATAAATGAAACATTTGGGTACGGTATAACTGGTCTTTTTCCAGTTAGTATGTGTGTCAAAATCCCCAATAAAGGGTCTTCTAAGGGTAATAGAAGTGTTTAGATAAGTGGTAAATTAAGTGTTATAAGTAGATTTGATGGTAATCATATCCAAAGGATATATGCTCAAATGATTAGAAGGATCAATAGACCTATTATGAGAAAGGAAATCCAAGAGAAAAATATTGTTGCTAAATGCTAAATCATCCATAAAGTGAAATGACAAATAGAAGGCTTTAGGCATATCGACTTGTTTATGTTTAGATAGTTTTGGAATAAATTCTAATTCAAACCATGCTAAGTATATATTACACCAAAGGGGCGAACAAGAATATCCCATTGGGATGCCTTTAGTTTGAACAAAAACAGTATTTCCCAGCTTAGGAAAGCAATTATTCAAAACAAATAGGTTAAGACCTATGAAATCTTCAAAGTTAAAAGCAATATCCTTGGTTTCTTAGTAAGCATAAATTGTTTTCTATGCTTCTTGAAGCCACAATATCCTAAATTTTGTATCATTCTCATAAAATTTTGAATTGAGTCGATTAGACTATTATCACCTTGATGCGGGATAGCTTCATAACATGACCTAATATCAAAGGTATAGATAGACTAGATATGCTTTGGAAGATTTATCAAAAGTCATATTGATCATGGATAATCCAGTAAGCATTAGTGCGGATTGGAGAGAAGACCGAAATGTCTTTGTGAAGTTTCTCAATGAATTTTATGATACCAGCATCCAGGGCCTTAAGTAATTTAGTAATAAGATCAGTTATATTAGAAAACATACAGTTATGTGCATTAGTTAGCCATCTAAAGATATTTTTGTCAACTTTATATGTGCCCATAATATATGGAAAGGTAGAGCTAGCAGGAGGGGTAATTTCATAAGAGAGTGAGAAGCTTACCACTAACTCCAATACCTCTTTTTCAATACATGAAGAAGGAGAAAACTCAAGGGACTTAAGTCTTTGACGTGCTACAAGTCTCATGAGATGTTTACAGATAAATGTGGGTTGTTTGAGCTAATTTGTCTAATCCACAAATGTACAGATGGTTAGTAAGGTACTCAATCTTATTCATAATGTCATGGTCTTTAAACCAAGGTGTTTGATTGAAGTCCTCCATACCTCAAAAAATACAAGGTTTCTTTGTAGAAGATTTCATAGTAGTCGGGGTAATGGAAAGCCTTTTAATAACACTATTCTTTGCGGATTTAAGAATAACTTCAGTAGTATTAGAAACAGGGGTGTTAAGCAAGTGAGAAAGCAAAGGGGTATTAGGATTGTAAAGAGCTAGATTGCGGGCAGCTTCGAGCATAAACGCATGGAACCAAAAGTAAACAATGAGAGCAGTCCTAACTTCACTAGGAAAGGAGCCCACCCATCCAAGAGCAGGTCCGGATGAAAATTTGGGAAGCTTTTGGAAAACAAACCAAAGATGATGGAAGCAGAACAAGTAGAGTTAAGATCAGATCTTATACATGGGCATTTAAGAAAAGGTTTAAAAGTGTTTCAACAGTTTTTTTGAAAAAATTGGGTTCATGAACTCTCTTGATTAATGGGTCCCTTAGTTCTAGTAGCGACCAAAGCCGTGTTGGAACATTCAGAAGGATGAATATTTGAGAGTTTAATTTGCCCAAGTTCACAAAAGAAATCAATAGAAAGTAGATGTTTGGCTTGGATAACTGTGGACCAACATTGATCCACTACTTCATAGGAAAATTTACAAAAGAGGGCTAAGGAAGAGATAGAGAAATATGCACGATGGTTGATTACTTCATACTGTTAACCCCAACATTTGAGTCATGGGCTAGTGGAACAAAAAGAAAGATCTTGTTCCTACGCTTAACTCACAACAGAAGTCCCATAATTTATGATCAAGTCTAATAGAGTCCAACTAAATTTGTCAGGGAGGGAGGAGAGGGATGGCACCTGAATAGGAAGGAGAAATCACTTTCCGAGAGGGAAAGGAAGAAGAAGGCTTCGATGATAAAGAAGAAAGGGCTTCTCTTTCATCATCGTCCAAAAGCTCAAAGTCAAGGAGGGGATTGACGATTTCAGGAGTAGATTTGATTTCTAAAGGAATGGAGGGGAGACCATTAATTTGAAAGAGCTTGTTTACAATAGAAGGCAAGGTGGAAAAATAGAAGTTAAGGTCACAAGAATCCTGAAAGTCAAAAAGGGGTAGAGAAGAAAGTAACTTATTGAAGGCCTCTATGAAAGAGGCTTGGTCGTTTTTTGAATTAACAAGAAGGACAATCCAACCATTAATAGAGGCAATAGTTAAAGCAGAAGGGGTTTTGGTTAGAGAAGCTTGCTTTTCAAAATCCAACAACTGTTTTATGAAAATTGCATTGTGTGTGTGTGTGTGTGTGTGTGTGTGTGTGTGTGTGTGTGGCCACCACCATCCCAAAGGGTAAGTCCATATGGTGGGAGGTAAGCCCACCAAGTGGACTTACCCTCCACCTTAATAAGGGGATTAATGTCAAATAAAAGTTTAGGAAATGTGTTCTTAAAAAATTAAAATAAAAATGTTATTACTGATAATGTTAGGATTAAAACCATTGTTTACAAAAAGATTCATTAGTTAAAGTAAATCAAGATAAGCCCATGAGACATGTGATGCATTATAGATAAGAGGTAACACTTGAGAAACACAAACTTTGTAAGCAATATTTTTTGGTCTATTACTATTTGCATGGATAAACGAAACATTTGGGTACGGTAACTGATCTTTTTCCAGTTAGTATGTGTGTCAAAATCCCCAATAAAGGGTCTTCTAAGGGTAATAGAAGTGTTTAGATAAGTGGTAAATTAAGTATTATAAGTAGATTCTATGGTAATCATATCCAAAGGATATATGCTCAAATGATTAGAAGGATCAATAGACCTATTATGAGAAAGGCAATCCAAGAGAAAAATATTGTTGCTAAATGCTAAATCATCCATAAAGTGAAATGACAAATAGAAGGCTTTAGGCATATCAACTTGTTTATGTTTAGATAGTTTTGGAATAAATTCTAATTCAAACCATGCTAAGTATATATTACACCAAAGGGGCGAACAAGAAAATCCCATTGGGATGCCTTTAGTTTGAACAAAAACAGTATTTCCCAGCTTAGGAAAACAATTATTCAAAACAAATAGGTTAAGACCTATGAAATCTTCAAAGTTAAAAGCAATATCCTTGGTTTCTTAGTAAGCATAAATTGTTTTCTATGCTTCTTGAAGCCACAATATCCTAAATTTTGTATCATTCTGATAAAATTCTGAATTGAGTCGATTAGACTATTATCACCTTGATGCGGGATAGCTTCATAACATGACATAATATCAAAGGTATAGATAGAGTAGATATGCTTTGGAAGATTTATCAAAAGTCATATTGATTATGGATAATCCAGTAAGCATTAGTGTAGATTTGAGAGAAGACCGAAATGTCTTTGTGAAGTTTCTCAATGAATTCTATGATACCAGCATCCAGGGCCTTAAGTAATTTAGTAATAAGATCAGTAATATTAGAAAACATACAGTTATGTGCATTAGTTAGCCATCTAAAGATATTTTTGTCAACTTTATATGTGCCCATAATATATGGAAAGGTAGAGCTAGCATGAGGGGTAATTTCATAAGAGAGTGAGAAGCTTACCACTAACTCCAATACTTCTTTTTCAGTACATGAAGAAGGAGAAAACTCAAGGGACTTAAGTCTTTGACGTGCTACAAGTCTCATGAGATGTTTACAGATAAATGTGGGTTGTTTGAGCTAATTTGTCTAATCCACAAATGTACAGATGGTTAGTAAGGTACTCAATCTTATTCATAATGTCATGGTCTTTAAACCAAGGTGTTTGATTGAAGTCCTCCGTACCTCAAAAAAATACAAGGTTTCTTTGTAGAAGATTTATTGTACTCGGGGTAATGGAAAGCCTTTTAATAACACTATTCTTTGCGGATTTAAGAATAACTTTAGTAGTATTAGAAACAGGGGTGTTAAGCAAGTGAGAAAGCAAAGGGGTATTAGGATTGTAAAGAGCTAGATTACGGGCAGCTTCGAGCATAAACGCATGGAACCAAAAGTAAACAATGAGAGCAGTCCTAACTTCACTGGGAAAGGAGCCCACCCATCCAAGAGCAGGTCCGGATGAAAATTTGAGAAGGTTTTGGAAAACAAACCAAAGTAGGTGATCTAACCAGATGATGGAAGCAGAACAAGTAGAGTTAAGATCAGATCTTTTACATGGGCATTTAAGAAAAGGTTTAAAAGTGTTTCAACAATTTTTTTGAAAAAATTGGGTTCACAAAATCTCTTGATTAATGGGTCCCTTAGTTCTAGTAGCAACCAAAGCCGTGTTGGAACATTCAGAAGGATGAATATTTGAGAGTTTAATTTGCCCAAGTTCACAAAAGAAATCAATAGAAAGTAGATGTTTGGCTTGGATAACTGTGGACCAACATTGATCCACTACTTCATAGGAAAATTTACAAAAGAGGGCTAAGGAAGAGATAGAGAAATATGCACGATGGTTGATTACTTCATACTGTTAACCCCAACATTTGAGTCATGGGCTAGTGGAGCAAAAAGATCTTGTTCCTACGCTTAACTCACAGCAGAAGTCCCATAATTTATGATCAATTCTAAAAGAGTCCAACTAAATTTGTCAGGGAGGGAGGAGAGGGATGGCACCCGAATAGGAAGGAGAAATCACTTTCCGAGAGGGAAAGGAAGAAGAAGGCTTCGATGATAAAGAAGAAAGGGCTTCTCTTTCATCATCGTCCAAAAGGTCAAAGTCATTGACGATTTCAGGAGTAGATTTGATTTCTAAAGGAATGGAGGGGAGACCATTAATTTGAAAGAGCTTGTTTACAATAGAAGGCAAGGTGGAAAAATAGAAGTTAAGGTCACAAGAATCCTGAAAGTCAAAAAGGGGTAGAGAAGAAAGTAACTTATTGAAGGCCTCTATGAAAGAGGCATCCCAATGGGATATTCTTGTTCGCCCCTTTGGTGTAATATATACTTAGCATGGTGTGAATTAGAATTTATTTCAAAACTATCTAAACATAAACAAGTTGATATGCCTAAAGCCTTCTATTTGTCATTTCACTTTATGGATGATTTAGCATTTAGCAACAATATTTTTCTCGTGGACTGCCTTTCTCATAATAGGTCTATTGATCCTTATAATCATTTGAGCATATATCCTTTGGATATGATTACCATCAAATCTACTTATAACACTTAATTTACCACTTATCTAAACACTTCTATTACCCTTAGAAGACCCTTTATTGGGGATTTTGACACACATACTAACTGGAAAAAGATCAGTTACCGTACCCAAATGTTTCGTTTATCCATGCAAATAGTAATAGACCAAAAAATATTGCTTACAAAGTTTGTGTTTCTCAAGTGTTACCTCTTATCTATAATGCATCACATGTCTCATGGGCTTATCTTGATTTACTTAAACTAATGAATCTTTTTGTAAACAATGGTTTTAATCCTAACATTATGAGTAATAACATTTTTATTTTAATTTTTTAAGAACACATTTCCTAAACTTTGATTTGACAGTAATCCCCTTATTAAGGTGGAGGGTAAGTCCACTTGGTGGGCTTACCTCCCACCATATGGACTTACCCTTTGGGATGGTGGTGGCCACACACACACACACACAATGCAATTTTCATAAAAAATTTGTTGGATTTTGAAAAGCAAGCTTTGCTAACCAAAAACCCTTCTGCTTTAACTATTGCCTCTATTAATGGTTGGATTGCCCTTCTTGTTAATTCAAAAAACGACCAAGCCTCTTTCATAGAGGCCTTCAATAAGTTACTTTCTTCTCTACCCCTTTTTGACTTTCCAATATTCTTGTGACCTTAACTTCTATTTTTCCACCTTCCCTTCTATTGTAAACAAGCTCTTTCAAATTAATGGTCTCCCCTCCATTCCTTTAGAAATCAAATCTACTCCTGAAATCATCAATCCCCTCCTTGACTTTGATCTTTTGGATGATGATGAAAGAGAAGCCCTTTCTTCTTTATCATCGAAGCCTTCTTCTTTCTTTCCCTCTCGGAAAGTGATTTCTCCTTCCTATTCAGGTGCCATCCCTCTCCTCCCTCCCTGACAAATTTAGTTGGACTCTATTAGACTTGATCATAAATTATGGGACTTCTGTTGTGAGTTAAGCGTAGGAACAAGATCTTTCTTTTTGCTCCACTAGCCCATGACTCAAATGTTGGGGTTAACAGTATGAAGTAATCAACCATCGTGCATATTTCTCTATCTCTTCCTTAGCCCTCTTTTGTAAATTTTCCTATGAAGTAGTGGATCAATGTTGGTCCACAGTTATCCAAGCCAAACATCTACTTTCTATTGATTTCTTTTGTGAACTTGGGCAAATTAAACTCTCAAATATTCATCCTTCTGAATGTTCCAACACGGCTTTGGTCGCTACTAGAACTAAGGGACCCATTAATCAAGAGAGTTCGTGAACCCAATTTTTTCAAAAAAACTGTTGAAACACTTTTAAACCTTTTCTTAAATGCCCATGTAAAAGATCTGATCTTAACTCTACTTGTTCCGCTTCCATCATCTGGTTAGATCACCTACTTTGGTTTGTTTTCCAAAACCTTCCCAAATTTTCATCCGGACCTTTTCTTGGATGGGTGGGCTCCTTTCCCCCAGTGAAGTTAGGACTGCTCTCATTGTTTACTTTTGGTTCCATGCCTTTATGCTCGAAGCTTCCCGCAATCTAGCTCTTTACAATCCTAATACCCCTTTGCTTTCTCACTTTCTTAACACCCCTGTTTCTAATACTACTTAAGTTATTCTTAAATCCGCAAAGAATAGTGTTATTAAAAGGCTTTCCATTACCCCGAGTACTATGAAATCTTCTACAAAGAAACCTTGTATTTTTTGAGGTACGGAGGACTTCAATCAAACACCTTGGTTTAAAGACCATGACATTATGAATAAGATTGAGTACCTTACTAACCATCTGTACATTTGTGGATTAGGCAAATTAGCTCAAACAACCCACATTTATGTGTAAACATCTCATGAGACTTGTAGCACGTCAAAGACTTAAGTCCCTTGAGTTTTCTCCTTCTTCATGTATTGAAAAAGAAGTATTGGAGTTAGTGGTAAGCTTCTCGCTCTCTTATGAAATTACCCCTCCTGCTAGCTCTACCTTTCCATATATTATGGGCTCATATAAAGTTTACAGAAATATCTTTAGATGGCTAACTAATGCACATAATTGTATGTTTTCTAATATAACTGATCTTATTACTAAATTACTTAAGGCCCTGGATGCTGGTATCATAGAATTCATTGAGAAACTTCACAAAGACATTTCGGTCTTCTCTCCAATCTGCACTAATGCTTACTGGATTATCCATAATCAATATGACTTTTGATAAATCTTCCAAAGCATATCTACTCTATCTATACCTTTGATATTATGTCATGTTATGAAGCTATCCGGCATCAAGGTGATAATAGCCTAATCGACTCAATTCAAAATTTTATCAGAATGATACAAAATTTAGGATATTGTGGCTTCAAGAAGCATAGAAAACAATTTATGCTTACTAAGAAACCAAGGATACTGCTTTTAACTTTGAAGATTTCATAGGTCTTAACCTATTTGTTTTGAATAATTGTTTTCCTAAGCTGGGAAATACTGTTTTCGTTCAAACTAAAGGCATCCCAATGGGATATTCTTGTTCGCCCCTTTGGTGTAATATATACTTAGCATGGTTTGAATTAGAATTTATTCCAAAACTATCTAAACATAAACAAGTTGATATTCCTAAAGCCTTCTATTTGTCATTTCACTTTATGGATGATTTAGCATTTAGCAACAATATTTTTCTCTTGGATTGCCTTTCTCATAATAGGTCTATTGATCCTTCTAATCATTTGAGCATATATCCTTTGGATATGATTACCATCAAATCTACTTATAACACTTAATTTACCACTTATCTAAACACTTCTATTACCCTTAGAAGACCCTTTCTTGGGGATTTTGACACACATACTAACTGGAAAAGGATCAGTTACCGTACCCAAATGTTTCGTTTATCCATGCAAATAGTAATAGAGCAAAAAATATTGCTTACAAAGTTTGTGTTTCTCAAGTGTTACCTCTTATCTATAATGCATCACATGTCTCATGGGCTTATCTTGTTTTAATTAAACTTGTAAGATTCCTCCCCAGCCTCTCAAAATGTTTAGCATCTTCCCCTGTAATCAATCCCCTCTTCAGAAATATAAAAGACCTTGTTTCTAGCTGTTTTGACTTAGAGAGAGAGAATATTCTAGAGAGAGAATTTTCAGATTTTGAACATTTGTAGATAGAAAAATTTCTCATCTTATTAAAATAAGTTTCCCTGAAACAGAAATTCAAAAAGAACTTTCCAATGTGCAATTGGAATTAATTGGAAATGAGTATGAAGGACCTTAGTCTAAGGGTCTAGATTTTCAAAAAAAAAATGGATTATGGTCCAATTAAGGTTCCTATGGGCCAATAGCATCAATCCATGTGTAGGGAGGAGATAAATCTAATTTTGTAAAAGAAGATACCCAAAAATGAGTAAATGCTCACATAAGATGAAGAGTTGACTATGTACAAGGTTTATTAGTAAGAAACTATGAGTAATATCAAAAATATGAGATATTTTGAGTATCCAAAAATGAGTAAATGCTCACATAAGATGAAGAGTTGAAAATGTACAAGGTTTATTAGAAAAAAACTATGAGAAATATTAAAAATATCAGATATTTTGGGTATCCAAAAATGAGTAAATGCTCACACAAGATGAAGAGTTGAAAATGTACAAGGTTTATTAGTAAAAAACTATGAGCAATATTAAAAATATGAGATATTTTGGATATAATGATTTCATTTTGACACATATGTAACGAAGGGGAGTTCTTTAAAGGAGGTGCATATTTCACATGCTTGAATGAGTTTTAAACTCAAAAATAATGTGATATTTTTATCTCTCCTCTCTCTTGAACCAAACCAAATCAAAATGAAACCAAACCGAATCAAAAAGTAACCAAACTAGATCCAAATCTAGTCTAAATTCAACCAAACTGAATCTAGAAAATTCTAGAATTCAGTTAGCTTTGGTTAAAGCTTCCCTCTCCTATAAATAGAACATGAGTCCTTTGAAAAGAAAAGGAAGAATTTTACTATACTAGAGTTATGCTGAAATAATGCTAATTTCTACTATTCTCTAAAATTCTCTCCAAATTGAAGAAATTGGAGCTTCCCTCTTTCTTCAATCCCCATTGGTGGCTCCATCAACATACTTAACCAATTGATTGGTTGGGGGCTTCTACCGTGAACAAAGAATCAAGCAATTTGTAAGGTAATTAGTGAATTTTGATCATTTTCTATAATTTCTCAATGTTTCTCTCTTCTCAACCCCTCTCAAACTTGAGAAGCTTAATTGGAATGGTTTTTGAATGCTATTGAAGTTAATTGATGAATGGTAGTGAAGAGTTACATAATTTGATGAATGCTATTGAAGTTAATTGATTAATGATAGTTAAGAATTACATAAATTTTCATTTATGCTTAATTCTAATGGTTTTTATGTAATCTCTCTCTCTCACTCAAGAAATGGTCATACTCATGACCTATTCTCAATCCAAATGAAGCTTTTCATAAAGCTTATCTTTAATCCAAGATTTATCTATGCTTGAGGTCAAATTAATGGCTTTTTTCTATGCTTTTAGTTTATGTATTTCATGAATATTGATGATTCAACCCATTATTGGGTTAATGATCTAATTAGGGATCATTCTAATCATTTTCTTAGTGATAAGCTTTATCCTTTAAAATAAATTGAGATTTATCAGTCATAGTAGCGGAGCTATGGTAAATTTTTTATAAAAATTACACATAAAATAATTTTATTCAAAGCATGAAAAGAGAACTTCCTACCATATTCTATGAATTATCATCCTAGATTAATTGAAAGAATTTTATTGTAATCATGGAGAAATTGATTTTTATGTTATGCATAATTGATGATTATTTTATTTTAAAAGTGTTACTTTTATCATATTTGGATTTCATGCATAGAGGTATGCATAAAATAATTATTATTTTAATATAAAAGTGTTTCTTTTATCATATTTGGATTTCATGCATAGAAGTATGCATAAAAGTTGATTATTTTATTATAAAAGTGTTGCTTTTATCATATTTGAATTTCATGCATAGAGATATGCATAAAAGAATTATTATTTTAATATAGAAGTGTTTCTTTTATCATATTTGGATTTCATGCATAGAGGTATGCATAAAAGTTGATTATTTTATTATAAAAGTGTTCTTTTATCATATTTGGATTTCATGCATAGAAGTATGCATAAAAGTTGATTATTTTATTATAAAAGTGTTTCTTTTATCATATTTGAATTTCATGCATAGAGGTATGCATAAAAGAATTATTATTCTAATATAAAAGTGTTTCTTTTATCATATTTGGATTTCATGCATAGAGGTATGCATAAAAGTTGATTATTTTATTATAAAGGTGTTTCTTTTATCATATTTGGATTTCATGCATAGAGGTATGCATAAAAATTGATTATTTTATTATAAAAGGGTTACTTTTATCATATTGAATTTCATACATAGAGGTATGCATAAAAGTTGATTATTTTTTCATAAAAGTGTTGCTTTTATCATATTTGAATTTCATGCATAGAGGTATGCATAAAAGTTGATTATTTTATTATAAAAGTGTTGCTTTTATCTTATTTGAATTTCATGCATAGAAGTATGCATAAAAGTTGATTATTTTATTATAAAAGTGTTGCTTTTATCATATTTGAATTTCATGCATAGAGGTATGCATAAAAGTTGATTATTTTATTATTAAAGTGTTGCTTTTATTATATTTGAATTTCATGCATAGAGGTATGCATAAAAGTTGATTATTTTATTATAAAAGTATTGCTTTTATCATATTGAATTTCATGCATAGAGGTATGCATAAAAGTTGATTATTTTATTATAAAAGTATTGCTTTTATCATATTGAATTTCATGCATAGAGGTATGCATAAAAGTTGATTATTTTATTATAAAAGTGTTGCTTTTATCATATTTGAATTTCATGCATAGAGGTATGCATAAAAGTTGATTATTTTATTATAAAAGTGTTGCTTTTATCATATTTGAATTTCATGCATAGAGGTATGCATAAAAGTTGATTATTTTATTATAAAAGTGTTGCTTTTATCATATTTGAATTTCATGCATAGAGGTATGCATAAAAGTTGATTATTTTATTATAAAAGTATGGCTTTTATCATATTTGGATTTCATGCATAGAGGTATGCATAAAGTTGATTATTTTATTATAAAAGTGTTGCTTTTATCATATTTAGATTTCATGCATAGAGGTATGCATAAAAGTTGATTATTTTATTGTAAAAGTGTTACTTTTATCATATTGAATTTCATGCATAGAGGTATGCATATAAAAGATATTCTTTTTATACTAAAAGTGTGATTTTCATCATAAATGGATTTTATGCATAACTTAGATGCATAAGAGAAATTCTTTTATTCTAAAAGTGTAATTCCTACCAAATTGAATTTATGCATAGGAAGATGCATAAAAGAATGGAATTTCAATTCAAAAGTGTTATTCTCATCCAAATTGAATTTATGCATAGGAAGATGCATAAAAGATTGAATTTTAATTCAAAAGTGTCCTTTTCATTTAAAATGAATTTATGCATAGAAAGATGCATAAAAGATTGATTTTTATTTCGAAAGTGTTAGTCTCCTTAAATGGAATTTATGCATAAATAAATGTGTAGAGAAATCTTATATCAAATATAAGAATTCTCCTGTACTCTATAAATAGATATGGGAAGTGATAGGATGTGATAAGAGGTGTATGAGATGTGATAAGATGTGATAAGATGTGTATGGAAAGTGATAGGATGTGATAAGAGGTGTATGAGATGTGATAGGATTGATAAGATGTGTATGAGATGTGATATGATGTGATAAGAGGTGTATAGGATGTGATAAGATGTGATAAGATGCATATGAGATGAGTTAGGAAGTGATAAGATGAGTCAAGATGTGATAAGATGTGTATGGGATGAGGTAAGAAGTGTATGTGATGGGATAAGATGTATATGGGTTGTGATAGGGCAAGAATGGATGTAGATACGGATGTGGATGTATGTATGAATGAGGATGTGAAAATGGATGTATGCATGTAGATGTGGATGTGGATGTATGCATGTGAAAGTGGAAGTGGATGTGGATGTATGGGTGTAGATACAGATATGGATGTATGTATGTGGATGTGGACGTATGAATGAGGATGTGAAAAATGATATATGCATGTAGATGTGGATGTATGGATGTGAATGTGGATGTGGATGTGGATGTGGATGTATGGATATGGATATGGATGTGTATGTATGAATGTGAATATGGGATGTGGATGTATAAATGAGGATGTGAAAATGGAGGTAAGCATGTAGATGTGGATGTATGGATGTGAATGTGGATGTGGATGTGGATGTATGAATGTGGATATGGATGTGTATGTATGAATGTGGATATGGGATGTGGATGTATAAATGAGGATGTAAAAATGGATGTATGCATGTAGATGTGGATGTATGGATGTGAATGTGAATGTGTATGTGAATTAATGTGTCGTTGATATATGAGGAAATGGATGAGAATGAGTACACATTGAATGGAATGTGGAATAAGTAATGTGGACTAAGGAGGGATAATGTGGAAAGACGAGAGTTCGATTTAGAAACTGTATTTTGTGACTGTTTGTAAATGACTATTTTATGTCAAGAATGCTGGGGAAGCATTTTGACCGTCTTGTGGATTAAGGTCATGAAGACCTAACTGTTAAAGTTGCAACTGCTGACGGAGAGTCAATGGAGGACGTCTCGCGTAGCAAGGTCGACTGAGGTCTTGACCAGCCTCGATTTAAATGGTGAGCTTCCGGTACGGTGGATGAGGGACCAAGGAAGCGGCCTATGAGTGAAGCACTAGGTCACCTACGAAGGATCCTAGAGGGTGCTGACCATACGGTGCTCGGGCTCTGGGTCACCGAAGATACCCACACGTGCGTCGTGGAAGATATTGGAACAAGGAATAAGAGTTGTTTTCTGAAACTGGGCATGGATCTGGTTGATTGACCTTGCTAGTCCTCAACGGATGAGTCCATGGCTCTTTTATATGGATCTGTGGGTTGATCTTGCTGATCTTCCACGGAGATTCCATTCTGTTATATGAATATATTGCCGGTTACTATGAGCTAGGAACTATGGAAAAGGCCCCTGAGTGAACAGGTGGTGAGCGTTCTGGTTGCCAATGATGCCATAAGTATACCGATGAATGAATGACTGGAAATAAGGATTCAACTAGAGACTACGAGGATTGTCATCAGTGACATAATGGTTTCATTAAAGGATTATTTTAAAGTTAGCTGATGCTAAGAAAAAGGCAATTTCATATTGGGTGTGTAAGTGGTGTGACTAGTTTTATGTTTGCATGAACTTCCGGCTAGGGGGCCTTGGAACTCTTTTCCTTGGTAACCGGGACAAAACCTAACCAAATTCTTAATTGGATCCCATCACTACAGTGGTTGGGCGGTTGGCTAACCCATGGGACTGGATGGGGTTAGGTTGGACTGATGGATCCGTAAATCGAGACTCAATTTCTGTTATTACGATAGATGAAGTAAGTCCCGGATAGTAATTGTTCTATGGATAGGAATCAACGGCTGTGCCTCTTGATGGGGAAAAAAGCGTTGATCCCAATGATCCAAGTGTAAGTTTCTTCCCTGATCTGACCGAGTATCTTTATAGGTGCAGTCAGATCAGTTTGATCACTAATGGTCTTGACTACATTAGAGTAAAAAGTTATCGTGGAGGAATCGCCCGTGCTTTTCGGATAAGGGAAGTTTTTTCGGGTTCGGATTAGTCTTTTGTCCGGATATCCGTGGATGAGGCCCCGAATGTGTGGGACCCCTGTCGTGCGCGAGAAGTGCTACTTTCGCTGCTAGTATCCCGAATCTGTTGCTCGGTGGGAACAAGAATCTCACAAAACTAATGAATCTTTTTGTAAACAATGGTTTTAATCCTAACATTATCAGTAATAACATTTTTATTTTAATTTTTTAAGAACATATTTCCTAAACTTTGATTTGACATTAATCCCCTTATTAAGGTGGAGGGTAAGTCCACTTGGTGGGCTTACCTCCCACCATATGGACTTACCCTTTGGGATGGTGGTGGCCACACACACACACACACAATGCAATTTTCATAAAAAATTTGTTGGATTTTGAAAAGCAAGCTTTGCTAACCAAAACCCCTTCTGCTTTAACTATTGCCTCTATTAATGGTTGGATTGCCCTTCTTGTTAATTCAAAAAACGACCAAGCCTCTTTCATAGAGGCCTTCAATAAGTTACTTTCTTCTCTACCCCTTTTTGACTTTCAGGATTCTTGTGACCTTAACTTCTATTTTTCCACCTTGCCTTCTATTGTAAACAAGCTCTTTCAAATTAATGGTCTCCCCTCCATTCCTTTAGAAAACAAATCTACTACTGAAATCAACAATCCCCTCCTTGACTTTGATCTTTTGGACGATGATGAAAGAGAAGCCCTTTCTTCTTTATCATCGAAGCCTTCTTCTTCCTTTCCCTCTTGGAAAGTGATTTCTCTTTCCTATTCGGGTGCCATCCCTCTCCTCCCTCCCCGACAAATTTAGTTGGACTCTATTAGACTTGATCATAAATTATGGGACTTCTGCTCTGAGTTAAGCATAGGAACAAGATCTTTCTTTTTGCTCCACTAGCCCATGACTCAAATGTTGGGGTTAACAGTATGAAGTAATCAACCATCGTGCATATTTCTCTATCTCTTCCTTAGCCCTCTTTTGTAAATTTTCCTATGAAGTAGTGGATCAATGTTGGTCCACAGTTATCCAAGCCAAACATCTACTTTCTATTGATTTCTTTTTTGAACTTGGGCAAATTAAACTCTCAGATATTCATCCTTCTGAATGTTCCAACACCGCTTTGGTCGCTACTAGAACTAAGGGACCCATTAATCAAGAGAGTTCGTGAACCCAATTTTTTCAAAAAAACTGTTGAAACACTTTTAAACCTTTTCTTAAATGCCCATGTAAAAGATCTGATCTTAACTCTACTTGTTCTGCTTCCTTCATCTGGTTAGATCACCTACTTTGGTTTGTTTTCCAAAACCTTTCCAAATTTTCATCCGGACCTGCTCTTGGATGGGTGGGCTCCTTTCCCAGTGAAGTTAGGACTGCTCTCATTGTTTACTTTTGGTTCCATGCCTTTATGCTCGAAGCTGCCCGCAATCTAGCTCTTTACAATCCTAATACCCCTTTGCTTTCTCACTTGCTTAACACCCCAGTTTCTAATACTATTGAAGTTATTCTTAAATCCGCAAAGAATAGTGTTATTAAAAGGTTTTCCATTACCCCGAGTACTATGAAATCTTCTACAAAGAAACCTTGTATTTTTTGAGGTACGGAGGACTTCAATCAAACACCTTGGTTTAAAGACCATGACATTATGAAAAAGATTGAGTACCTTACTAACCATCTGTACATTTGTGGATTAGACAAATTAGCTCAAACAACCCACATTTATCTGTAAACATCTCATGAGACTTGTAGCATGTCAAAGACTTAAGTCCCTTGAGTTTTCTCCTTCTTCATGTACTGAAAAAGAAGTATTGGAGTTAGTGGTAAGCTTCTCACTCTCTTATGAAATTACCCCTCCTTCTAGCTACCCATTAATCAAGAGAGTTCGTGAACCCAATTTTTTCAAAAAAACTGTTGAAACACTTTTAAACCTTTTCTTAAATGCCCATGTAAAAGATCTGATCTTAAATCTACTTGTTCCGCTTCCACTGGGCTCCTTTCCCAGTGAAGTTAGGACTGCTCTCATTGTTTACTTTTGGTTCCATGCCTTTATGCTCGAAGCTGCCCGCAATCTAGCTCTTTACAATCCTAATACCCCTTTGCTTTCTCACTTGCTTAACACCCCTGTTTCTAATACCACTGAAGTTATTCTTAAATCCGCAAAGAATAGTGTTATTAAAAGGCTTTCCATTACCCCGAGTACTATGAAATCTTCTACAAAGAAACCTTGTATTTTTTGAGGTACGGAGGACTTCAATCAAACACCTTGGTTTAAAGACCATGACATTATGAATAAGATTGAGTACCTTACTAACCATTTGTACATTTGTGGATTAGACAAATTAGCTCAAACAACCCACAAATTTATCTGTAAACATCTCATGAGACTTGTAGCACGTCAAAGACTTAAGTCCCTTGAGTTTTCTCCTTCTTCATGTACTGAAAAAGAAGTATTGGAGTTAGTGGTAAGCTTCTCACTCTCTTATGAAATTACCCCTCCTGCTAGCTCTACCTTTCCATATATTATGGGCACATATAAAGTTCACAAAAATATCTTTAGATGGCTAACTAATGCACACAATTGTATGTTTTCTAATATAACTGATCCTTTTACTAAATTACTTAAGGCCCTGGATGCTGGTATCATAGAATTCATTGAGAAACTTCACAAAGATGTTTCGGTCTTCTCTCCAATCCGCACTAATGCTTACTGGATTATCCATAATCAATATGACTTTTGATAAATCTTCCAAAGCATATCTACTCTATCTATACCTTTGATATTATGTCATGTTATGAAGCTATCCCGCATCAAGGTGATAATAGTCTAATCGACTCAATTCAAAATTTTATCAGAATGATACAAAATTTAGGATATTGTGGCTTCAAGAAGCATAGAAAACAATTTATGCTTACTAAGAAACCAAGGATATTGCTTTTAACTTTGAAGATTTCATAGGTCTTAACCTATTTGTTTTGAATAATTGTTTTACTAAGCTGGGAAATACTGTTTTTGTTCAAACTAAAGGCATCCCAATGGGATATTCTTGTTCGCCCCTTTGGTGTAATATATACTTAGCATGGTTTGAATTAGAATTTATTCCAAACCTATCTAAACATAAACAAGTAGATATGCCTAAAGCCTTCTATTTGTCATTTCACTTTATGGATGATTTAGCATTTAGCAACAATATTTTTCTGTTGGATTGCCTTTCTCATAATAGGTCTATTGATCCTTCTAATCATTTGAGCATATATCCTTTGGATATGATTACCATCAAATCTACTTATAACACTTAATTTACCACTTATCTAAACACTTCTATTACCCTTAGAAGACCCTTTATTAAGGATTCTAACACACATACTAACTGGAAAAAGATCAGTATACCGTACCCAAATGTTTCGTTTATCCATGCAAATAGTAATAGACCAAAAAATATTGCTTACAAAGTTTGTGTTTCTCAAGTGTTACCTCTTATCTATAATGCATCACATGTCTCATGGGCTTATCTTGATTTACTTAAACTAATGAATCTTTTTGTAAACAATGTTCAGAAATCAAATCTACTCCTGAAATTGTCAATCCCCTCCTTGACTTTGATCTTTTAGATGATGATGAAAGAGAAGCCCTTTCTTCTTTATCATCGAAGCCTTCTTCTTCCTTTCCCTCTCGGAAAGTGATTTCTCCTTCCTATTTGGGTGCCAACCCTCTCCTCCCTCCCTGACAAATTTAGTTGGACTCTATTAGACTTGATCATAAATTATGGGATATATGCTCAAATGATTAGAAGGATCAATAGACCTATTATGAGAAAGGCTATCCAAGAGAAAAATATTGTTGCTAAATGCTAAATCATCCATAAAGTGAAATGACAAATAGAAGGCTTTAGGCATATCAACTTGTTTATGTTTAGATAGTTTTGGAATAAATTCTAATTCAAACCATGCTAAAAGTATATATTACACCAAAGGGGCGAACAAGAATATCCCATTGGGATGCCTTTAGTTTGAACAAAAATAGTATTTCCCAGCTTAGTAAGACAATTATTCAAAACAAATAGGTTAAGACCTATGAAATCTTCAAAGTTAAAAGCAATATCCTTGGTTTCTTAGTAAGCATAAATTGTTTTCTATGCTTCTTGAAGCCACAATATCCTAAATTTTGTATCATTCTGATAAAATTTTGAATTGAGTCGATTAGACTATTATCACCTTGATGCGGGATAGCTTCATAACATGATATAATATCAAAGGTATAGATAGAGTAGATATGCTTTGGAAGATTTATCAAAAGTCATATTGATTATGGATAATCCAGTAAGCATTAGTGCGGATTGGAGAGAAGACCGAAATGTCTTTGTGAAGTTTCTCAATGAATTCTATGATACCAGCATCCAGGGCCTTAAGTAATTTAGTAATAAGATCAGCTATATTAGAAAACATACAATTATGTGCATTAGTTAGCCATCTAAAGATATTTTTGTGAACTTTATATGTGCCCATAATATATGGAAAGGTAGAGCTAGCAGGAGGGGTAATTTCATAAGAGAGTGAGAAGCTTACCACTAACTCCAATACTTCTTTTTCAGTTCATGAAGAAGGAGAAAACTCAAGGGACTTAAGTCTTTGACGTGCTACAAGTCTCATGAGATGTTTACAGATAAATGTGGGTTGTTTGAGCTAATTTTTCTAATCCACAAATGTACAGATGGTTAGTAAGGTACTCAACCTTATTCATAATGTCATGGTCTTTAAACCAAGGTGTTTGATTGAAGTCCTCCGTACCTCAAAAAATACAAGGTTTCTTTGTAGAAGATTTCATAGTACTCGGGGTAATGGAAAGCCTTTTAATAACACTATTCTTTGCGGATTTAAGAATAACTTCAATAGTATTAGAAAGAGGGGTGTTAAGCAAGTGAGAAAGCAAAGGGGTATTAGGATTGTAAAGAGCTAGATTGCGGGCAGCTTCGAGCATAAAGGCATGGAACCAAAAGTAAACAATGAGAGCAGTCCTAACTTCGCTGGGAAAGGAGCCCACCCATCCAAGAGCAGGTCCGGATGAAAATTTGGGAAGGTTTTGGAAAACAAACCAAAGTAGGTGATCTAACCAGATGATGGAAGTAGAACAAGTAGAGTTAAGATCAGATCTTTTACATGGGCATTTAAGAAAAGGTTTAAAAGTGTTTCAACACTTTTTTTAAAAAAATTGGGTTCACCAACTCTCTTGATTAATGGGTCCCTTAGTTCTAGCGACCAAAGCCGTGTTGGAACATTTAGAAGGATGAATATCTGAGAGTTGAATTTGCCCAAGTTCAAAAAAGAAATCAATAGAAAGTAGATGTTTGGCTTGGATAACTGTGGACCAACATTGATCCACTACTTCATAGGAAAATTTACAAAAGAAGGCTAAGGAAGAGATAGAGAAATATGCACGATGGTTGATTACTTCATACTGTTAACCCCAACATTTGAGTCATGGGCTAGTGCAGCAAAAAGATCTTGTACCTACGCTTAACTCACAGCAGAAGTCCCATAATTTATGATCAAGTCTAATAGAGTCCAACTAAATTTGTCAACGAGGGAGGAGAGGGATGGCACCCGAATAGGAAGGAGAAATCACTTTCCGAGAGGGAAAGGAAGATGAAGGCTTCGATGATAAAGAAGAAAGGGCTTCTCTTTCATCACCGTCCAAAAGATCAAAGTCAAGGAGGGGGATTGACGATTTCAGGAGTAGATTTGATTTCTAAAGGAATGGAGGGGAGACCGTTAATTTGAAAGAGCTTGTTTACAATAGAAGGCAAGGTGGAAAAATAGAAGTTAAGGTCACAAGAATCCTGAAAGTCAAAAAGGGATAGAGAAGAAAGTAACTTATTGAGGGCCTCTATGAAAGAGGCTTGGTCGTTTTTTGAATTAACAAGAAGGGCAATCCAACCATTAATAGAGGCAATAGTTAAAGCAGAAGGGGTTTTGGTTAGCAAAGCTTGCTTTTCAAAATCCAACAAATTTTTTATGAAAATTGCATTGTGTGTGTGTGTGTGTGTGGCCACCACCATCCCAAAGGGTAAGTCCATATGGTGGGAGGTAAGCCCACCAAGTGGACTTACCCTCCACCTTAATAAGGGGATTAATGTCAAATCAAAGTTTAGGAAATGTGTTCTTAAAAAATTAAAATAAAAATGTTATAACTGATAATGTTAGGATTAAAACCATTGTTTACAAAAAGATTCATTAGTTAAAGTAAATCAAGATAAGCCCATGAGACATGTGATGCATTATAGATAAGAGGTAACACTTGAGAAACACAAACTTTGTAAGCAATATTTTTTGGTCTATTACTATTTGCATGGATAAACGAAACATTTGGGTACAGTAACTGATCTTTTTCCAGTTAGTATGTGTGTCAAAATCCCCAATAAAGGGTCTTCTAAGGGTAATAGAAGTGTTTAGATAAGTGGTAAATTAAGTGTTATAAGTAGATTTGATGGTAATCATATCCAAAGGATATATGCTCAAATGATTAGAAGGATCAATAGACCTATTATGAGAAAGGCTATCCAAGAGAAAAATATTGTTGCTAAATGCTAAATCATCCATAAAGTGAAATGACAAATAGAAGGCTTTAGGCATATCAACTTGTTTATGTTTAGGTAGTTTTGGAATAAATTCTAATTCAAACCATGCTAAGTATATATTACACCAAAGGGGCGAACAAGAATATCCCATTGGGATGCCTTTAGTTTGAACAAAAACAGTATTTCCCAGCTTAGTAAAACAATTATTCAAAACAAATAGGTTAAGACCTATGAAATCTTCAAAGTTAAAAGCAATATCCTTGGTTTCTTAGTAAGCATAAATTGTTTTCTATGCTTCTTGAAGCCACAATATCCTAAATTTTGTATCATTCTGATAAAATTTTGAATTGAGTCGATTAGACTATTATCACCTTGATGCGGGATAGCTTCATAACATGACATAATATCAAAGGTATAGATAGAGTAGATATGCTTTGGAAGATTTATCAAAAGTCATATTGATTATGGATAATCCAGTAAGCATTAGTGCGGATTGGAGAGAAGATCGAAATGTCTTTGTGAAGTTTCTCAATGAATTCTATGATACCAGCATCCAGGGCCTTAAGTAATTTAGTAATAAGATCAGCTATATTAGAAAACATACAATTATGTGCATTAGTTAGCCATCTAAAGATATTTTTGTGAACTTTATATGTGCCCATAATATATGGAAAGGTAGAGCTAGCAGGAGGGGTAATTTCATAAGAGAGTGAGAAGCTTACCACTAACTCCAATACTTCTTTTTCAGTACATGAAGAAGGAGAAAACTCAAGGGACTTAAGTCTTTGACGTGCTACAAGTCTCATGAGATGTTTACAGATAAATGTGGGTTGTTTGAGCTGATTTGTATAATCCACAAATGTACAGATGGTTAGCAAGGTACTCAACCTTATTCATAATGTCATGGTCTTTAAACCAAGGTGTTTGATTGAAGTCCTCCGTACCTCAAAAAATACAAGGTTTCTTTGTAGAAGATTTCATAGTACTCGGGGTAATGGAAAGCCTTTTAATAACACTATTCTTTGCGGATTTAAGAATAACTTCAATAGTATTAGAAAGAGGGGTGTTAAGCAAGTGAGAAAGCAAAGGGGTATTAGGATTGTAAAGAGCTAGATTGCGGGCAGCTTCGAGCATAAAGGCATGGAACCAAAAGTAAACAATGAGAGCAGTCCTAACTTCGCTGGGAAAGGAGCCCACCCATCCAAGAGCAGGTCCGGATGAAAATTTGGGAAGGTTTTGGAAAACAAACCAAAGTAGGTGATCTAACCAGATGATGGAAGCAGAACAAGTAGAGTTAAGATCAGATCTTTTACATGGGCATTTAAGAAAAGGTTTAAAAGTGTTTCAACAGTTTTTTTAAAAAAATTGGGTTCACCAACTCTCTTGATTAATGGGTCCCTTAGTTCTAACGACCAAAGCCGTGTTGGAACATTTAGAAGGATGAATATCTGAGAGTTTAATTTGCCCAAGTTCAAAAAAGAAATCAATAGAAAGTAGATGTTTGGCTTGGATAACTGTGGACCAACATTGATCCACTACTTCATAGGAAAATTTACAAAAGAGGGCTAAGGAAGAGATAGAGAAATATGCACGATGGTTGATTACTTCATACTGTTAACCCCAACATTTGAGTCATGGGCTAGTGGAGCAAAAAGATCTTGTTCCTACGCTTAACTCACAGCAGAAGTCCCATAATTTATGATCAAGTCTAATAGAGTCCAACTAAATTTGTCAGGGAGGGAGGAGAGGGATGGCACCCGAGTAGGAAGGAGAAATCACTTTCCGAGAGGGAAAGGAAGAAGAAGGCTTCGATGATAAAGAAGAAAGGGCTTCTCTTTCATCACCGTCCAAAAGATCAAAGTCAAGGAGGGGATTGACGATTTCAGGAGTAGATTTGATTTCTAAAGGAATGGAGGGGAGACCGTTAATTTGAAAGAGCTTGTTTACAATAGAAGGCAAGGTGGAAAAATAGAAGTTAAGGTCACAAGAATCCTGAAAGTCAAAAAGGGGTAGAGAAGAAAGTAACTTATTGAGGGCCTCTATGAAAGAGGCTTGGTCGTTTTTTGAATTAACAAGAAGGGCAATCCATCCATTAATAGAGGCAATAGTTAAAGCAGAAGGGGTTTTGGTTAGCAAAGCTTGCTTTTCAAAATCCAACAAATTTTTTATGAAAATTGCATTGTGTGTGTGTGTGCGTGTGTGTGTGTGTGGCCACCACCATCCCAAAGGGTAAGTCCATATGGTGGGAGGTAAGCCCACCAAGTGGACTTACCCTCCACCTTAATAAGGGGATTAATGTCAAATCAAAGTTTAGGAAATGTGTTCTTAAAAAATTAAATTAAAAATGTTATTACTGATAATGTTAGGATTAAAACCATTGTTTCAAAAAGATTCATTAGTTTAAGTAAATCAAGATAAGCCCATGAGACATGTGATGCATTATAGATAAGAGGTAACACTTGAGAAACACAAACTTTGTAAGCAATATTTTTTGGTCTATTACTATTTGCATGGATAAACGAAACATTTGGGTACGGTAACTGATCTTTTTCCAGTTAGTATGTGTGTCAAAATCCCCAATAAAGGGTCTTCTAAGGGTAATAGAAGTGTTTAGATAAGTGGTAAATTAAGTGTTATAAGTAGATTTGATGGTAATCATATCCAAAGGATATATGCTCAAATGATTAGAAGGATCAATAGACCTATTATTAGAAAGGCTATCCAAGAGAAAAATATTGTTGCTAAATGCTAAATCATCCATAAAGTGAAATGACAAATAGAAGGCTTTAGGCATATCAACTTGTTTATGTTTAGATAGTTTTGGAATAAATTCTAATTCAAACCATGCTAAGTATACACCAAAGGGGCGAACAAGAATATCCCATTGGGATGCCTTTAGTTTGAACAAAAACAGTATTTCCCAGCTTAGTAAAACAATTATTCAAAACAAATAGGTTAAGACCTATGAAATCTTCAAAGTTAAAAGCAATATCCTTGGTTTCTTAGTAAGCATAAATTGTTTTCTATGCCTCTTGAAGCCACAATATCCTAAATTTTGTATCATTCTGATAAAATTTTGAATTGAGTCGATTAGACTATTATCACCTTGATGCGGGATAGCTTCATAACATGACATAATATCAAAGGTATAGATAGAGTAGATATGCTTTAGAAGATTTATCAAAAGTCATATTGATTATGGATAATCCAGTAAGCATTAGTGCGGATTGGAGAGAAGACCGAAATGTCTTTGTGAAGTTTCTCAATGAATTCTATGATACCACCATCCAGGGCCTTAGGTAATTTAGTAATAAGATCAATTATATTAGAAAACATACAGTTATGTGCATTAGTTAGCCATCTAAAGATATTTTTGTGAACTTTATATGTGCCCCTAATATATGGAAAGGTAGAGCTAGCAGGAGGGGTAATTTCATAAGAGAGTGAGAAGCTTACCACTAACTCCAATACTTCTTTTTCAGTACATGAAGAAGGAGAAAACTCAAGGGACTTAAGTCTTTGACGTGCTACAAGTCTCATGAGATGTTTACAGATAAATGTGGCTTGTTTGAGCTAATTTGTCCGATCCACAAATGTACAGATGGTTAGTAAGGTACTCAACCTTATTCATAATGTCATGGTCTTTAAACCAAGGTGTTTGATTGAAGTCCTCCGTACCTCAAAAAATACAAGGTTTCTTTGTAGAAGATTTCATAGTACTCGGGGTAATGGAAAGCCTTTTAATAACACTATTCTTTGCGGATTTAAGAATAACTTCAATAGTATTAGAAACAGGGGTGTTAAGCAAGTGAGAAAGCAAAGGGGTATTAGGATTGTAAAGGCTAGATTGCGGGCAGCTTCGAGCATAAAGGCATGGAACCAAAAGTAAACAATGAGAGCAGTCCTAACTTTGCTGGGAAAGGAGCCCACCCATCCAAGAGCAGGTCCGGATGAAAATTTGGGAAGGTTTTGGAAAACAAACCAAAGTAGGTGATCTAACCAGATGATGGAAGCAAAACAAGTAGAGTTAAGATCAGATCTTTTACATGGGCATTTAAGAAAAGGTTTAAAAGTGTTTCAACAGTTTTTAAAAAAAAATTAGGTTCACCAACTCTCTTGATTAATGGGTCCCTTAGTTCTAGCGACCAAAGCCGTGTTGGAACATTTAGAAGGATGAATATCTGAGAGTTTAATTTGCCCAAGTTCAAAAAAGAAATCAATAGAAAGTAGATGTTTGGCTTGGATAACTGTGGACCAACATTGATCCACTACTTCATGGGAAAATTTACAAAAGAGGGCTAAGGAAGAGATAGAGAAATATGCACGATGGTTGATTACTTCATACTGTTAACCCCAACATTTGAGTCATGGGCTAGTGGAGCAAAAAGATCTTGTTCCTACGCTTAACTCACAGCAGAAGTCCCATAATTTATGATCAAGTCTAATAGAGTCCAACTAAATTTGTCAGGGAGGAAGGAGAAATCACTTTTCGAGAGGGAAAGGAAGAAGAAGGCTTCGATGATAAAGAAGAAAGGGCTTCTCTTTCATCACCGTCCAAAAGATCAAAGTCAAGGAGGGGATTGACAATTTCAAGAGTAGATTTGATTTCTAAAGGAATGGAGGGGAGACCGTTAATTTGAAAGAGCTTGTTTACAATAGAAGGCAAGGTGGAAAAATAGAAGTTAAGGTCACAAGAATCCTGAAAGTCGGAAAGGGGTAGAGAAGAAAGTAACTTATTGAGGGCCTCTATGAAAGAGGCTTGGTCGTTTTTTGAATTAACAAGAAGGGCAATCCATCCATTAATAGAGGCAATAGTTAAAGCAGAAGGGGTTTTGGTTAGCAAAGCTTGCTTTTCAAAATCCAACAAATTTTTTATGAAAATTGCATTGTGTGTGTGTGTGCGTGTGTGTGTGTGTGGCCACCACCATCCCAAAGGGTAAGTCCATATGGTGGGAGGTAAGCCCACCAAGTGGACTTACCCTCCACCTTAATAAGGGGATTAATGTCAAATCAAAGTTTAGGAAATGTGTTCTTAAAAAATTAAATAAAAAATGTTATTACTGATAATGTTAGGATTAAAACCATTGTTTCAAAAAGATTCATTAGTTTAAGTAAATCAAGATAAGCCCATGAGACATGTGATGCATTATAGATAAGAGGTAACACTTGAGAAACACAAACTTTGTAAGCAATATTTTTTGGTCTATTACTATTTGCATGGATAAACGAAACATTTGGGTACGGTAACTGATCTTTTTCCAATTAATATGTGTGTCAAAATCCCCAATAAAGGGTCTTCTAAGGGTAATAGAAGTGTTTAGATAAGTAGTAAATTAAGTGTTATAAGTAGATTTGATGGTAATCATATCCAAAGGATATATGCTCAAATGATTAGAAGGATCAATAGACCTATTATGAGAAAGGCAATCCAAGAGAAAAATATTGTTGCTAAATGCTAAATTATCCATAAAGTGAAATGACAAATAGAAGGCTTTAGGCATATCAACTTGTTTATGTTTAGATAGTTTTGGAATAAATTCTAATTCAAACCATTCTAAGTATATATTACACCAAAGGGGCGAACAAGAATATCCCATTGGGATGCCTTTAGTTTGAACAAAAACAGTATTTCCCAGCTTAGTAAAACAGTTATTCAAAACAAATAGGTTAAGACCTATGAAATCTTCAAAGTTAAAAGCAATATCCTTGGTTTCTTAGTAAGCATAAACTGTTTTCTATGCTTTTTGAAGCCACAATATCCTAAATTTTGTATCATTCTGATAAAATTTTGAATTGAGTCGATTAGACTATTATCACCTTGATGCGGGATAGCTTCATAACATGACATAATATCAAAGGTATAGATAGAGTAGATATGCTTCGGAAGATTTATCAAAAGTCATATTGATTATGGATAATCCAGTAAGCATTAGTGCGGATTGGAGAGAAGACCGAAATGTCTTTGTGAAGTTTCTCAATGAATTTTATGATACCAGCATCGAGGGCCTTAGGTAGTTTAGTAATAAGATCAGTTATATTAGAAAACATACAATTATGTGCATTAGTTAGCCATCTAAAGATATTTTTGTTAACTTTTTATGTGCCCCTAATATATGGAAAGGTAGAGCTAGCAGGAGGGGTAATTTCATAAGAGAGTGAGAAGCTTACCACTAACTCCAATACTTCTTTTTCAGTACATGAAGAAGGAGAAAACTCAAGGGACTTAAGTCTTTGACGTGCTACAAGTCTCATGAGATGTTTACAGATAAATGTGGCTTGTTTGAGCTAATTTGTCTAATCCACAAATGTACAGATGGTTAGTAAGGTACTCAACCTTATTCATAATGTCATGGTCTTTAAACCAAGGTGTTTGATTGAAGTCCTCCGTACCTCAAAAAATACAAGGTTTCTTTGTAGAAGATTTCATAGTACTCGGGGTAATGGAAAGCCTTTTAATAACACTATTCTTTGCGGATTCAAGAATAACTTCAATAGTATTAGAAACAGGGGTGTTAAGCAAGTGAGAAAACAAAAGGGTATTAGGATTGTAAAGAGCTAGATTGCGGGCAGCTTCGAGCATAAAGGCATGGAACCAAAAGTAAACAATGAGAGCAGTCCTAACTTCGCTGGGAAAGGAGCCCACCCATCCAAGAGCAGGTCCGGATGAAAATTTGGGAAGGTTTTGGAAAACAAACCAAAGTAGGTGATCTAACTAGATGATGGAAGCAGAACAAGTAGAGTTAAGATCAGATCTTTTACATGGGCATTAAAGAAAAGGTTTAAAAGTGTTTCAACAGTTTTTAAAAAAAAATTGGGTTCACCAACTCTCTTGATTAATGGGTCCCTTAGTTCTAGCGACCAAAGCCGTGTTGGAACATTTAGAAGGATGAATATCTAAGAGTTTAATTTGCCCAAGTTCAAAAAAGAAATCAATAGAAAGTAGATGTTTGACTTGGATAACTGTGAACCAACATTGATCCACTACTTCATAGGAAAATTTACAAAAGAGGGCTAAGGAAGAGATAGAGAAATATGCACGATGGTTGATTACTTCATACTGTTAATAACCCCAACATTTGAGTCATGGGCTAGTGGAGCAAAAAGATCTTGTTCCTACGCTTAACTCACAGCAGAAGTCCCATAATTTATGATCAAGTCTAATAGAGTCCAACTAAATTTGTCAGGGAGGGAGGAGAGGGATGGCACCCGAATAGGAAGGAGAAATCGCTTTCCGAGAGGGAAAGGAAGAAGAAGGCTTCGATGATAAAGAAGAAAGGGCTTCTCTTTCATGACCGTCCAAAAGATCAAAGTCAAGGAGGGGATTGACGATTTCAGGAGTAGATTTGATTTCTAAAGGAATGGAGGGGAGACCGTTAATTTGAAAGAGCTTGTTTACAATAGAAGGCAAGGTGGAAAAATAGAAGTTAAGGTCACAAGAATCCTGAAAGTCAAAAAGGGGTAGAGAAGAACGTAACTTATTGAGGGCCTCTATGAAAGAGGCTTGGTCGTTTTTTGAATTAACAAGAAGGGCAATCCAACCATTAATAGAGGCAATAGTTAAAGCAGAAGGGGTTTTGGTTAGCAAAGCTTGCTTTTCAAAATCCAACAAATTTTTTATGAAAATTGCATTGTGTGTGTGTGTGTGTGTGTGTGTGGCCACCACCATCCCAAAGGGTAAGTCCATATGGTGGGAGGTAAGCCCACCAAGTGGACTTACCCTCCACCTTAATAAGGGGACTAATGTCAAATCAAAGTTTAGGAAATGTGTTCTTAAAAAATTAAAATAAAAATGTTATTACTGATAATGTTAGAATTAAAACCATTGTTTACAAAAAGATTCATTAGTTTAAGTAAATCAAGATAAGCCCATGAGACATGTGATGCATTATAGATAAGAGGTAACACTTGAGAAACACAAACTTTGTAAGCAATATTTTTTGGTCTATTACTATTTGCATGGATAAACGAAACATTTGGGTACGGTAACTGATCTTTTTCCAGTTAGTATGTGTATCAAAATCCCCAATAAAGGGTCTTCTAAGGGTAATAGAAGTGTTTAGATAAGTGGTAAATTAAGTGTTATAAGTAGATTTGATGGTAATCATATCCAAAGGATATATGCTCAAATGATTAGAAGGATCAATAGACCTATTATGAGAAAGGCAATCCAAGAGAAAAATATTGTTGCTAAATGCTAAATCATCCATAAAGTGAAATGACAAATAGAAGGCTTTAGGCATATCAACTTGTTTATGTTTAGATAGTTTTGGAATAAATTCTAATTCAAACCATGCTAAGTATATATTACACCAAAGGGGCGAACAAGAATATCCCATTGGGATGCCTTTAGTTTGAACAAAACAGTATTTCCCAGCTTAGTAAAACAATTATTCAAAACAAATAGGTTAAGACCTATGAAATCTTCAAAGTTAAAAGCAATATCCTTGGTTTCTTAGTAAGCATAAATTGTTTTCTATGCTTCTTGAAGCCACAATATCCTAAATTTTGTATCATTCTGATAAAATTTTGAATTTAGTCGATTAGACTATTATCACCTTGATGCGGGATAGCTTCATAACATGACATAATATCAAAGGTATAGATAGAGTAGATATGCTTTGGAAGATTTATCAAAAGTCATATTGATTATGGATAATCCAGTAAGCATTAGTGCGGATTGGAGAGAAGACCGAAATGTCTTTGTGAAGTTTCTCAATGAATTCTATGATACCAGCATCCAGGGCCTTAAGTAATTTAGTAATAAGATCAGTTATATTAGAAAACATACAATTATGTGCATTAGTTAGCCATCTAACGATATTTTTGTGAACTTTATATGTGCCCCTAATATATGGAAAGGTAGAGCTAGCAGGAGGGGTAATTTCATAAGAGAGTGAGAAGCTTACCACTAACTCCAATACTTCTTTTTCAGTACATGAAGAAGGAGAAAAATCAAGGGACTTAAGTCTTTGACATGCTACAAGTCTCATGAGATGTTTACAGATAAATGTTTGTTGTTTGAGCTAATTTGTCTAATCCACAAATGTACAGATGGTTAGTAAGGTACTCAACCTTATTCATAATGTCATGGTCTTTAAACCAAGGTGTTTGATTGAAGTCCTCCGTACCTCAAAAAATACAAGGTTTCTTTGTAGAAGATTTCATAGTACTCGGGGTAATGGAAAGCCTTTTAATAACACTATTCTTTGCGGATTTAAGAATAACTTCAATAGTATTAGAAACAGGGGTGTTAAGCAAGTGAGAAAACAAAAGGGTATTAGGATTGTAAAGAGCTAGATTGCGGGCAGCTTCGAGCATAAAGGCATGGAACCAAAAGTAAACAATGAGAGCAGTCCTAACTTCACTGGGAAAGGAGCCCACCCATCCAAGAGCAGGTCCGAATGAAAATTTGGGAAGGTTTTGGAAAACAAACCAAAGTAGGTGATCTAACCAAATGATGGAAGCAGAACAAGTAGAGTTAAGATCAGATCTTTTACATGGGCATTTAAGAAAAGGTTTAAAAGTGTTTCAACAGTTTTTTTAAAAAAATTGGGTTCACCAACTCTCTTGATTAATGGGTCCCTTAGTTCTAGCGACCAAAGCCGTGTTGGAACATTTAGAAGGATGAATATCTGAGAGTTTAATTTGCCCAAGTTCAAAAAAGAAATCAATAGAAAGTAGATGTTTGGCTTGGATAACTGTGGACCAACATTGATCCACTACTTCATAGGAAAATTTACAAAAGAGGGCTAAGGAAGAGATAGAGAAATATGCACGATGGTTGATTACTTCATACTGTTAACCCCAACATTTGAGTCATGGGCTAGTGGAGCAAAAAGATCTTGTACCTACGCTTCACTCACAGCAGAAGTCCCATAATTTATGATCAAGTCTAATAGAGTCCAACTAAATTTGTCAACGAGGGAGGAGAGGGATGGCACCCGAATAGGAAGGAGAAATCACTTTCCGAGAGGGAAAGGAAGATGAAGGCTTCGATGATAAAGAAGAAAGGGCTTCTCTTTCATCACCGTCCAAAAGAAGAAAGGGCTTCTCTTTCATCACCGTCCAAAAGATCAAAGTCAAGGAGGGGATTGACGATTTCAGGAGTAGATTTGATTTCTAAAGGAATGGAGGGGAGACCGTTAATTTGAAAGAGCTTGTTTACAATAGAAGGCAAGGTGGAAAAATAGAAGTTAAGGTCACAAGAATCCTGAAAGTCAAAAAGGGGTAGAGAAGAAAGTAACTTATTGAGGGCCTCTATGAAAGAGGCTTGGTCGTTTTTTGAATTAACAAGAAGGGCAATCCATCCATTAATAGAGGCAATAGTTAAAGCAGAAGGGGTTTTGGTTAGCAAAGCTTGCTTTTCAAAATCCAACAAATTTTTTATGAAAATTGCATTGTGTGTGTGTGTGTGTGGCCACCACCATCCCAAAGGGTAAGTCCATATGGTGGGAGGTAAGCCCACCAAGTGGACTTACCCTCCACCTTAATAAGGGGATTAATGTCAAATCAAAGTTTAGGAAATGTGTTCTTAAAAAATTAAAATAAAAATGTTATTACTGATAATGTTAGGATTAAAACCATTGTTTCAAAAAGATTCATTAGTTTAAGTAAATCAAGATAAGCCCATGAGACATGTGATGCATTATAGATAAGAGGTAACACTTGAGAAACACAAACTTTGTAAGCAATATTTTTTGGTCTATTACTATTTGCATGGATAAACGAAACATTTGGGTACGGTAACTGATCTTTTTCCAGTTAGTATGTGTGTCAAAATCCCCAATAAAGGGTCTTCTAAGGGTAATAGAAGTGTTTAGATAAGTGGTAAATTAAGTGTTATAAGTAGATTTGATGGTAATCATATCCAAAGGATATATGCTCAAATGATTAGAAGGATCAATAGACCTATTATGAGAAAGGCAATCCAAGAGAAAAATATTGTTGCTAAATGCTAAATCATCCATAAAGTGAAATGACAAATAGAAGGCTTTAGGCATATCAACTTGTTTATGTTTAGGTAGTTTTGGAATAAATTCTAATTCAAACCATGCTAAGTATATATTACACCAAAGGGGCGAACAAGAATATCCCATTGGGATGCCTTTAGTTTGAACAAAAACAGTATTTCCCAGCTTAGTAAAACAATTATTCAAAACAAATAGGTTAAGACCTATGAAATCTTCAAAGTTAAAAGCTCGGGGTAATGGAAAGCCTTTTAATAACACTATTCTTTGCGGATTTAAGAATAACTTCAATAGTATTAGAAACAGGGGTGTTAAGCAAGTGAGAAAGCAAAGGGGTATTAGGATTGTAAAGAGCTAGATTGCGGGCAGCTTCGAGCATAAAGGCATGGAACCAAATTTAAACAATGATAGCACTCCTAACTTCACTGGGAAAGGAGCCCACCAATCCAAGAGCAGGTCCGGATGAAAATTTGGGAAGGTTTTGAAAAACAAACCAAAGTAGGTGATCTAACCAGATAATGGAAGCGAAACAAGTAGAGTTAAGATCATATCTTTTACATGGGCATTTAAGAAAAGGTTTAAAAGTGTTTCAACAGTTTTTTTGAAAAAAATTGGGTTCAGGAACTCTCTTGATTAATGTGTCCCTTAGTTCTAGCGACCAAAGCCGTGTTTTAACATTCAGAACGATGAATATCTGAGAGTTTAATTTGCCCAAGTTCAAAAAAGAAATCAATAGAAAGTAGATGTTTGGCTTGGATAACTGTGGACCAACATTGATCCACTACTTCATAGGAAAATTTACAAAAGAGGGCTAAGGAAGAGATAGAGAAATATGCACGATGGTTGATTACTTCATACTGTTAACCCCAACATTTGAGTCATGGGCTAGTGGAGCAAAAAGATCTTGTTCCTACGCTTAACTCACAGCAGAAGTCCCATAATTTATGATCAAGTCTAATAGAGTCCAACTAAATTTGTCAGGGAGGGAGGAGAGAGATGGCACCCGAATAGGAAGGAGAAATAACTTTCCGAGAGGGAAAGGAAGAAGAAGGCTTCGATGATAAAGAAGAAAGGGCTTCTCTTTCATCATCGTCCAAGACATCAAAGTCAAGGAGGGGATTGACGATTTCAGGAGTAGATTTGATTTCTAAAGGAATGGAGGGGAGACCGTTAATTTGAAAGAGCTTGTTTACAATAGAAGGCAAGGTGGAAAAATAGAAGTTAAGGTCACAAGAATCCTGAAAGTCAAAAAGGGGTAGAGAAGAAAGTAACTTATTGAGGGCCTCTATGAAAGAGGCTTGGTTGTTTTTTGAATTAACAAGAAGGGCAATCCAACCATTAATAGAGGCAATAGTTAAAGCAGAAGGGGTTTTGGTTAGCAAAGCTTGCTTTTCAAAATCCAACAAATTTTTTATAAAAATTAAATTGTGTGTGTGTGTGTGGCCACCACCATCCCAAAGGGTAAGTCCGTATGGTGGGAGGTAAGCCCACCAAGTGGACTTACCCTCCACCTTAATAAGGGGATTAATGTCAAATCAAAGTTTAGAAAATGTGTTCTTAAAAAATAAAAATAAAAATGTTATTACTGATAATGTTAGGATTAAAACCATTGTTTACAAAAAGATTCATTAGTTTAAGTAAATCAAGATAAGCCCATGAGACATGTGATGCATTATAGATAAGAGGTAACACTTGAGAAACACAAACTTTGTAAGCAATATTTTTTGGTCTATTACTATTTGCATGGATAAACAAAACATTTGGGTACGGTATACTGATCTTTTTCCAGTTAGTATGTGTGTCAAAATCCCCAATAAAGGGTCTTCTAAGGGTAATAGAAGTGTTTAGATAAGTGGTAAATTAAGTGTTATAAGTAGATTTGATGGTAATCATATCCAAAGGATATATGCTCAAATGATTAGAAGGATCAATAGACCTATTATGAGAAAGGCAATCCAAGAGAAAAATATTGTTGCTAAATGCTAAATTATCCATAAAGTGAAATGACAAATAGAAGGCTTTAGGCATATCAACTTGTTTATGTTTAGATAGTTTTGGAATAAATTCTAATTCAAACCATTCTAAGTATATATTACACCAAAGGGGCGAACAAGAATATCCCATTGGGATGCCTTTAGTTTGAACAAAAACAGTATTTCCCAGCTTAGTAAAACAATTATTCAAAACAAATAGGTTAAGACCTATGAAATCTTCAAAGTTAAAAGCAATATCCTTGGTTTCTTAGTAAGCATAAACTGTTTTCTATGCTTTTTGAAGCCACAATATCCTAAATTTTGTATCATTCTGATAAAATTTTGAATTGAGTCGATTAGACTATTATCACCTTGATGCGGGATAGCTTCATAACATGACATAATATCAAAGGTATAGATAGAGTAGATATGCTTCGGAAGATTTATCAAAAGTCATATTGATTATGGATAATCCAGTAAGCATTAGTGCGGATTGGAGAGAAGACCGAAATGTCTTTGTGAAGTTTCTCAATGAATTCTATGATACCAGCATCGAGGGCCTTAGGTAGTTTAGTAATAAGATCAGTTATTTTAGAAAACATACAATTAGAGTTAAGATCAGATCTTTTACATGGGCATTTAAGAGAAGGTTTAAAAGTGTTTCAACAGTTTTTTAAAAAAAATGGGTTCACCAACTCTCTTGATTAATGGGTCCCTTAGTTCTAGCGACCAAAGCCGTGTTGGAACATTTAGAAGGATGAATATCTGAGAGTTTAATTTGCCCAAGTTCAAAAAAGAAATCAATAGAAAGTAGATGTTTGGCTTGGATAACTGTGGACCAACATTGATCCACTACTTCATAGGAAAATTTACAAAAGAGGGCTAAGGAAGAGATAGAGAAATATGCACGATGGTTGATTACTTCATACTGTTAACCCCAACATTTGAGTCATGGGCTAGTGGAGCAAAAAGATCTTGTTCCTACGCTTAACTCACAGCAGAAGTCCCATAATTTATGATCAAGTCTAATAGAGTCCAACTAAATTTGTCAGGGAGGGATGAGAGGGATGGCACCCGAATAGGAAGGAGAAATCGCTTTTCGAGAGGGAAAGGAAGAAGAAGGCTTTGATGATAAAGAAGAAAGGGCTTCTCTTTCATCACCGTCCAAAAGATCAAAGTCAAGGAGGGGATTGACGATTTCAGGAGTAGATTTGATTTCTAAAGGAATGGAGGGGAGACCGTTAATTTGAAAGAGCTTGTTTACAATAGAAGGCAAGGTGGAAAAATAGAAGTTAAGGTCACAAGAATCTTGAAAGTCAAAAAGGGGTAGAGAAGAACGTAACTTATTGAGGGCCTCTATGAAAGAGGCTTGGTCGTTTTTTGAATTAACAAGAAGGGCAATCCAACCATTAATAGAGGCAATAGTTAAAGCAGAAGGGGTTTTGGTTAGCAAAGCTTGCTTTTCAAAATCCAACAAATTTTTTATGAAAATTGCATTGTGTGTGTGTGTGTGTGTGTGTGTGGCCACCACCATCCCAAAGGGTAAGTCCATATGGTGGGAGGTAAGCCCACCAAGTGGACTTACCCTCCACCTTAATAAGGGGACTAATGTCAAATCAAAGTTTAGGAAATGTGTTCTTAAAAAATTAAAATAAAAATGTTATTACTGATAATGTTAGAATTAAAACCATTGTTTACAAAAAGATTCATTAGTTTAAGTAAATCAAGATAAGCCCATGAGACATGTGATGCATTATAGATAAGAGGTAACACTTGAGAAACACAAACTTTGTAAGCAATATTTTTTGGTCTATTACTATTTGCATGGATAAACGAAACATTTGGGTACGATAACTGATCTTTTTCCAGTTAGTATGTGTGTCAAAATCCCCAATAAAGGGTCTTCTAAGGGTAATAGAAGTGTTTAGATAAGTGGTAAATTAAGTGTTATAAGTAGATTTGATGGTAATCATATCCAAAGGATATATGCTCAAATGATTAGAAGGATCAATAGACCTATTATGAGAAAGGCAATCCAAGAGAAAAATATTGTTGCTAAATGCTAAATCATCCATAAAGTGAAATGACAAATAGAAGGCTTTAGGCATATCAACTTGTTTATGTTTAGATAGTTTTGGAATAAATTCTAATTCAAACCATGCTAAGTATATATTACACCAAAGGGGCGAACAAGAATATCCCATTGGGATGCCTTTAGTTTGAACAAAACAGTATTTCCCAGCTTAGTAAAACAATTATTCAAAACAAATAGGTTAAGACCTATGAAATCTTCAAAGTTAAAAGCAATATCCTTGGTTTCTTAGTAAGCATAAATTGTTTTCTATGCTTCTTGAAGCCACAATATCCTAAATTTTGTATCATTCTGATAAAATTTTGAATTTAGTCGATTAGACTATTATCACCTTGATGCGGGATAGCTTCATAACATGACATAATATCAAAGGTATAGATAGAGTAGATATGCTTTGGAAGATTTATCAAAAGTCATATTGATTATGGATAATCCAGTAAGCATTAGTGCGGATTGGACAGAAGACCGAAATGTCTTTGTGAAGTTTCTCAATGAATTCTATGATACCAGCATCCAGGGCCTTAAGTAATTTAGTAATAAGATCAGTTATATTAGAAAACATACAATTATGTGCATTAGTTAGCCATCTAACGATATTTTTGTGAACTTTATATGTGCCCCTAATATATGGAAAGGTAGAGCTAGCAGGAGGGGTAATTTCATAAGAGAGTGAGAAGCTTACCACTAACTCCAATACTTCTTTTTCAGTACATGAAGAAGGAGAAAAATCAAGGGACTTAAGTCTTTGACATGCTACAAGTCTCATGAGATGTTTACAGATAAATGTTTGTTGTTTGAGCTAATTTGTCTAATCCACAAATGTACAGATGGTTAGTAAGGTACTCAACCTTATTCATAATGTCATGGTCTTTAAACCAAGGTGTTTGATTGAAGTCCTCCGTACCTCAAAAAATACAAGGTTTCTTTGTAGAAGATTTCATAGTACTCGGGGTAATGGAAAGCCTTTTAATAACACTATTCTTTGCGGATTTAAGAATAACTTCAATAGTATTAGAAACAGGGGTGTTAAGCAAGTGAGAAAACAAAAGGGTATTAGGATTGTAAAGAGCTAGATTGCGGGCAGCTTCGAGCATAAAGGCATGGAACCAAAAGTAAACAATGAGAGCAGTCCTAACTTCACTGGGAAAGGAGCCCACCCATCCAAGAGCAGGTCCGAATGAAAATTTGGGAAGGTTTTGGAAAACAAACCAAAGTAGGTGATCTAACCAAATGATGGAAGCAGAACAAGTAGAGTTAAGATCAGATCTTTTACATGGGCATTTAAGAAAAGGTTTAAAAGTGTTTCAACAGTTCTTTTAAAAAAATTGGGTTCACCAACTCTCTTGATTAATGGGTCCCTTAGTTCTAGCGACCAAAGCCGTGTTGGAACATTTAGAAGGATGAATATCTGAGAGTTTAATTTGCCCAAGTTCAAAAAAGAAATCAATAGAAAGTAGATGTTTGGCTTGGATAACTGTGGACCAACATTGATCCACTACTTCATAGGAAAATTTACAAAAGAGGGCTAAGGAAGAGATAGAGAAATATGCACGATGGTTGATTACTTCATACTGTTAACCCCAACATTTGAGTCATGGGCTAGTGGAGCAAAAAGATCTTGTTCCTACGCTTAACTCATAGCAGAAGTCCCATAATTTATGATCAAGTCTAATAGAGTCCAACTAAATTTGTCAGGGAGGGAGGAGAGGGATGGCACCCGAATAGGAAGGAGAAATCACTTTCCGAGAGGGAAAGGAAGAAGAAGGCTTCGATGATAAAGAAGAAAGGGCTTCTCTTTCATCACCGTCCAAAAGAAGAAAGGGCTTCTCTTTCATCACCGTCCAAAAGATCAAAGTCAAGGAGGGGATTGACGATTTCAGGAGTAGATTTGATTTCTAAAGGAATGGAGGGGAGACTGTTAATTTGAAAGAGCTTGTTTACAATAGAAGGCAAGGTGGAAAAATAGAAGTTAAGGTCACAAGAATCCTGAAAGTCAAAAAGGGGTAGAGAAGAAAGTAACTTATTGAGGGCCTCTATGAAAGAGGCTTGGTCGTTTTTTGCATTAACAAGAAGGGCAATCCATCCATTAATAGAGGCAATAGTTAAAGCAGAAGGGGTTTTGGTCAGCAAAGCTTGCTTTTCAAAATCCAACAAATTTTTTATGAAAATTGCATTGTGTGTGTGTGTGTGTGTGTGTGTGGCCACCACCATCCCAAAGGGTAAGTCCATATGGTGGGAGGTAAGCCCACCAAGTGGACTTACCCTCCACCTTAATAAGGGGATTAATGTCAAATCAAAGTTTAGGAAATGTGTTCTTAAAAAATTAAATAAAAAATGTTATTACTGATAATGTTAGGATTAAAACCATTGTTTCAAAAAGATTCATTAGTTTAAGTAAATCAAGATAAGCCCATGAGACATGTGATGCATTATAGATAAGAGGTAACACTTGAGAAACACAAACTTTGTAAGCAATATTTTTTGGTCTATTACTATTTGCATGGATAAACGAAACATTTGGGTACGGTAACTGATCTTTTTCCAGTTAGTATGTGTGTCAAAATCCCCAATAAAGGGTCTTCTAAGGGTAATAGAAGTGTTTAGATAAGTGATAAATTAAGTGTTATAAGTAGATTTGATGGTAATCATATCCAAAGGATATATGCTCAAATGATTAGAAGGATCAATAGACCTATTATGAGAAAGGCAATCCAAGAGAAAAATATTGTTGCTAAATGCTAAATCATCCATAAAGTGAAATGACAAATAGAAGGCTTTAGGCATATCAACTTGTTTATGTTTAGGTAGTTTTGGAATAAATTCTAATTCAAACCATGCTAAGTATATATTACACCAAAGGGGCGAACAAGAATATCCCATTGGGATGCCTTTAGTTTGAACAAAAACAGTATTTCCCAGCTTAGTAAAACAATTATTCAAAACAAATAGGTTAAGACCTATGAAATCTTCAAAGTTAAAAGCTCGGGGTAATGGAAAGCCTTTTAATAACACTATTCTTTGCGGATTTAAGAATAACTTCAATAGTATTAGAAACAGGGGTGTTAAGCAAGTGAGAAAGCAAAGGGGTATTAGGATTGTAAAGAGCTAGATTGCGGGCAGCTTCGAGCATAAAGGCATGGAACCAAATTTAAACAATGATAGCACTCCTAACTTCACTGGGAAAGGAGCCCACCAATCCAAGAGGAGGTCCGGATGAAAATTTGGGAAGGTTTTGAAAAACAAACCAAAGTAGGTGATCTAACCAGATAATGGAAGCGGAACAAGTAGAGTTAAGATCAGATCTTTTACATGGGCATTTAAGAAAAGGTTTAAAAGTGTTTCAACAGTTTTTTTGAAAAAATTGGGTTCAGGAACTCTCTTGATTAATGTGTCCCTTAGTTCTAGCGACCAAAGCCGTGTTTTAACATTCAGAAGGATGAATATCTGAGAGTTTAATTTGCCCAAGTTCAAAAAAGAAATCAATAGAAAGTAGATGTTTGGCTTGGATAACTGTGGACCAACATTGATCCACTACTTCATAGGAAAATTTACAAAAGAGGGCTAAGGAAGAGATAGAGAAATATGCACGATGGTTGATTACTTCATACTGTTAACCCCAACATTTGAGTCATGGGCTAGTGGAGCAAAAAGATCTTGTTCCTACGCTTAACTCACAGCAGAAGTCCCATAATTTATGATCAAGTCTAATAGAGTCCAACTAAATTTGTCAGGGAGGGAGGAGAGAGATGGCACCCGAATAGGAAGGAGAAATAACTTTCCGAGAGGGAAAGGAAGAAGAAGGCTTCGATGATAAAGAAGAAAGGGCTTCTCTTTCATCATCGTCCAAGAGATCAAAGTCAAGGAGGGGATTGACGATTTCAGGAGTAGATTTGATTTCTAAAGGAATGGAGGGGAGACCGTTAATTTGAAAGAGCTTGTTTACAATAGAAGGCAAGGTGGAAAAATAGAAGTTAAGGTCACAAGAATCCTGAAAGTCAAAAAGGGGTAGAGAAGAAAGTAACTTATTGAGGGCCTCTATGAAAGAGGCTTGGTTGTTTTTTGAATTAACAAGAAGGGCAATCCAACCATTAATAGAGGCAATAGTTAAAGCAGAAGGGGTTTTGGTTAGCAAAGCTTGCTTTTCAAAATCCAACAAATTTTTTATGAAAATTGCATTGTGTGTGTGTGTGTGGCCACCACCATCCCAAAGGGTAAGTCCGTATGGTGGGAGGTAAGCCCACCAAGTGGACTTACCCTCCACCTTAATAAGGGGATTAATGTCAAATCAAAGTTTAGAAAATGTGTTCTTAAAAAATAAAAATAAAAATGTTATTACTGATAATGTTAGGATTAAAACCATTGTTTACAAAAAGATTCATTAGTTTAAGTAAATCAAGATAAGCCCATGAGACATGTGATGCATTATAGATAAGAGGTAACACTTGAGAAACACAAACTTTGTAAGCAATATTTTTTGGTCTATTACTATTTGCATGGATAAACCAAACATTTGGGTACGGTATACTGATCTTTTTCCAGTTAGTATGTGTGTCAAAATCCCCAATAAAGGGTCTTCTAAGGGTAATAGAAGTGTTTAGATAAGTGGTAAATTAAGTGTTATAAGTAGATTTGATGGTAATCATATCCAAAGGATATATGCTCAAATGATTAGAAGGATCAATAGACCTATTATGAGAAAGGCAATCCAAGAGAAAAATATTGTTGCTAAATGCTAAATCATCCATAAAGTGAAATGACAAATAGAAGGCTTTAGGCATATCTACTTGTTTATGTTTAGATAGTTTTGGAATAAATTCTAATTCAAACCATGCTAAGTATATATTACACCAAAGGGGCGAACAAGAATATCCCATTGGGATGCCTTTAGTTTGAACAAAAACAGTATTTCCCAGCTTAGTAAAACAATTATTCAAAACAAATAGGATAAGACCTATGAAATCTTCAAAGTTAAAAGCAATATCCTTGGTTTCTTAGTAAGCATAAATTGTTTTCTATGCTTCTTGAAGCCACAATATCCTAAATTTTGTATCATTCTGATAAAATTTTGAATTGAGTCGATTAGACTATTATCACCTTGATGCGGGATAGCTTCATAACATGACATAATATCAAAGGTATAGATAGAGTAGATATGCTTTGGAAGATTTATCAAAAGTCATATTGATTATGGATAATCCAGTAAGCATTAGTGCGGATTGGAGAGAAGACCGAAACGTCTTTGTGAAGTTTCTCAATGAATTCTATGATACCAGCATCCAGGGCCTTAAGTAATTTAGTAATAAGATCAGTTATATTAGAAAACATACAGTTGTATGCATTAGTTAGCCATCTAAAGATATTTTTGTGAACTTTATATGTGCCCATAATATATGGAAAGGTAGAGCTAGCAGGAGGGGTAATTTCATAAGAGAGTGAGAAGCTTACCACTAACTCCAATACTTCTTTTTCAGTACATGAAGAAGGAGAAAACTCAAGGGACTTAAGTCTTTGACGTGCTACAAGTCTCATGAGATGTTTACAGATAAATGTGGGTTGTTTGAGCTAATTTGTCTAATCCACAAATGTACAAATGGTTAGTAAGGTACTCAATCTTATTCATAATGTCATGGTCTTTAAACCAAGGTGTTTGATTGAAGTCCTCCGTACCTCAAAAAATACAAGGTTCCTTTGTAGAAGATTTCATAGTACTCGGGGTAATGGAAGCCTTTTAATAACACTATTCTTTGCGGATTTAAGAATAACTTCAGTGGTATTAGAAACAGGGGTGTTAAGCAAGTGAGAAAGCAAAGGGGTATTAGGATTGTAAAGAGCTAGATTGCGGGCAGCTTCGAGCATAAAGGCATGGAACCAAAAGTAAACAATGAGAGCAGTCCTAACTTCATTGGGAAAGGAGCCCAGTGGAAGCGGAACAAGTAGATTTAAGATCAGATCTTTTACATGGGCATTTAAGAAAAGGTTTAAAAGTGTTTCAACAGTTTTTTTGAAAAAATTGGGTTCACGAACTCTCTTGATTAATGGGTCCCTTAGTTCTAGTAGCGACCAAAGCCGTGTTGGAACATTCAGAAGGATGAATATCTGAGAGTTTAATTTGCCCAAGTTCAAAAAAGAAATCAATAGAAAGTAGATGTTTGGCTTGGATAACTGTGGACCAACATTGATCCACTACTTCATAGGAAAATTTACAAAAGAGGGCTAAGGAAGAGATAGAGAAATATGCACGATGGTTGATTACTTCATACTGTTAACCCCAACATTTGCGTCATGGGCTAGTGGAGCAAAAAGATCTTGTTCCTACGCTTAACTCACAGCAGAAGTCCCATAATTTATGATCAAGTCTAATAGAGTCCAACTAAATTTGTCAGGGAGGGAGGAGAGGGATGGCACCCGAATAGGAAGGAGAAATCACTTTCCGAGAGGGAAAGGAAGAAGAAGGCTTCGATGATAAAGAAGAAAGGGCTTCTCTTTCATCATCATCTAAAAGATCAAAGTCAAGGAGGGGATTGACGATTTCAGGAGTAGATTTGATTTTTGAAGGAATGGAGGGGAGACCATTAATTTGAAAGAGCTTGTTTACAATAGAAGGCAAGGTGGAAAAATAGAAGTTAAGGTCACAAGAATCCTGAAAGTCAAAAAAGGGTAGAGAAGAAAGTAACTTATTGAAGGCCTCTATGAAAGAGGCTTGGTCGTTTTTTGAATTAACAAGAAGGGCAATCCAACCATTGATAGAGGCAATGGTTAAAGCAAAAGGGGTTTTGGTTAGCAAAGCTTGCTTTTCAAAATCCAACAAATTTTTTATGAAAATTGCATTGTGTGTGTGTGTGTGGCCACCACCATCCCAAAGGGTAAGTCCGTATGGTGGGAGGTAAGCCCACCAAGTGGACTTACCCTCCACCTTAATAAGGGGATTAATGTCAAATCAAGGTTTAGGAAATGTGTTCTTAAAAAATAAAAATAAAAATATTATTACTGATAATGTTAGGATTAAAACCATTGTTTACAAAAAGATTCATTAGTTTAAGTAAAGCAAGATAAGCCCATGAGACATGTGATGCATTATAGATAAGAGGTAACACTTGAGAAACAGAAACTTTGTAAGCAATATTTTTTGGTCTATTACTATTTGCATGGATAAACGAAACATTTGGGTACGGTATACTGATCTTTTTCCAGTTAGTATGTGTGTCAGAATCCCCAATAAAGGGTCTTCTAAGGGTAATAGAAGTGTTTAGATAAGTGGTAAATTAAGTGTTATAAGTAGATTTGATGGTAATCATATCCAAAGGATATATGCTCAAATGATTAGAAGGATCAATAGACCTATTATGAGAAAGGCAATCCAAGAGAAAAATATTGTTTCTAAATGCTAAATCATCCATAAAGTGAAATGACAAATAGAAGGCTTTAGGCATATCTACTTGTTTATGTTTAGATAGTTTTGGAATAAATTCTAATTCAAACCATGCTAAGTATATATTACACCAAAGGGGCGAACAAGAATATCCCATTGGGATGCCTTTAGTTTGAACAAAAACAGTATTTCCCAGCTTAGTAAAACAATTATTCAAAACAAATAGGTTAAGACCTATGAAATCTTCAAAGTTAAAAGCAATATCCTTGGTTTCTTAGTAAGCATAAATTGTTTTCTATGCTTCTTGAAGCCACAATATCCTAAATTTTGTATCATTCTGATAAAATTCTGAATTGAGTCGATTAGACTATTATCACCTTGATGCGGGATAGCTTCATAACATGACATAATATCAAAGGTATAGATAGAGTAGATATGCTTTGGAAGATTTATCAAAAGTCATATTGATTATGGATAATCCAGTAAGCATTAGTGCGGATTGGAGAGAAGACCGAAACGTCTTTGTGAAGTTTCTCAATGAATTCTATGATACCAGCATCCAGGGCCTTAAGTAATTTAGTAAAAAGATCAGTTATATTAGAAAACATACAATTGTGTGCATTAGTTAGCCATCTAACGATATTTTTGTGAACTTTATATGTGCCCATAATATATGGAAAGGTAGAGCTAGCAGGAGGGGTAATTTCGTAAGAGAGTGAGAAGCTTACCACTAACTCCAATACTTCTTTTGCAGTACATGAAGAAGGAGAAAACTCAAGGGACTTAAGTCTTTGACGTGCTACAAGTCTCATGAGATTTTTACAGATAAATGTGGGTTGTTTGAGCTAATTTGTCTAATCCACAAATGTACAAATGGTTAGTAAGGTACTCAATCTTATTCATAATGTCATGGTCTTTAAACCAAGGTGTTTGATTGAAGTCCTCCGTACCTCAAAAGAGCATATATCCTTTGGATATGATTACCATCAAATCTACTTATAACACTTAATTTACCACTTATCTAAACACTTCTATTACCCTTCGAAGACCCTTTATTGGGGATTTTGACACACATACTAACTGGAAAAAGATCAGTTATACCGTACCCAAATGTTTTGTTTATCCATGCAAATAGTAATAGACCAAAAAATATTGCTTACAAAGTTTGTGTTTCTCAAGTGTTACCTCTTATCTATAATGCATCACATGTCTCATGGGCTTATCTTGATTTACTTAAACTAATGAATCTTTTTGTAAACAATGGTTTTAATCCTAACATTATCAGTAATAACATTTTTATTTTAATTTTTTAAGAACACATTTCCTAAACTTTGATTTGACATTAATCCCCTTATTAAGGTGGAGGGTAAGTCCACTTGGTGGGCTTACCTCCCACCATATGGACTTACCCTTTGGGATGGTGGTGGCCACACACACACACACACATAATGCAATTTTCATAAAAAATTTGTTGGATTTTGAAAAGCAAGCTTTGCTAACCAAAACCCCTTCTGCTTTAACTATTGCCTCTATTAATGGTTGGATTGCCCTTCTTGTTAATTCAAAAAACGACCAAGCCTCTTTCATAGAGGCCTTCAATAAGTTACTTTCTTCTCTACCCCTTTTTGACTTTCAGGATTCTTGTGACCTTAACTTCTATTTTTCCACCTTGCCTTCTATTGTAAACAAGCTCTTTCAAATTAACGGTCTCCCCTCCATTCCTTTAGAAATCAAATCTACTCCTGAAATCGTCAATCCCCTCCTTGACTTTGATCTTTTGGACGGTGATGAAAGAGAAGCCCTTTCTTCTTTATCATCGAAGCCTTCTTCTTCCTTTCCCTCTCGGAAAGTAATTTCTCCTTCCTATTGGGGTGCCATCCCTCTCCTCCCTCCCTGACAAATTTAGTTGGACTCTATTAGACTTGATCATAAATTATGGGACTTCTGCTGTGAGTTAAGCGTAGGAACAAGATCTTTTTGCTCCACTAGCCCATGACTCAAATGTTGGGGTTAACAGTATGAAGTAATCAACCATCGTGCATATTTCTCTATCTCTTCCTTAGCCCTCTTTTGTAAATTTTCCTATGAAGTAGTGGATCAATGTTGGTCCACAGTTATCCAAGCCAAACATCTACTTTCTATTGATTTCTTTTTTGAACTTGGGCAAATTAAACTCTCAGATATTCATCCTTCTAAATGTTCCAACACGGCTTTGGTCGCTAGAACTAAGGGACCCATTAATCAAGAGAGTTGGTGAACCCAATTTTTTTAAAAAAACTGTTGAAACACTTTTAAACCTTTTCTTAAATGCCCATGTAAAAGATCTGATCTTAACTCTACTTGTTCTGCTTCCATCATCTGGTTAGATCACCTACTTTGGTTTGTTTTCCAAAACCTTCCCAAATTTTCATCCGGACCTGCTCTTGGATGGGTGGGCTCCTTTCCCAGCGAAGTTAGGATTGCTCTCATTGTTTACTTTTGGTTCCATGCCTTTATGCTCGAAGCTGCCCTCAATCTAGCTCTTTACAATCCTAATACCCCTTTGCTTTCTCACTTGCTTAACACCCATGTTTCTAATACTATTGAAGTTATTCTTAAATCCGCAAAGAATAGTGTTATTAAAAGGCTTTCCATTACCCGGAGTACTATGAAATCTTCTACAAAGAAACCTTGTATTTTTTGAGGTACGGAGGACTTCAATCAAACACCTTGGTTTAAAGACCATGACATTATGAATAAGGTTGAGTACCTTACTAACCATCTGTACATTTGTGGATTAGACAAATTAGCTCAAACAAGCCACATTTATCTGTAAACATCTCATGAGACTTGTAGCACGTCAAAGACTTAAGTCCCTTGAGTTTTCTCCTTCTTCATGTACTGAAAAAGAAGTATTGGAGTTAGTGGTAAGCTTCTCACTCTCTTATGAAATTACCCCTCCTGCTAGCTCTACCTTTCCATATATTAGGGGCACATATAAAGTTCACAAAAATATCTTTAGATGGCTAACTAATGCACATAATTGTATGTTTTCTAATATAACTGATCTTATTACTAAACTACCTAAGGCCCTGGATGCTGGTATCATAGAATTCATTGAGAAACTTCACAAAGACATTTCGGTCTTCTCTCCAATCCGCACTAATGCTTACTGGATTATCCATAATCAATATGACTTTTGATAAATCTTCCGAAGCATATCTACTCTATCTATACCTTTGATATTATGTCATGTTATGAAGCTATCCCGCATCAAGGTGATAATAGTCTAATCGACTCAATTCAAAATTTTATCAGAATGATACAAAATTTAGGATATTGTGGCTTCAAGAAGCATAGAAAACAATTTATGCTTACTAAGAAACCAAGGATATTGCTTTTAACTTTGAAGATTTCATAGGTCTTATCCTATTTGTTTTGAATAATTGCTTTACTAAGCTGGGAAATACTGTTTTTGTTCAAACTAAAGGCATCCCAATGGGATATTCTTGTTCGCCCCTTTGGTGTATACTTAGCATGGTTTGAATTAGAATTTATTCCAAAACTATCTAAACATAAACAAGTTGATATGCCTAAAGCCTTCTATTTGTCATTTCACTTTATGGATGATTTAGCATTTAGCAACAATATTTTTCTCTTGGATAGCCTTTCTCATAATAGGTCTATTGATCCTTCTAATCATTTGAGCATATATCCTTTGGATATGATTACCATCAAATCTACTTATAACACTTAATTTACCACTTATCTAAACACTTCTATTACCCTTAGAAGACCCTTTATTGGGGATTTTAACACACATACTAACTGGAAAAAGATCAGTTACCGTACCCAAATGTTTCGTTTATCCATGCAAATAGTAATAGACCAAAAAATATTGCTTACAAAGTTTGTGTTTCTCAAGTGTTACCTCTTATCTATAATGCATCACATGTCTCATGGGCTTATCTTGATTTACTTAAACTAATGAATCTTTTTGTAAACAATGGTTTTAATCCTAACATTATCAGTAATAACTTTTTTTTTTAATTTTTTAAGAACACATTTCCTAAACTTTGATTTGACATTAATCCCCTTATTAAGGTGGAGGGTAAGTCCACTTGGTGGGCTTACCTCCCACCATATGGACTTACCCTTTGGGATGGTGGTGGCCACACACACACACACACACAATGCAATTTTCATAAAAAATTTGTTGGATTTTGAAAAGCAAGCTTTGCTAACCAAAACCCCTTCTGCTTTAACTATTGCCTCTATTAATGGTTGGATTGCCCTTCTTGTAATTCAAAAAACGACCAAGCCTCTTTCATAGAGGCCCTCAATAAGTTACTTTCTTCTCTACCCCTTTTTGACTTTCAGGATTCTTGTGACCTTAACTTCTATTTTTCCACCTTGCCTTCTATTGTAAACAAGCTCTTTCAAATTAACGGTCTCCCCTCCATTCCTTTAGAAATCAAATCTACTCCTGAAATCGTCAATCCCCTCCTTGACTTTGATCTTTTGGACGGTCATGAAAGAGAAGCCCTTTCTTCTTTATCATCGAAGCCTTCTTCTTCCTTTCCCTCTCGGAAAGTGATTTCTCCTTCCTATTCGGGTGCCATCCCTCTCCTCCCTCCCTGACAAATTTAGTTGGACTCTATTAGACTTGATCATAAATTATGGGACTTCTGCTGTGAGTTAAGCGTAGGAACAAGATCTTTTTGCTCCACTAGCCCATGACTCAAATGTTGGGGTTAACAGTATGAAGTAATCAACCATCGTGCATATTTCTCTATCTCTTCCTTAGCCTTCTTTTGTAAATATTCCTATGAAGTAGTGGATCAATGTTGGTCCACAGTTATCCAAGCCAAACATCTACTTTCTATTGATTTCGTTTTTGAACTTGGGCAAATTAAACTCTCAGATATTCATCCTTCTAAATGTTCCAACACGGCTTTGGTCGCTAGAACTAAGGGACCCATTAATCAAGAGAGTTGGTGAACCCAATTTTTTTTAAAAAACTGTTGAAACACTTTTAAACCTTTTCTTAAATGCCCATGTAAAAGATCTGATCTTAACTCTACTTGTTCTGCTTCCATCATCTGGTTAGATCACCTACTTTGGTTTGTTTTCGAAAACCTTCCCAAATTTTCATCCGGACCTGCTCTTGGATGGGTGGGCTCCTTTCCCAGCGAAGCTAGGACTGCTCTCATTGTTTACTTTTGGTTCCATGCCTTTATGCTCGAAGCTGCCCGCAATCTAGCTCTTTACAATCCTAATACCCTTTTGTTTTCTCACTTGCTTAACACCCCTATTTCTAATACTATTGAAGTTGTAAGATTCCTCCCCCAAACCCCCTTTTGATGTCTAGTATCTTCTTCTATAATCAATCCCTCTTCAGAAATATAAAAGACTTGTTTCTAACTGTTTTAACCTAGAGAGAGAAAATATTCTAGAGAGAGAATATTCAGATTTTTAATATTTTTGGATAGAAAATTATCTCATCTTATTAAAATAAGTTCCCCTGAAACAGAAATTCAAAAAGAACTTTCCAATGTGCAATTGGAATTAATTGGAAATGTGTATAAAGGACCTTAGTCTAAGGGTCTAGGTTTTCAGAAATTTTTGGATTATGGTCCAATTAAGGTTCCTATGGGCCAATAGCATCAATCCATGTGTAGGGAGGAGATAAATCCAATTTGTAAAAGAAGATACCCAAAAATGAGTAAATGCTCACATAAGATGAAGAGTTGAAAATGTACAAGGTTTATTAGTAAAAAAATTATGAGCAATATTAAAAGTATGACATATGTAAGGAAGGGAAGTTCTTTAAAGGAGGTGCATATTTCACATAAGATGAAGAGTTGAAAATGTACAAGGTTTATTAGTAAAAAATTATGAGCAATATTAAAAGTATGACATATGTAAGGAAGGGGAGTTCTTTAAAGGAGGTGCATATTTCACATAAGATGAAGAGTTAAAAATGTACAAGGTTTATTAGTAAAAAATTATGAGCAATATTAAAAGTATGACATATGTAAGGAAGGGGAGTTCTTTAAAGGAGGTGCATATTTCACTTAAGATGAAGAGTTGAAAATGTACAAGGTTTATTAGTAAAAAATTATGAGCAATATTAAAAGTATGACATATGTAAGGAAGGGGAGTTCTTTAAAGGAGGTGCATATTTCACATGCTTGAATGAGTTTTAAACTCATAAAAATTGAGATATTTCATCTCTCCTCTCTCCTCATTCAAGTCTAGTTCCAAAAAATTAGCTTAACTGACCTAAAAATGGTCAAAATTTGACCAAACTGATTTGGAAAATTCTAGAATCAGTTTGTTTGGTTAGGAGCTCAATTTTTTCTATAAATAGAAGCCTCCCCCTTGTTGAAAAATATATAGTGTTTATGCATCGTTACTCTACTCCACCTAAGCCAAGAACTGTGAATTCATTTAATAATTCACTAGTTTTTGGAGCTTCCCTCTTTCTTCATCCATTAGTGGCTCCATCAACATACTTAACCAATTGATTGGTTGGGGGCCTCTACCGTGAACAAAGAATCAAGCAACTTGTAAGGTAATTAGTGAATATTGCTCTTTTCTATAATTTCTCAATGTTTCTCTCTTCTCAACCCCTCTCAAGCTTGAGAAGCTTAATTGGTATGGTTTTTTAAATGCTATTGAAGTTAATTGGTGAATAGTAGTGAAGAGTTACATAATTTAATAAATGCTATTGAAGTTAATTTTCATTTATGTTTAAATTCTAATGGTTTTTATGTAATTTCTCTCTCTCACTCAAGAAATGGTCATACTCATGACCCATTCTCAATCCAAAAGAAGCTTTTCATAAAGCTTTTCCTTAATCCAAGATTAAGCTATGCTTGAGGCCAAATTAATGGTTTTTTTTTCTATGCTTTTAGTTTATGCATATTGATGATTCAATCCATTATGGATTAATGATCCAATTAGAGATCATTTTAATTATTTCCTTAATGATAAGCTTTATCCCTTAGAAAATTTGAGATTTATCAGTCATAGCAGCGGAGCTATGGCAAAATTTTTATAAAAATTATGCATAAAATAATTTCATTCAAAGCATAACAAGAGGACTTCCTACCATATTCTAGGAATTATCATCCTAGACTAATTGAAAGAATTTCATTATAATCATAGAGAAATTAAATTTTTATATTATACATAAAGAATAAGTTTTTATATCAAAAGTGTTACTTTTATCATTTTTATTTACTTGCATAGAAGTATGCATAATGGATAAATTTTTATATCAAAAGTGTTACTTTTATCATTTTTATTTACATGCATAGAAGTATGCATAATGGATAAATTTTTATATCAAAAGTGTTACTTTTATCATTTTTATTTACATGCATAGAAGTATGCATAATGGATAAATTTTTATATCAAAAGTGTTACTTTTATCATTTTTATTTACATGCATAGAAGTATGCATAATGGATAAATTTTTATATCAAAAGTGTTACTTTTAGCATAATTGAATTTCATGCATAGAGGTATGCATAAGAGATGAATATTTTATTATAAAAGTGTTACTTTTACAATAATTAAAATTCATGCATAGAGGTATGCATAAGAGATGAATATTTTATTATAAAAGTGTTACTTTTAGCATAATTGAATTTCATGCATAGAGGTATGCATAAGAGATGATTATTTTATTATAAAAGTGTTACTTTTAGCATAATTGAATTTCATGCATAGAAGTATGCATAAAAGATATGGGAAGTGATAAGATATGATAAGATGCATATAAGATGAGTTAAGATGTGTATGGGATGAGATAAGAAGTGTATGAGATGAGATAAGATGTATATGGGTTGTGATAGGGTGAGAATGGAGGTGATATAAAAGATTAGATATGAAGGCATATGGGGTTATATGAATGGGAATGTGAAAATGGATGTATGTATGTGGATGTGTGGATGTGGAGATGGGAGTGTGGATGTATGCATGTGAAAATGGATGTATGCATGAAGATGTATATGCATAGTATCTTCCCCTGTAATCAACCCCTCTTCAGAAATATAAAGACCTTGTTTCTAACTATTTTAGCCTAGAGAGAGAAAATATTCTAGAGAGAGAATATTCAGATTTTGAATATTTTTCGATAGAAAAATATCTCTTATAATTCAGATGAGTTCCCCTGAAACAGAAATTCAAAAAGAATTTTCCAATGTGCAATTGAAATTAATTGGAAATAGGTATAAAGAACCTTAGTCTAAGGGTCTAGATTTTCAGAAATCTTTAGACTATGGTCCAATTAAGGTTCCTGTGGGACAATAGCATCAATCCATGTGTAGGGAGTAGATAAATCCAATTTGTAAAAAAGAAGATACCCAAAAATGAGTAAATGCTCACATAAGGTGAAGAGTTGAAAAGGTACAAGGTTTATTAGTAAAAAACTATGAGCAATATTAAAAATATGAGATATCTTGGGAATAATGATTTTATTATGACACATATGTAAGGAAGGGGAGTCCCTTAAATGCTCACATAAGATGAAGAGTTGAAAATGTACAAGGTTTATTAGTAAAAAACTATGAGCAATATTAAAATGATTCCATTATGACACATATGTAAGGAAGGGGAGTTCTTTAAAGGATGTGCATATTTCACATAAGATGAAGAGTTGAAAATGTACAAGGTTTATTAGTAAAAAACTATGAGCAATATTAAAATGATTCCATTATGACACATATGTAAGGAAAGAGAGTTCTTTAAAGGAGGTGCATATTTCACATGCTTGAATGAGTTTTAAACTCATAAAAATTGAGATATTTCATCTCTCCTCTCTCCTCATTTAAGTCTAGTTCTAAAAAGTTAGCTTAACTGACCTAAAAATGGTCAAATATTGACCAAACTGATTTAGAAAATTCTAGAATCTGTTTGTTTGGTTAGGAGCTCAATTTTTCCTATAAATAGAAGCCTCCCCCTTGTTGAAAAATAGATAGTGTTTATGCATCGTTACTCTACTCCACCTAAGCCAAGAACTGTGAATTCATTTAATAATTCACTAGTTTTTGGAGCTTCCCTCTTTCTTCAATCCCCATTAGTGGCTCCATCAACATACTTAACCAATTGATTGGTTGGGGGCCTCTACCGTGAACAAAGAATCAAGCAAGTTGTAAGGTAATTAGTGAATATTGATCTTTCTATAATTTCTCAATGTTTCTCTCTTCTCAACCCCTCTCAAGCTTGAGAAGTTTAATTGGTATGGTTTTTTTTTAAAATGCTATTGAAGTTTGAATAGTAGTGAAGAGTTACATAATGCTATTGAAGTTAATTTTCATTTATGTTTAAATTCTAATGATTTTTATGTAAATTCTCTCTCTCACTCAAGAAATGGTCATACTCATGACCCATTCTCAATCCAAATCAAGCTTTTCATAAAGCTTTTCCTTAACCCAAGATTAAGCTATGCTTGAGGCCAAATTAATGGCTTTTTTCTATGCTTTTAGTTTATGTATATTAATGATTCAATCCATTATGGATTAATAATCCAATTAGAGATTATTTTAATTATTTCCTTAATGATAAGCATTATCCCTTAGAAAAATTGAGATTTATCAGTCATAGCAGCGGAGCTATGGCAAAATTTTTATAAAAATTATGCATAAAAAGCATAAAAAGAGGACTTCCTACCATATTCTAGGAATTATCATCCTAGATTAATTGAAAGAATTTCATTACAATCATGGAGAAATTAAATTTTAATATCATGCATAAAGGATAAGTTTTTATATCAAAAGTGTTATTTTTACCATTTTTATTTCATGCATAGAAGTATGCATAATGGATAAATTTTTATATCAAAAGTGTTATTTTTACCATTTTTATTTCATGCATAGAAGTATGCATAATGGATAAATTTTTATATCAAAAGTGTTACTTTTACCATTTTTATTTCATGCATAAGAGTATGCATAATGATAAATTTTTATATCAAAAGTGTTACTTTTATCATTTTTATTTTCATGCATAGGAATATGCATAATGATAAATTTTTATATCAAAAGTGTTACTTTTATCATTTCTATTTTCATGTATAAGAGTATGCATAATGATAAATTTTTATATCAAAAGTGTTACTTTTATCATTTTTATTTTCATGCATAGGAATATGCATAATGATAAATTTTTATATCAAAAGTGTTACTTTTATCATTTTTATTTTCATGCATAGGAATATACATAATGATAAATTTTTATATCAAAAGTGTTACTTTTATCATTTCTATTTTCATGCATAAGAGTATGCATAATGATAAATTTTTATATCAAAAGTGTTACTTTTATCATTTTTAATTTTCATGCATAGAAGTATGCATAAGAGCTGATTATTTTATTATAAAAGTGTGACTTATATCATAATTGAATTTCATGCATAGAGGTATGCATAAAAGTTGATTATTTTATTGTAAGAGTGTTACTTTTATCATATTGGATTTCATGCATATAGGTATGCATAAAAGATATTCTTTTTATACTAAAAGTGTGATTTTTCTCATAAATGGGTTTTATGCTTAACTTAGATGCATAAGAGAAATTCTTTTATTCTAAAAGTGTAATTTTCTACCAAACTGAATTTATGCATAAGAAGATGCATAAAAGATTGATTTTAATTTCGAAAGTGTTAGTCTCCTTAAATGGAATTTATGTATAAATAAATGTGTAGAGAAATCTTATATTAAATATAAGAATTCTCTTTTTTTTTTTTTTTAAGATATGAAATGTGATAAGATGTGATAAGAGGTGTATGAGATGTGATAAGAATTGATAAGATGCGTATGAAAAGTGATAGGATGTGATAAGATGTGTATGGGATGAGGTAAGAAGTGTATTTGATAGAATAGGATGTATATGGGTTGTGATAGGGCGAGAATGAATGTGATGTAAAAGATTAGATGTGAAGACATATGGGGTTACATGAATCGGAATGTGGAAATGGATGTATGTATGTGGATGTGTGGATGTGGAGATGGGAGTATGGATGTATGAATGTGAAAGTGGATGTATGAATGTGAAAATGGATGTATGCATAAAGATGTATATGCATAGATGTGAATGTGGATGTAGATGTGGATGTATAGATGTGAATGGGAATGTGGATGTGGATGGATGTATGCATGAAGATGTATATGTATAGATGTGAATGGGAATGTGGATGTGGATGTATGTATGTATGTGGATGTAGATGTGAATGTATAGATGTGAATGGGAATGTGGATGTGGATGTATGTATGTATATGGATGTAGATGTGGATGTATAGATGTGAATGTGGAATGTGGATGTGGATGTATGTATGTATGTGGATGTAGATGTGGATGTATAGATGTGAATGGGAATGTGGATGTGGATGTATGAATGAGGACGTGATAATGGATGTATGCATGTAGATGTGGATATATGGATATGAATGTGGATGTGGATGTATGAATGAGGACGTGATAATGGATGTATGCATGTAAATGTGGATATATGGATGTGAATATGAATGTGGATGTGGATGTGGATGTATGGATGTCGATATGGATGTGTATGTATGAATGTAGATATGGGATAGGGATGTATAAATGAGGATGTGAAAATGGAGGTATACATGTAGATATGGATGTATGGATGTGAATGTGGATGTATGGATGTGAATGTGGATATGGATGTGGATGTATAGATGTGGATATGGATGTGTATGTATGAATGTGGATATGGGATGTGGATGTATAAATGAGGATGTGAAAATGGATGTATGCATGTAAATGTGGATGTATGGATGTGAATGTGAAAATGTATGTGAATTAATGTGTCGTCGATATGAGGAAATGGATGAGAATGAGTACACATTGAATGGAATGTGGAATAAGTAATGTGGACTAAGGAGGGATAATGTGGAAAGACGAGAGTTCGATTTAGAAACTGTATTTTGTGACTGTTTGTAAATGACTGTTTTATGTCAAGAATGCTGGGGAAGCATTTTGACCATCTTGTGGATTAAGGTTATGAAGACCTAACTGTTAAAGTTGCAACTGCTGACGGAGAGTCAATGGAGGACGTCTCGCGTAGCAAGGTCGACCGAGGTCTTGACCAGCCTCGGTTCGATTTAAATGGTGAGCTTCCGGTACGGTGGATGAGGGACCAAGGAAGCGGCCTATGAGTGAAGCGCTAGGTCACCTACGAAGGATCCTAGAGGGTGCTGACCATACGGTGCTCGAGCTCTGGGTCGCCCAGGATACCCACGCGTGCGTCGAGGAAGATATTGGAACAAGGAGTAAGAGTTGTTTTGTGAAACCGGGCATGGATCTGGTTGATTGACCTTGCTGGTCTTCAATGGATGAGTCCATGGCTCTTTATATGGATCTGTTGGTTGATCTTGCTGATCTTCAACAAGAGTCCATCTTGATTTTTATAAGTGATTATATTGCCGAGTATTATGGGCTAGGAACTATTGAAAAGGCCCCTGTGTGGACAGGTGGTGAGCGTTCTAGTTTCCAATGATGCCATAGATACTCTGATGAAGGAATGATGGGAAATTATGAATCAACCGGATAAATTGAAAGATTGTGATCAGTGGTACTATGATTTCATTAAAGGATTGTTTTAAAGTTAGCTGATGCTAAGAAAAAGGCAATTTCATATTGGGTGTGTAAGTGGTGTGGCTAGTTTTATGTTTGCATGAACTTCCGGCTAGGGGGTCTTGGAACTCTTTTCCTTGGTACCCGGGACAAAACCTAACCAAATTCCAAATTGGATCCCATCAATACAGTGGTTGGGCGGTTGGCTAACCCATGGGATCGGATGGGGTTAGGCTGGACTGATGGATCCGTAAATCGAGACTCAAACTTTTGTTTTTACGATAGATAAAATAAATCCCGGACAGTAACTGTTCTATGGATAGGAATCAACGGCTGTGCCTCTTGAATGGGGAAAAAAGCGTTGATCCCAATGATCCAAGTGCAAGTTTCTTCCTTAATCTGACCATGTATCTTATAGATGCAATTGGATCAGCTCGAACAGAAATGTTCTTGACTACGTTAGAGTAAAAAGTTATCCAGGTGGAATCGCCCGTGCTTTCCGATAAAGGAAGTTTTTCCGGGTTCGGTTTTGGAACAACCGACGGATTAGTCTCTTATCCGGATATCCGTGGGTGAGGCCCCGAATGTGGGACCCCTGTCCCGCGCGAGAAGTGCTACTTCCGCTGCCAGTATCGTGAATCCGTTGCTCGGTGGGAACAGGGATCTCACAGTTGGTATCAGAGCATTTGGTTAATAAAGATCAACTGAGAAGACAAATATGTCAAAAATTTATCAAGAAACAAAAAAAAGGTTGTAATTGTGTGATATAAGTCATACAATTTGATATTCAAACTAAAATTCGTAATTTGGTAATTGGGTCTTCAGATGGAAGTACCACAATTATATAGAATCCCTGACTTGCTTGAGGCCTAGACATGATGGTATTTACCTTATAATTCCAAGGGCCGTGACTACCCGTATATACCGAGAGTATACTGCAGCTCTTTACTGACAGTATATACGAGTAAATCTAAGACTTGAAATTATAAGCGTTAATGCTATCTAGAGGATGATTTCGAATGTGGTTGATATGATTTTTAATTCTATTTGAGAATTGATGAATTGAATTGGATTCTGATTGAAAAATGATGATCCTTGAAATTTGGTTGAAATGTAATAAGCTGAGCGATACCTCAATGAGGATGAATGGGACGAGTCCCTGTGATGATATTCATAACTGGAATGATGATAATGATTTCAGCAAATCACTATGAGATTAGTGGATTGTGCTGTCAGATTGCTACTATTAATACTTGACCGTTAGATCAAGTTAAGGGATGACAAATTGAGAACTTACTTGACTAAAATTCCCGTGGAGGAATGTTCAGAAGGAAATTTTTCGGTCTAATGGACCATTATCATGTTAAAGATATGAATGATATGATTTGAATGAATTGTTGATAAGTTCTAAGGGATATTTATCCTAGTATTCTGTTGGGTTGACCAGAATATAAGGAACCTCAGAATAAAATTGGATCTTAAGAAAAAGAGTTGTTCTCTTCCTACGAGATGAGAACATCTCGCGCTTTTTTTTAAGTGGGGTAGAATGTAAGAATTCTCCCCAGTTTTTGAGGTATTCAAAAATAAGAATCTCCTCTCTAATCTTATAACTATTCTCTCTCTAATACATAAATTTTTGACAGAATCATGAGACGAGGAAATCGTAGCCGTCAGCAGCCAGACCCTGTCACTGAAGATAACGAACTTGATCCTGATGTTCGCAAGGCTCTTCATAGGACTCAACCAGGACCCTTCAAAGGAGAAGGGGAGAACCTAGGTGAGACTGTGGAGAAATGGGTGGAAGCCATGGAAGAGTATTTTGACGTCACAGGTTATAATGAGCTGAGCAAAATAGCTCTTGGCCGGTTGAAAATAGTGGAAACAGCCAGGGTAGCATGGAGGAACCACTGTGACACCAACCGTCTAAATAGAAATACCCAATCTTGGAATGACCTAAAAACCTATTTGAGAAAGAGATTCTGTCCCCCTGGATTTTTGGAAACCAAAATGAATGAATTTTTAGAACTAAAGCAGGAGAACAAAACCATTGAAGAATATCACCAAGCCTTTGCTCTTCTACTCAAATACTCACCACCTCTAGATGAAGAACAGCTCATGGCCAGGTTCATTCGGGCAATGAACGAACCTTTGGACACACTGGTCAAAAATGCCAAACCAGTGTCCATGGCTGAAGCAGTAAAAATGGCAAAGGATTTTGCCAAAGCCTTTGTAGTAAAGGTCCCGCCAAAACCTGCACCCTCTAACTTTAAAAGATTCCAAGCCCAGGAAGGTACTTCAAACTTTCCACCTCCAAAGAGGCAGCAAGGACCGTTTCAGAATCAAGATGCAGGAAGATTCCAAAGTGAAGGAAGATCCTTCCCCCAAAATACTTTCTCAGGAGGACCATCTATTTTAAGGATGCAGAACAATGAACCCAGAAGTGAGAACCGGTGTTTTGGATGCCAAGGTTTTGGTCATCAGTTAAAAGACTGCCCAACTCCTGCCATGTCAAGGGGACAGGGAAGTCTAGGACCCCGAATTCAGAGACCAATTCCTTCATACCAGTCTAATCAGGGTCCGTCTCACCCAAGCCAGGGTAACCCCAGAAGAACTCCAAATCAACCATCTACCTCTACCCAGAATAACCTTAGAACTCCTTTCCAGAACAGGGGCAACCAAAGAGAAAGAATTCCACCTCAGACTGCAGCCAGCAGCCAGAGCAGTCACAATTTCAGAAGAAGTAGAAGAGGAAAGAAGGGCAGATCTTTACTGCAATTGAAAAACCAAGGACTTAACAGACAGTTCTCAAGTCATCCATACTCCAGTAGAATACCAGGGTAAAATCGACCGTCCACTTCCAAGGCGTAAAGTTGAATGTGATTGAAGAAGAAGAAGATGTGATGAAAGAAATCATACTCCACCTGCGAGATGAGGACATCTCGCGTTTTTTAAGTGGGGTAGAATGTAAGATTCCTCTCCCAACCCCTTTTTGATGTCTAGTATCTTCCCCTGTAATCAACCCCTCTTCAGAAATATAAAGACCTTGTTTCTAACTATTTTAGCCTAGAGAGAGAAAATATTCTAGAGAGAGAATATTCAGATTTTGAATATTTTTGGATAGAAAAATATCTCTTATAATTCAGATGAGTTCCCCTGAAACAGAAATTCAAAAAGAATTTTCCAATGTGCAATTGGAATTAATTGGAAATAGGTATAAAGAACCTTAGTCTAAGGGTCTAGATTTTCAGAAATCTTTAGACTATGGTCCAATTAAGGTTCCTATGGGACAATAGCATCAATCCATGTGTAGGGAGTAGATAAATCCAATTTGTAAAAAAGAAGATACCCAAAAATGAGTAAATGCTCACATAAGGTGAAGAGTTGAAAATGTACAAGGTTTATTAGTAAAAAACTATGAGCAATATTAAAAATATGAGATATCTTGGGAATAATGATTTTATTATGACACATATGTAAGGAAGGGGAGTCCCTTAAATGCTCACATAAGATGAAGAGTTGAAAATGTACAAGGTTTATTAGTAAAAAACTATGAGCAATATTAAAATGATTCCATTATGACACATATGTAAGGAAGGGGAGTTCTTTAAAGGATGTGCATATTTCACATAAGATGAAGAGTTGAAAATGTACAAGGTTTATTAGTAAAAAACTATGAGCAATATTAAAATGATTCCATTATGACACATATGTAAGGAAAGAGAGTTCTTTAAAGGAGGTGCATATTTCACATGCTTGAATGAGTTTTAAACTCATAAAAATTGAGATATTTCATCTCTCCTCTCTCCTCATTTAAGTCTAGTTCCAAAAAGTTAGCTTAACTCACCTAAAAATGGTCAAATATTGACCAAACTGATTTAGAAAATTCTAGAATCAGTTTGTTTGGTTAGGAGCTCAATTTTTCCTATAAATAGAAGCCTCCCCCTTGTTGAAAAATAGATAGTGTTTATGCATCGTTACTCTACTCCACCTAAGCCAAGAACTGTGAATTCATTTAATAATTCACTAGTTTTTGGAGCTTCCCTCTTTCTTCAATCCCCATTAGTGGCTCCATCAACATACTTAACCAATTGATTGGTTGGGGGCCTCTACTGTGAACAAAGAATCAAGCAAGTTGTAAGGTAATTAGTGAATATTGATCTTTCTATAATTTCTCAATGTTTCTCTCTTCTCAACCCCTCTCAAGCTTGAGAAGTTTAATTGGTATGGTTTTTTTTTAAAATGCTATTGAAGTTTGAATAGTAGTGAAGAGTTACATAATGCTATTGAAGTTAATTTTCATTTATGTTTAAATTCTAATGATTTTTATGTAAATTCTCTCTCTCACTCAAGAAATGGTCATACTCATGACCCATTCTCAATCCAAATCAAGCTTTTCATAAAGCTTTTCCTTAACCCAAGATTAAGCTATGCTTGAGGCCAAATTAATGGCTTTTTTCTATGCTTTTAGTTTATGTATATTAATGATTCAATCCATTATGGATTAATAATCTAATTAGAGATTATTTTAATTATTTCCTTAATGATAAGCATTATCCCTTAGAAAAATTGAGATTTATCAGTCATAGCAGCGGAGCTATGGCAAAATTTTTATAAAAATTATGCATAAAATAATCTCATTCAAAGCATAAAAAGAGGACTTCCTACCATATTCTAGGAATTATCATCCTAGATTAATTGAAAGAATTTCATTACAATCATGGAGAAATTTAATTTTAATATCATGCATAAAGAATAAGTTTTTATATCAAAAGTGTTATTTTTACCATTTTTATTTCATGCATAGAAGTATGCATAATGGATAAATTTTTATATCAAAAGTGTTATTTTTACCATTTTTATTTCATGCATAGAAGTATGCATAATGGATAAATTTTTATATCAAAAGTGTTATTTTTACCATTTTTATTTCATGCATAAGAGTATGCATAATGATAAATTTTTATATCAAAAGTGTTACTTTTATCATTTTTATTTTCATGCATAGGAATATGCATAATGATAAATTTTTATATCAAAAGTGTTACTTTTATCATTTCTATTTTCATGTATAAGAGTATGCATAATGATAAATTTTTATATCAAAAGTGTTACTTTTATCATTTTTATTTTCATGCATAGGAATATGCATAATGATAAATTTTTATATCAAAAGTGTTACTTTTATCATTTTTATTTTCATGCATAGGAATATACATAATGATAAATTTTTATATCAAAAGTGTTACTTTTATCATTTCTATTTTCATGCATAAGAGTATGCATAATGATAAATTTTTATATCAAAAGTGTTACTTTTATCATTTTTAATTTTCATGCATAGAAGTATGCATAAGAGTTGATTATTTTATTATAAAAGTGTGACTTATATCATAATTGAATTTCATGCATAGAGGTATGCATAAAAGTTGATTATTTTATTGTAAGAGTGTTACTTTTATCATATTGGATTTCATGCATATAGGTATGCATAAAAGATATTCTTTTTATACTAAAAGTGTGATTTTTCTCATAAATGGATTTTATGCTTAACTTAGATGCATAAGAGAAATTCTTTTATTCTAAAAGTGTAATTTTCTACCAAACTAAATTTATGCATAAGAAGATGCATAAAAGATTGATTTTAATTTCGAAAGTGTTAGTCTCCTTAAATGGAATTTATGTATAAATAAATGTGTAGAGAAATCTTATATCAAATATAAGAATTCTCTTTTTTTTTTTTTAAAGATATGAAATGTGATAAGATGTGATAAGAGGTGTATGAGAGATGTGATAATAATTGATAAGATGCGTATGAAAAGTGATAGGATGTGATAAGATGTGTATGGGATGAGGTAAGAAGTGTATTTGATAGAATAGGATGTATATGGGTTGTGATAGGGCGAGAATGGATGTGATGTAAAAGATTAGATGTGAAGACATATGGGGTTACATGAATGGGAATGTGGAAATGGATGTATGTATGTGGATGTGTGGATGTGGAGATGGGAGTATGGATGTATGAATGTGAAAGTGGATGTATGAATGTGAAAATGGATGTATGCATGAAGATGTATATGCATAGATGTGAATGTGGATGTAGATGTGGATGTATAGATGTGAATGGGAATGTGGATGTGGATGTATGTATGTATGTGGATGTAGATGTGAATGGGAATGTGGATGTGGATGTATGTATGTATATGGATGTAGATATGGATGTATAGATGTGAATGTGGAATGTGGATGTGGATGTATGTATGTATGTGGATGTAGATGTGGATGTATAGATGTGAATGGGAATGTGGATGTGGATGTATGAATGAGGACGTGATAATGGATGTATGCATGTAGATGTGGATATATGGATATGAATGTGGATGTGGATGTATGAATGAGGACGTGATAATGGATGTATGCATGTAAATGTGGATATATGGATGTAAATATGAATGTGGATGTGGATGTGGATGTATGGATGTCGATATGGATGTGTATGTATGAATGTAGATATGGGATAGGGATGTATAAATGAGGATGTGAAAATGGAGGTATACATGTAGATATGGATGTATGGATGTGAATGTGGATGTATGGATGTGAATGTGGATATGGATGTGGATGTATAGATGTGGATATGGATGTGTATGTATGAATGTGGATATGGGATGTGGATGTATAAATGAGGATGTGAAAATGGATGTATGCATGTAAATGTGGATGTATGGATGTGAATGTGAAAATGTATGTGAATTAATGTGTCGTCGATATGAGGAAATGGATGAGAATGAGTACACATTGAATGGAATGTGGAATAAGTAATGTGGACTAAGGAGGGATAATGTGGAAAGACGAGAGTTCGATTTAGAAACTGTATTTTGTGACTGTTTGTAAATGACTGTTTTATGTCAAGAATGCTGGGGAAGCATTTTGACCATCTTGTGGATTAAGGTTATGAAGACCTAACTGTTAAAGTTGCAACTGCTGACGGAGAGTCAATGGAGGACGTCTCGCATAGCAAGGTCGACCGAGGTCTTGACCAGCCTCGGTTCGATTTAAATGGTGAGCTTCCGGTACGGTGGATGAGGGACTAAGGAAGCGGCCTATGAGTGAAGCGCTAGGTCACCTACGAAGGATCCTAGAGGGTGCTGACCATACGGTGCTCGGGCTCTGGGTCGCCCAGGATACCCACGCGTGCGTCGAGGAAGATATTGGAACAAGGAGTAAGAGTTGTTTTGTGAAACCGGGCATGGATCTGGTTGATTGACCTTGCTGGTCTTCAATGGATGAGTCCATGGCTCTTTATATGGATCTGTTGGTTGATCTTGCTGATCTTCAACAAGAGTCCATCTTGATTTTTATAAGTGATTATATTGCCGAGTATTATGGGCTAGGAACTATTGAAAAGGCCCCTGTGTGGACAGGTGGTGAGCGTTCTAGTTGCCAATGATGCCATAGATACTCTGATGAAGGAATGATGGGAAATTATGAATCAACCGGATAAATTGAAAGATTGTGATCAGTGGTACTATGGTTTCATTAAAGGATTGTTTTAAAGTTAGCTGATGCTAAGAAAAAGGCAATTTCATATTGGGTGTGTAAGTGGTGTGGCTAGTTTTATGTTTGCATGAACTTCCGGCTAGGGGGTCTTGGAACTCTTTTCCTTGGTACCCGGGATAAAACCTAACCAAATTCCAAATTGGATCCCATCAATACAATGGTTGGGCGGTTGGCTAACCCATGGGATCGGATGGGGTTAGGCTGGACTGATGGATCCGTAAATCGAGACTCAAACTTTTGTTTTTACGATAGATAAAATAAATCCCGGACAGTAACTGTTCTATGGATAGGAATCAACGGCTGTGCCTCTTGAATGGGGAAAAAAGCGTTGATCCCAATGATCCAAGTGCAAGTTTCTTCCTTAATCTGACCATGTATCTTATAGATGCAATTGGATCAGCTCGAACAGAAATGTTCTTGACTACGTTAGAGTAAAAAGTTATCCAGGTGGAATCGCCCGTGCTTTCCGGTAAAGGAAGTTTTTCCGGGTTCGGTTTTGGAACAACCGACGGATTAGTCTCTTATCCGGATATCCGTGGGTGAGGCCCCGAATGTGGGACCCCTGTCCCGCGCGAGAAGTGCTACTTCCGCTGCCAGTATCGTGAATCCGTTGCTCGGTGGGAACAGGGATCTCACACGATCCCATGGGTTAGCCAACCGCCCAACCAGTGTAGTGATGGGATCCAACTTGGAATTTGGTTAGGTTTTGTCCCGGGTACCAAGGAAAAGAGTTCCAAGACCCCCTAGCCGGAAGTTCATGCAAACATAAAACTAGCCACACCACTTACACACCCAATATGAAATTGCCTTTTTCTTAGCATTAGCTAACTTTAAAACAATCCTTTAATGAAACCATAGTACCACTGATCACAATCTTTCAATTTATCCGGTTGATTCATAATTTCCCATCATTCCTTCATCAGAGTATCTATGGCATCATTGGCAACTAGAACGCTCACCACCTGTCCACACAGGGGCCTTTTCAATAGTTCCTAGCCCATAATACTCGGCAATATAATCACTTATCAAGATGGACTCTCGTTGAAGAATAGCAAGATCAACCAACAGATCCATATAAAGAGCCATGGACTCATCCATTGAAGACCAGCAAGGTCAATCAACCAGATCCATGCCCGTTTTCACAAAACAACTCTTACTCCTTGTTCCAATATCTTCCTCGACGCACGCGTGGGTATCCTGGGCGACCCAGAGCCCGAGCACCGTATGGTCAGCACCCTCTAGGATCCTTCGCAGGTGACCTAGCGCTTCACTCATAGGCCGCTTCCTTGGTCCCTCATCCACCGTACCGGAAGCTCACCATTTTAATCGAACCGAGGCTGGTCAAGACCTCGGCCGACCTTGCTACGCGAGATGTCCTCCATTGACTCTCCGTCTCAGCAGTTGCAACTTTATCAGTTAGGTCTCCACGACCTTAATCACAAGACGGTCAAAATGCTTTCCCAGCATTCTTGACATAAAACAGCCAATTACAAACAGCATTTACAAACAGTTTACAAATACAATTTCTATATTAACTCTAATTTTTCCACATTATCCCTCATATAATCCACATTACTTATTCCTCATTCCATTTATATGTGTACTCATCCAATCACATCATTTTCCATCTCTTCACTTCAGATTCCTTCACATCACATATCATATATTCACATCCACATCCACATCCACATTCACATCCATACATCCACATCTACATGTTTACCTCCATTTTCACATCCTCATTTATACATCCACATCCCATATCCACATTCATACATACACATCCATATCCACATCCATACATCCACATCCACATGCATACATCCACTATCACGTCCTCATTCATACATCCACATCCACATGCATACATCCACTATCACGTCCTCATTCATACATCCATATCCACATACATACATACATCCACATCCACATTCCCATTCACATCTATACATCCACATCTACATCCATATCTACATCCACATGCATACATCCACTATCACGTCCTCATTCATACATCCATATTCACATACATACATCCACTATCACGTCCTCATTCATACATCCATATCCACATACATACATACATCCACATCCACATTCCCATTCACATCTATACATCCACATACATACATACATCCACATCCACATTCCACATTCACATCTATACATCCACATCTACATCCATATACATACATACATCCACATCCGCATTCCACATTCACATCTATACATCCACATCTACATCCACATCCACATTCCCATTCACATCTATACATACACATCTACATCCACATACATACATACATCCACATCCACGTTCCACATTCACATCTATACAACCACATCTACATCCACATTCACATACATCCACATCTACATTCACACATCCATACCTCCATTTCCACATCCACACATCCACATTCATATTCATACATCCACATTCACATGCATACATCCATTTTCACATCCTCATTCATATATCCACATTCACATACATACATCCACATCCGTATCTACATCCATACATCCACATCCACCTCTTCATTCACAATCACATCCATACATCCACATCTACATACATACATCCACATCTACATACATACATCCATACATCCACATCTACATACATACATCCATTTTCACATCCTCATTCATACATACACATCCACATACATACATACACATCCGTATCTACATCCATACATCCACATCCACATCAACATTCACATTCATACATATACATCTACATGTATACATCCACATCACATTCATACAACCATATTACATCCATTCTCGTCCTAACACATCCCATATACATCTTAACACATCCTAACTCATCTTAACACATTCTATCACATCTCATACACATCTTATCACATCTTTTTACATCTCATACACCTCTTATCACATCCTATCACTTTCCATACGCATCTTATCAAATCTTATCACATCTCATACACATCTTATCACATCTTTTTACATCTCATACACCTCTTATCACATCCTATCACTTTCCATACGCATCTTATCAATTCTTATCACATCTCATACACCTCTTATCACATCTTATCACATTTCATATCTTTTTTTTTAAAAAAGAGAATTCTTATATTTGATATAAGATTTCTCTACACATTTATTTATACATAAATTCCATTTAAGGAGACTAACACTTTCGAAATTAAAATCAATCTTTTATGCATCTTCTTATGCATAATTTCAATTTGGTAGGGAATTACACTTTTAGAATAAAAGAATTTCTCTTATGCATCTAAGTTAAGCATAAAATCCATTTATGAGGAAAATCACACTTTTAGTATAAAAAGAATATCTTTTATACATACCTATATGCATGAAATCCAATATGATAAAAGTAACACTTTTGATATAAAAATTTTTCCTTTATGCATACTTCTATGCATGAAAATTAAAAATGATAAAAGTAACACTTTTGATATAAAAAATTTTCCTTTATGCATACTTCTATGCATGAAAATTAAAAATGATAAAAGTAACACTTTTGATATAAAATTTTTTCCTTTATGCATACTTCTATGCATGAAAATTAAAAATGATAAAAGTAACACTTTTGATATAAAATTTTTTCCTTTATGCATACTTCTATGCATGAAAATTAAAAATGATAAAAGTAATACTTTTGATATAAAAAAATTTCCTTTATGCATACTTCTATGCATGAAAATTAAAAATGATAAAAGTAACACTTTTGATATAAAAATTTTCTTTTATGCATACTTTTATGCATGAAAATTAAAAATGATAAAAGTAACACTTTTGATATAAAAAAATTTTCTTTTATGCATACTTCTATGCATGAAAATTAAAAATGATAAAAGTAACACTTTTGATATAAAAATTTTTCCTTTATGCATACTTCTATGCATGAAAATTAAAAATGATAAAAGTAACACTTTTGATATAAAAAATTTTCCTTTATGCATACTTCTATGCATGAAATTTAAAAATGATAAAAATAACACTTTTGATATAAAAATTTATCCACTATGCATACTTCTATGCATGAAATAAAAATGGTAAAAATAACACTTTTGATATAAAAACTTATCCTTTATGCATGATATTAAAATTCAATTTCTCCATGATTGTAATGAAATTCTTTCAATTAATCTAGGATGATAATTCCTAGAATATGGTAGGAAGTCCTCTTTTTATGCTTTGAATGAAATTATTTTATGCATAATTTTTATAAAAATTTTGCCATAGCTCCGCTGCTATGACTGATAAATCTCAATTTTTCTAAGGGATAATGCTTATCATTAAGGAAATAATTAAAATGATCTCTAATTGGATTATTAATCCATAATGGATTGAATCATCAATATACATAAACTAAAAGCATAGAAAAAAGCCATTAATTTGACCTCAAGCATAGCTTAATCTTGGGTTAAGGAAAAGCTTTATGAAAAGCTTGATTTGGATTGAGAACGGGTCATGAGTATGACCATTTCTTGAGTGAGAGAGAGAATTTACATAAAAATCATTAGAATTTAAACATAAATGAAAATTAACTTCAATAGCATTTATTAAATTATGTAACTCTTCACTACTATTCAAACTTCAATAGCATTTAAAAAACCATACCAATTAAACTTCTCAAGCTTGAGAGGGGTTGAGAAGAGAGAAACATTGAGAAATTATAGAAAAGAGCAATATTCACTAATTACCTTACAAATTGCTTGATTCTTTGTTCACGGTAGAGGCCCCCAACCAATCGATTTGTTAAGTATGTTGATGGAGCCACTAATGGGGATTGAAGAAAGAGGAAAGCTCCAAAAACTAGTGAATTATTAAATGAATTCACAGTTCTTGGCTTAGGTGGAGTAGAGTAACGATGCATAAACACTATATATTTTTCAACAAGGGGGAGGCTTCTATTTATAGGAAAATTTGAGCTCCTAACCAAACAAACTGATTCTAGAATTTTCCAAATCAGTTTGGTCAATTTTTGACCATTTTTAGGTCAGTTAAGCTAATTTTTTGGAACTAGACTTGAATGAGGAGAGAGGAGAGATGAAATATGTCAATTTTTATGAGTTTAAAACTCATTCAAGCATGTGAAATATGCACCTCCTTTAAAGAACTCCCCTTCCTTACATATGTCATATTTTTAATATTGCTCATAGTTTTTTACTAATAAACCTTGTACATTTTCAACTCTTCATCTTATGTGAAATATGCACCTCCTTTAAAGAACTCCCCTTCCTTACATATGTCATACTTTTAATATTGCTCATAATTTTTTACTAATAAACCTTGTACATTTTCAACTCTTCATCTTATGTGAAATATGCACCTCCTTTAAAGAACTCCCCTTCCTTACATATGTCATATTTTTAATATTGCTCATAGTTTTTTACTAATAAACCTTGTACATTTTCAACTCTTCATCTTATGTGAAATATGCACCTCCTTTAAAGAACTCCCCTTCCTTGCATATGTCATACTTTTAATATTGCTCATAATTTTTTACTAATAAACCTTGTACATTTTCAACTCTTCATCTTATGTGAAATATGCACCTCCTTTAAAGAACTCCCCTTCCTTACATATGTCATACTTTTAATATTGCTCATAATTTTTTACTAATAAATCTTGTACATTTTCAACTCTTCATCTTATGTGAGCATTTACTCATTTTTGGGTATCTTCTTTTACAAATAGGATTTATCTCCTCCCTACACATGGATTGATGCTATTGGCCCATAGGAACCTTAATTGGACCATAATCCAAAAATTTCTGAAAATCTAGACCCTTAGGCTAAGGTCCTTTATACCCATTTCTAATTAATTCCAATTGCACATTGGAAAGTTCTTTTTGAATTTCTGTTTCAGGGAAACTTATTTTAATAAGATGAGATAATTTTCTATCCAAAAATATTAAAAATCTGAATATTCTCTCTCTAGAATATTTTTTCTCTCTCTAGGCTAAAATAGTTAGCAACAGGGTCTTTATATTTCTGAAGAGGGTTGATTACAGGGGAAGATACTAGACATCAAAAAGGGGTTGGGGGAGGAATCTTACAATGTGAATGGGAATGTGGATGTGGATGTATGTATGTATGTGGATATGGATGTATGAATGAGGACGTGATAGTGGATGTATGCATGTGGATGTGGATGTATGAATGAGGACGTGATAGTGGATGTATGCATGTGGATGTGAATGTATGGATGTGGATATGGGTGTGTATGTATGAATGTGGATATGGGATGTGGATGTATAAATGAGGATGTGAAAATGGAGGTAAGCATGTAGATGTGGATGTATGGATGTGAATGTGGATGTGGATGTGGATGTATGGATGTGAATATATGATATGTGATGTGAAGGAATCTGAAGTGAAGAGATGGAAAATGATGTGATTGGATGAGTACACATATAAATGGAATGAGGAATAAGTAATGTGGATTATATGAGGGATAATGTGGAAAAATTAGAGTTAATATAGAAATTGTATTTGTAAACTGTTTGTAAATGCTGTTTGTAAATGGCTGTTTTATGTCAAGAATGCTGGGAAAGCATTTTGACCATCTTGTGACTAAGGTCGTGGAGACCTAACTGATAAAGTTGCAACTGCTGACGGAGAGTCAATGGAGGACGTCTCGCGTAGCAAGGTCGGTCGAGGTCTTGACCAGCCTCGGTTCGATTAAAATGGTGAGCTTCCGGTACGGTGGATGAGGGACCAAGGAAGCGGCCTATGAGTGAAGCGCTAGGTCACCTACGAAGGATCCTAGAGGGTGCTGACCATACGGTGCTCGGGCTCTGGGTCGCCTAAGATACCCACGCGTGCGTCGAGGCAGATATTGGAACAAGGAGTAAGAGTTGTTTTGTGAAACCGGGCATGGATCTGGTTGATTGACCTTGCTGGTCTTCAATGGATGAGTCCATGGCTCTTTATATGGATCTGTTGGTTGATCTTGCTGATCTTCAACGAGAGTCCATCTTGATTTTTATAAGTGATTATATTGCCGAGTATTATGGGCTAGGAACTATTGAAAAGGCCCCTGTGTGGACAGGTGGTGAGCGTTCTAGTTGCCAATGATGCCATAGATACTCTGATGAAGGAATGATGGGATATTAAACCAAGGTGTTTGATTGAAGTCCTCCGTACCTCAAAAAATACAAGGTTTCTTTGTAGAAGATTTCATAGTACTCGGGGTAATGGAAAGCCTTTTAATAACACTATTCTTTGCGGATTTAAGAATAACTTCAATAGTATTAGAAACAGGGGTGTTAAGCAAGTGAGAAAGCAAAGGGGTATTAGGATTGTAAAGAGCTAGATTGCGGGCAGCTTCGGGCATAAAGGCATGGAACCAAAAGTAAACAATGAGAGCAGTCCTAACTTCGCTGGGAAAGGAGCCCACCCATCCAAGAGCAGGTCTGGATGAAAATTTGGGAAGGTTTTGAAAAACAAACCAAAGTAGGTGATCTAACCAGATGATGGAAGCAGAACAAGTAGAGTTAAGATCAGATCTTTTACATGGGCATTTAAGAAAAGGTTTAAAAGTGTTTCAACTGTTTTTTTAAAAAAATTGGGTTCACCAACTCTCTTGATTAATGGGTCCCTTAGTTCTAGCGACCAAAGACGTGTTGGAACATTTAGAAGGATGAACATCTGAGAGTTTAATTTGCCCAAGTTCAAAAACGAAATCAATAGAAAGTAGATGTTTGGCTTGGATAACTGTGGACCAACATTGATCCACTACTTCATAGGAAAATTTACAAAAGAAGGCTAAGGAAGAGATAGAGAAATATGCACGATGGTTGATTACTTCATACTGTTAACCCCAACATTTGAGTCATGGGCTAGTGGAGCAAAAAGATCTTGTTCCTACGCTTAACTCACAGCAGAAGTCCCATAATTTATGATCAAGTCTAATAGAGTCCAACTAAATTTGTCAGGGAGGGAGGAGAGGGATGGCCCCGAATAGGAAGGAGAAATCACTTTCCGAGAGGGAAAGGAAGAAGAAGGCTTCGATGATAAAGAAGAAAGGGCTTCTCTTTCATCACCGTCCAAAAGATCAAAGTCAAGGAGGGGATTGACGATTTCAGGAGTAGATTTGATTTCTAAAGGAATGGAGGGGAGACCGTTAATTTGAAAGAGCTTGTTTACAATAGAAGGCAAGGTGGAAAAATAGAAGTTAAGGTCACAAGAATCCTGAAAGTCAAAAAGGGGTAGAGAAGAAAGTAACTTAGTGAGGGCTTCTATGAAAGAGGCTTGGTCGTTTTTTGAATTAATAAGAAGGGCAACCCAACCATTAATAGAGGCAATAGTTAAAGCAGAAGGGGTTTTGGTTAGCAAAGCTTGCTTTTCAAAATCCAACAAATTTTTTATGAAAATTGCATTGTGTGTGTGTGTGTGTGTGTGTGTGTGGCCACCACCATCCCAAAGGGTAAGTCCATATGGTGGGAGGTAAGCCCACCAAGTGGACTTACCCTCCACCTTAATAAGAGGATTAATGTCAAATCAAAGTTTAGGAAGTGTGTTCTTAGAAAATTAAAATTAAAATGTTATTACTGATAATGTTAGGATTAAAACCATTGTTTACAAAAAGATTCATTAGTTTAAGTAAATCAAGATAAGCCCATGAGACATGTGATGCATTATAGATAAGAGGTAACACTTGAGAAACACAAACTTTGTAAGCAATATTTTTTGGTCTATTACTATTTGCATGGATAAACGAAACATTTGGGTACGGTAACTGATCTTTTTCCAGTTAGTATGTGTGTCAAAATCCCCAATAAAGGGTCTTCTAAGGGTAATAGAAGTGTTTAGATAAGTGGTAAATTAAGTGTTATAAGTAGATTTGATGGTAATCATATCCAAAGGATATATGCTCAAATGATTAGAAGGATCAATAGACCTAATATGAGAAAGGCAATCCAAGAGAAAAATATTGTTTCTAAATGCTAAATCATCCATAAAGTGAAATGACAAATAGAAGGCTTTAGGCATATCAACTTGTTTATGTTTAGATAGTTTTGAAATAAATTCTAATTCAAACCATGCTAAGTATATATTACACCAAAGGGGCGAACAAGAATATCCCATTGGGATGCCTTTAGTTTGAACAAAGACACTATTTCCCAGCTTAGTAAAACAATTATTCAAAACAGATAGGTTAAGACCTATGAAATCTTCAAAGTTAAAAGCAATATCCTTGGTTTCTTAGTAAGCATAAATTGTTTTCTATGCTTCTTGAAGCCACAATATCCTAAATTTTGTATCATTCTGATAAAATTTTGAATTGAGTCGATTAGACTATTATCACCTTGATGCGGGATAGCTTCATAACATGACATAATATCAAAGGTATAGATAGAGTAGATATGCTTTGGAAGATTTATCAAAAGTCATATTGATTATGGATAATCCAGTAAGCATTAGTGTGGATTGGAGAGAAGACCGAAATGTCTTTGTGAAGTTTCTCAATGAATTCTATGATACCAGCATCCAGGGCCTTAAGTAATTTAGTAATAAGATCAGCTATATTAGAAAACATACAATTATGTGCATTAGTTAGCCATCTAAAGATATTTTTGTGAACTTTATATGTGCCCATAATATATGGAAAGGTAGAGCTAGCAGGAGGGGTAATTTCATAAGAGAGTGAGAAGCTTACCACTAACTCCAATACTTCTTTTTCAGTACATGAAGAAGGAGAAAACTCAAGGGACTTAAGTCTTTGACGTGCTACAAGTCTCATGAGATGTTTACAGATAAATGTGGGTTGTTTGAGCTAATTTGTCTAATCCACAAATGTACAGATGGTTAGTAAGGTACTCAACCTTATTCATAATGTCATGGTCTTTAAACCAAGGTGTTTGATTGAAGTCCTCCGTACCTCAAAAAATACAAGGTTTCTTTGTAGAAGATTTCATAGTACTCGGGGTAATGGAAAGCCTTTTAATAACACTATTCTTTGCGGATTTAAGAATAACTTCAATAGTATTAGAAATAGGGGTGTTAAGCAAGTGAGAAAGCAAAGGGGTATTAGGATTGTAAAGAGCTAGATTGCGGGCAGCTTCGAGCATAAAGGCATGGAACCAAAAGTAAACAATGAGAGCAGTCCTAACTTCGCTGGGAAAGGAGCCCACCCATCCAAGAGCAGGTCCGGATGAAAATTTGGGAAGGTTTTGGAAAACAAACCAAAGTAGGTGATCTAACCAGATGATGGAAGCAGAACAAGTAGAGTTAAGATCAGATCTTTTACATGGGCATTTAAGAAAAGGTTTAAAAGTGTTTCAACAGTTTTTTAAAAAAAATTGGGTTCACCAACTCTCTTGATTAATGGGTCCCTTAGTTCTAACGACCAAAGCCGTGTTGGAACATTTAGAAGGATGAATATCTGAGAGTTTAATTTGCCCAAGTACAAAAAAGAAATCAATAGAAAGTAGATGTTTGGCTTGGATAACTGTGGACCAACATTGATCCACTACTTCATAGGAAAATTTACAAAAGAGGGCTAAGGAAGAGATAGAGAAATATGCACGATGGTTGATTACTTCATACTGTTAACCCCAACATTTGAGTCATGGGCTAGTGGAGCAAAAAGATCTTGTTCCTATGCTTAACTCACAGCAGAAGTCCCATAATTTATGATCAAGTCTAATAGAGTCCAACTAAATTTGTCAGGGAGGGAGGAGAGGGATGGCACCCGAATAGGAAGGAGAAATCACTTTCTGAGAGGGAAAGGAATAAGAAGGCTTCGATGATAAAGAAGAAAGGGCTTCTCTTTCATCACCGTCCAAAAGATCAAGGTCAAGGAGGGGATTGACGATTTCAGGAGTAGATTTGATTTCTAAAGGAATGGAGGGGAGACCGTTAATTTGAAAGAGCTTGTTTACAATAGAAGGCAAGGTGGAAATATAGAAGTTAAGGTCACAAGAATCCTGAAAGTCAAAAAGGGGTAGAGAAGAAAGTAACTTATTGAGGGCCTCTATGAAAGAGGCTTGGTCGTTTTTTGAATTAACAAGAAGGGCAATCCAACCATTAATAGAGGCAATAGTTAAAGCAAAAGGGGTTTTGGTTAGCAAAGCTTGCTTTTCAAAATCCAACAAATTCTTTATGAAAATTGCATTGTGTGTGTGTGTGTGTGTGTGTGTGGCCACCACCATCCCAAAGGGTAAGTCCATATGGTGGGAGGTAAGCCCACCAAGTGGACTTACCCTCCACCTTAATAAGAGGATTAATGTCAAATCAAAGTTTAGGAAATGTGTTCTTAAAAAATTAAAATAAAAATGTTATTACTGATAATGTTAGGATTAAAACCATTGTTTACAAAAAGATTCATTAGTTTAAGTAAATCAAGATAAGCCCATGAGACATGTGATGCATTATAGATAAGAGGTAACACTTGAGAAACACAAACTTTGTAAGCAATATTTTTTGGTCTATTACTATTTGCATGGATAAACGAAACATTTGGGTACGGTAACTGATCTTTTTCCAGTTAGTATGTGTGTCAAAATCCCCAATAAAGGGTCTTCTAAGGGTAATAGAAGTGTTTAGATAAGTGGTAAATTAAGTGTTATAAGTAGATTTGATGGTAATCATATCCAAAGGATATATGCTCAAATGATTAGAAGGATCAATAGACCTATTATGAGAAAGGCTATCCAAGAGAAAAATATTGTTGCTAAATGCTAAATCATCCATAAAGTGAAATGACAAATAGAAGGCTTTAGGCATATCAACTTGTTTATGTTTAGATAGTTTTGGAATAAATTCTAATTCAAACCATGCTAAAAGTATATATTACACCAAAGGGGCGAAGAAGAATATCCCATTGGGATGCCTTTAGTTTGAACAAAAACAGTATTTCCCAGCTTAGTAAAACAATTATTCAAAACAAATAGGTTAAGAGCTATGAAATCTTCAAAGTTAAAAGCAATATCCTTGGTTTCTTAGTAAGCATAAATTGTTTTCTATGCTTCTTGAAGCCACAATATCCTAAATTTTGTATCATTCTGATAAAATTTTGAATTGAGTCGATTAGACTATTATCACCTTGATGCGGGATAGCTTCATAACATGACATAATTTCAAAGGTATAGATAGAGTAGATATGCTTTGGAAGATTTATCAAAAGTCATATTGATTATGGATAATCCAGTAAGCATTAGTGCGGATTGGAGAGAAGACCGAAATGTCTTTGTGAAGTTTCTCAATGAATTCTATGATACCAGCATCCAGGGCCTTAAGTAATTTAGTAATAAGATCAGTTATATTAGAAAACATACAATTATGTGCATTAGTTAGCCATCTAAAGATATTTTTGTGAACTTTATATGTGCCCATAATATATGGAAAGGTAGAGCTAGCAGGAGGGGTAATTTCATAAGAGAGTGAGAAGCTTACCACTAACTCCAATACTTCTTTTTCAGTACATGAAGAAGGAGAAAAATCAAGGGACTTAAGTCTTTGACGTGCTACAAGTCTCATGAGATGTTTACAGATAAATGTGGGTTGTTTGAGCTAATTTGTCTAATCCACAAATGTACAGATGGTTAGTAAGGTACTCAACCTTATTCATAATGTCATGGTCTTTAAACCAAGGTGTTTGATTGAAGTCCTCCGTACCTCAAAAAATACAAGGTTTCTTTGTAGAAGATTTCATAGTACTCGGGGTAATGGAAAGCCTTTTAATAACACTATTCTTTGCGGATTTAAGAATAACTTCTGTGAGATTCCTGTTCCCACCGTGCAACAGATTCGGGGTACTAGCAGTGGAAGTAGCACTTCATGCGCGGGGCAGGGACCCACACTCGGGGCCTCGTCCACGGATATCCAGACAAGAGACTAATCCGTGGGTTTTTCCAAAACCGAACCCTAAAAAAACTTCCCTTACCCGAAAAGCATGGGCGATTCCACCAGGATAACTCTTTACTCTAACGCAGTCAAGATCATTACAGATCAACTGATTTGACTGCACCTTTAACGGTACTTGGTCAATTCAAGGAAGAAACTTGCACTTGGATCATTGGGATCAACGCTTTTTTCCCCATCAAGAGGCACAGCCGTTGATTCCTATCCATAGAACAATTTCTATCCGGGATTTACTTCATCTATCGTAATAATAGAAATTAAATCTCGATTTACGGATCCATCAGTCCAGCCTAACCCCATCTGATCCCATGGGTTAGCCAACCGCCCAACCACTGTAGTGATGGGATCCAATTTGGAATTTGGTTAGATTTTGTCCTGGGTACCAAGGAAAAGAGTTCCAAGGCCCCCTAGCCGGAAGTTCATGCAAACATAAAACTAGCCACACCACTTACACACCCAATATGAAAATTACCTTTTTCTTAGCATCAGCTAACTTTAAAACAATCCTTTAATGAAACCATAGTACCACTGATCACAATCTTCCAATTTATCCAGAAATTACTGCTGGTATCATAGAACTCATTGAGAAACTTCACAAAGACATTTCGGTCTTCTCTCCAATCCGCACTAATGCTTACTGGATTATCCATAATCAATATGACTTTTGATAAATCTTCCAAAGCATATCTACTCTATCTATACCTTTGATATTATGTCATGTTATGAAGCTATCCCGCATCAAGGTGATAATAGTCTAATCGACTCAATTCAAAATTTTATCAGAATGATACAAAATTTAGGATATTGTGGCTTCAAGAAGCATAGAAAACAATTTATGCTTACTAAGAAACCAAGGATATTACTTTTAACTTTGAAGATTTCATAGCTCTTAACCTATTTGTTTTGAATAATTGTTTTACTAAGCTGGGAAATACTGTTTTTGTTCAAACTAAAGGCATCCCAATGGGATATTCTTGTTCGCCCCTTTGGTGTAATATATACTTTTAGCATGGTTTGAATTAGAATTTATTCCAAAACTATCTAAACATAAACAAGTTGATATGCCTAAAGCCTTCTATTTGCCATTTCACTTTATGGATGATTTAGCATTTAGCAACAATATTTTTCTCTTGGATAGCCTTTCTCATAATAGGTCTATTGATCCTTCTAATCATTTGAGCATATATCCTTTGGATATGATTACCATCAAATCTACTTATAACACTTAATTTACCACTTATCTAAACACTTCTATTACCCTTAGAAGACCCTTTATTGGGGATTTTGACACACATACTAACTGGAAAAAGATCAGTTACCGTACCCAAATGTTTCGTTTATCCATGCAAATAGTAATAGACCAAAAAATATTGCTTACAAAGTTTGTGTTTCTCAAGTGTTACCTCTTATCTATAATGCATCACATGTCTCATGGGCTTATCTTGATTTACTTAAACTAATGAATCTTTTTGTAAACAATGGTTTTAATCCTAACATTATCAGTAATAACATTTTTATTTTAATTTTTTAAGAACACATTTCCTAAACTTTGATTTGACATTAATCCTCTTATTAAGGTGGAGGGTAAGTCCACTTGGTGGGCTTACCTCCCACCATATGGACTTACCCTTTGGGATGGTGGTGGCCACACACACACACACACACACACACACAATGCAATTTTCATAAAAAATTTGTTGGATTTTGAAAAGCAAGCTTTGCTAACCAAAACCCCTTCTGCTTTAACTATTGCCTCTATTAATGGTTGGGTTGCCCTTCTTATTAATTCAAAAAACGACCAAGCCTCTTTCATAGAGGCCCTCACTAAGTTACTTTCTTCTCTACCCCTTTTTGACTTTCAGGATTCTTGTGACCTTAACTTCTATTTTTCCACCTTGCCTTCTATTGTAAACAAGCTCTTTCAAATTAACGGTCTCCCCTCCATTCCTTTAGAAATCAAATCTACTCCTGAAATCGTCAATCCCCTCCTTGACTTTGATCTTTTGGACGGTGATGAAAGAGAAGCCCTTTCTTCTTTATCATCGAAGCCTTCTTCTTCCTTTCCCTCTCGGAAAGTGATTTCTCCTTCCTATTTGGGTGCCATCCCTCTCCTCCCTCCCTGACAAATTTAGTTGGACTCTATTAGACTTGATCATAAATTATGGGACTTCTGCTGTGAGTTAAGCGTAGGAACAAGATCTTTTTGCTCCACTAGCCCATGACTCAAATGTTGGGGTTAACAGTATGAAGTAATCAACCATCGTGCATATTTCTCTATCTCTTCCTTAGCCTTCTTTTCTAAATTTTCCTATGAAGTAGTGGATCAATGTTGGTCCACAGTTATCCAAGCCAAACATCTACTTTCTATTGATTTCGTTTTTGAACTTGGGCAAATTAAACTCTCAGATGTTCATCCTTCTAAATGTTCCAACACGTCTTTGGTCGCTAGAACTAAGGGACCCATTAATCAAGAGAGTTGGTGAACCCAATTTTTTAAAAAAAACTGTTGAAACACTTTTAAACCTTTTCTTAAATGCCCATGTAAAAGATCTGATCTTAACTCTACTTGTTCTGCTTCCATCATCTGGTTAGATCACCTACTTTGGTTTGTTTTCCAAAACCTTCCCAAATTTTCATCCGGACCTGCTCTTGGATGGGTGGGCTCCTTTCCCAGCGAAGTTAGGACTGCTCTCATTGTTTACTTTTGGTTCCATGCCTTTATGCTCGAAGCTGCCCGCAATCTAGCTCTTTACAATCCTAATACCCCTTTGCTTTCTCACTTGCTTAACACCCCTGTTTCTAATACTATTGAAGTTATTCTTAAATCCGCAAAGAATAGTGTTATTAAAAGGCTTTCCATTACCCCGAGTACTATGAAATCTTCTACAAAGAAACCTTGTATTTTTTGAGGTACGGAGGACTTCAATCAAACACCTTGGTTTAAAGACCATGACATTATGAATAAGGTTGAGTACCTTACTAACCATCTGTACATTTGTGGATTAGACAAATTAGCTCAAACAACCCACATTTATCTGTAAACATCTCATGAGACTTGTAGCACGTCAAAGACTTATGAGTTTTCTCCTTCTTCATGTACTGAAAAAGAAGTATTGGAGTTAGTGCTAAGCTTCTCACTCTCTTATGAAATTACCCCTCCTGCTAGCTCTACCTTTCCATATATTACGGGCACATATAAAGTTCACAAAAATATCTTTAGATGGCTAACTAATGCACATAATTGTATGTTTTCTAATATAGCTGATCTTATTACTAAATTACTGCTGGTATCATAGAACTCATTGAGAAACTTCACAAAGACATTTCGGTCTTCTCTCCAATCCGCACTAATGCTTACTGGATTATCCATAATCAATATGACTTTTGATAAATCTTCCAAAGCATATCTACTCTATCTATACCTTTGATATTATGTCATGTTATGAAGCTATCCCGCATCAAGGTGATAATAGTCTAATCGACTCAATTCAAAATTTTATCAGAATGATACAAAATTTAGGATATTGTGGCTTCAAGAAGCATAGAAAAGAATTTATGCTTACTAAGAAACCAAGGATATTACTTTTAACTTTGAAGATTTCATAGCTCTTAACCTATTTGTTTTGAATAATTGTTTTACTAAGCTGGGAAATACTGTTTTTGTTCAAACTAAAGGCATCCCAATGGGATATTCTTGTTCGCCCCTTTGGTGTAATATATACTTTTAGCATGGTTTGAATTAGAATTTATTCCAAAACTATCTAAACATAAACAAGTTGATATGCCTAAAGCCTTCTATTTGTCATTTCACTTTATGGATGATTTAGCATTTAGCAACAATATTTTTCTCTTGGATAGCCTTTCTCATAATAGGTCTATTGATCCTTCTAATCATTTGAGCATATATCCTTTGGATATGATTACCATCAAATCTACTTATAACACTTAATTTACCACTTATCTAAACACTTCTATTACCCTTAGAAGACCCTTTATTGGGGATTTTGACACACATACTAACTGGAAAAAGATCAGTTACCGTACCCAAATGTTTCGTTTATCCATGCAAATAGTAATAGACCAAAAAATATTGCTTACAAAGTTTGTGTTTCTCAAGTGTTACCTCTTATCTATAATGCATCACATGTCTCATGGGCTTATCTTGATTTACTTAAACTAATGAATCTTTTTGTAAACAATGGTTTTAATCCTAACATTATCAGTAATAACATTTTTATTTTAATTTTTTAAGAACACATTTCCTAAACTTCGATTTGACATTAATCCCCTTATTAAGGTGGAGGGTAAGTCCACTTGGTGGGCTTACCTCCCACCATATGGACTTACCCTTTGGGATGGTGGTGGCCACACACACACAATGCAATTTTCATAAAAAATTTGTTGGATTTTGAAAAGCAAGCTTTGCTAACCAAAACCCCTTCTGCTTTAACTATTGCCTCTATTAATGGTTGGGTTGCCCTTCTTGTTAATTCAAAAAACGACCAAGCCTCTTTCATAGAGGCCCTCACTAAGTTCTTTTCTTCTCTACCCCTTTTTGACTTTCAGGATTCTTGTGACCTTAACTTCTATTTTTCCACCTTGCCTTCTATTGTAAACAAGCTCTTTCAAATTAACGGTCTCCCCTCCATTCCTTTAGAAATCAAATCTACTCCTGAAATCGTCAATCCCCTCCTTGACTTTGATCTTTTGGACGGTGATGAAAGAGAAGCCCTTTCTTCTTTATCATCGAAGCCTTCTTCTTCCTTTCCCTCTCGGAAAGTGATTTCTCCTTCCTATTCGGGTGCCATCCCTCTCCTCCCTCCCTGACAAATTTAGTTGGACTCTATTAGACTTAATCATAAATTATGGGACTTTTGCTGTGAGTTAAGCGTAGGAACAAGATCTTTTTGCTCCACTAGCCCATGACTCAAATGTTGGGGTTAACAGTATGAAGTAATCAACCATCGTGCATATTTCTCTATCTCTTCCTTAGCCTTCTTTTGTAAATTTTCCTATGAAGTAGTGGATCAATGTTGGTCCACAGTTATCCAAGCCAAACATCTACTTTCTATTGATTTCGTTTTTGAACTTGGGCAAATTAAACTCTCCGATGTTCATCCTTCTAAATGTTCCAACACGTCTTTGGTCGCTAGAACTAAGGGACCCATTAATCAAGAGAGTTGGTGAACCCAATTTTTTTAAAAAAACTGTTGAAACACTTTTAAACCTTTTCTTAAATGCCCATGTAAAAGATCTGATCTTAACTCTACTTGTTCTGCTTCCATCATCTGGTTAGATCACCTACTTTGGTTTGTTTTCCAAAACCTTCCCAAATTTTCATCCGGACCTGCTCTTGGATGGGTGGGCTCCTTTCCCAGCAAAGTTAGGACTGCTCTCATTGTTTACTTTTGGTTCCATGCCTTTATGCTCGAAGCTGCCCGCAATCTAGCTCTTTACAATCCTAATACCCCTTTGCTTTCTCACTTGCTTAACACCCCTGTTTCTAATACTATTGAAGTTATTCTTAAATCCGCAAAGAATAGTGTTATTAAAAGGCTTTCCATTACCCCGAGTACTATGAAATCTTCTACAAAGAAACCTTGTATTTTTTGAGGTACGGAGGACTTCAATCAAACACCTTGGTTTAAAGACCATGACATTCTGAATAAGGTTGAGTACCTTACTAACCATCTGTACATTTGTGGATTAGACAAATTAGCTCAAACAACCCACATTTATCTGTAAACATCTCATGAGACTTGTAGCACGTCAAAGACTTAAGTCCCTTGAGTTTTCTCCTTCTTCATGTACTGAAAAAGAAGTATTGGAGTTAGTGGTAGGCTTCTCACTCTCTTATGAAATTACCCCTCCTGCTAGCTCTACCTTTCCATATATTATGGGCACATATAATGTTCACAAAAATATCTTTAGATGGCTAACTAATGCACATAACTGTATGTTTTCTAATATAGCTGATCTTATTACTAAATTACTTAAGGCCCTGGATGCTGGTATCATAGAATTCATTGAGAAACTTCACAAAGACATTTCGGTCTTCTCTCCAATCCGCACTAATGCTTACTGGATTATCCATAATCAATATGACTTTTGATAAATCTTCCAAAGCATATCTACTCTATCTATACCTTTGATATTATGTCATGTTATGAAGCTATCTCGCATCAAGGTGATAATAGTCTAATCGACTCAATTCAAAATTTTATCAGAATGATACAAAATTTAGGATATTGTGGCTTCAAGAAGCATAGAAAACAATTTATGCTTACTAAGAAACCAAGGATATTGCTTTTAACTTTGAAGATTTCATAGGTCTTAACCTATTTGTTTTGAATAATTGTTTTACTAAGCTGGGAAATACTGTTTTTGTTCAAACTAAAGGCATCCCAATGGGATATTCTTGTTCGCCCCTTTGGTGTAATATATACTTAGCATGGTTTGAATTAGAATTTATTCCAAAACTATCTAAACATAAACAAGTTGATATGCCTAAAGCCTTCTATTTGTCATTTCACTTTATGGATGATTTAGCATTTAGCAACAATATTTTTCTCTTGGATTGCCTTTCTCATAATAGGTCTATTGATCCTTATTATCATTTGAGCATATATCCTTTGGATATGATTACCATCAAATCTACTTATAACACTTAATTTACCACTTATCTAAACACTTCTATTACCCTTAGAAGACCCTTTATTGGGGATTTTGACACACATACTAACTGGAAAAAGATCAATTACCGTACCCAAATGTTTCGTTTATCCATGCAAATAGTAATAGACCAAAAAATATTGCTTACAAAGTTTGTGTTTCTCAAGTGTTACCTCTTATCTACTATAATGCATCACATGTCTCATGTGCTTATCTTGATTTACTTAAACTAATGAATCTTTTTGTAAACAATGGTTTTAATCCTAACATTATCAGTAATAACATTTTGATTTTAATTTTTTAAGAACACATTTCCTAAACTTTGATTTGACATTAATCCCCTTATTAAGGTGGAGGGTAAGTGCACTTGGTGGGCTTACCTCCCACCATATGGACTTACCCTTTGGGATGGTGGTGGCCACACACACACACACACACACACAATGCAATTTTCATAAAAAATTTGTTGGATTTTGAAAAGCAAGCTTTGCTAACCAAAACCCCTTCTGCTTTAACTATTGCCTCTATTAATGGTTGGGTTGCCCTTCTTGTTAATTCAAAAAATGACCAAGCCTCTTTCATAGAGGCCCTCAATAAGTTACTTTCTTCTCTACCGCTTTTTGACTTTAAGGATTCTTGTGACCTTAACTTCTATTTTTCCACCTTGCCTTCTATTGTAAACAAGCTCTTTCAAATTAACGGTCTCCCCTCTATTCCTTTAGAAATCAAATCTACTCCTGAAATCGTCAATCCCCTCCTTGACTTTGATCTTTTGGACGGTGATGAAAGAGAAGCCCTTTCTTCTTTATCATCGAAGCCTTCTTCTTCCTTTCCCTCTCGGAAAGTGATTTCTCCTTCCTATTCGGGTGCCATCCCTCTCCTCCCTCCCTGACAAATTTAGTTGGACTCTATTAGACTTGATCATAAATTATGGGACTTCTGCTGTGAGTTAAGCGTAGGAACAAGATCTTTTTGCTCCACTAGCCCATGAATCAAATGTTGGGGTTAACAGTATGAAGTAATCAACCATCGTGCATATTTCTCTATCTCTTCCTTAGCCTTCTTTTGTAAATTTTCCTATGAAGTAGTGGATCAATGTTGGTCCACAGTTATCCAAGCCAAACATCTACTTTCTATTGATTTCGTTTTTGAACTTGGGCAAATTAAACTCTCAGATATTCATCCTTCTAAATGTTCCAACACGGCTTTGGTCGCTAGAACTAAGGGACCCATTAATCAAGAGAGTTGGTGAACCCAATTTTTTTTAAAAGACTGTTGAAACACTTTTAAACCTTTTCTTAAATGCCCATGTAAAAGATCTGATCTTAACTCTACTTGTTCTGCTTCCATCATCTAGTAAGATCACCTACTTTGGTTTGTTTTCCAAAACCTTCCCAAATTTTCATCCGGACCTGCTCTTGGATGGGTGGGCTCCTTTCCCAGCGAAGTTAGGACTGCTCTCAGTGTTTACTTTTGGTTCCATGCCTTTATGCTCGAAGCTGCCCGGAATCTAGCTCTTTACAATCCTAATACCCCTTTGCTTTCTCACTTGCTTAACACCCCTGTTTCTAATACTATTGAAGTTATTCTTAAATCCACAAAGAATAGTGTTATTAAAAGGCTTTCCATTACCCCGAGTACTATGAAATCTTCTACAAAGAAACCTTCTATTTTTTGAGGTACGGAGGACTTCAATCAAACACCTTGGTTTAAAGACCATGACATTATGAATAAGGTTGAGTACCTTACTAACCATCTGTACATTTGTGGATTAGACAAATTAGCTCAAACAACCCACATTTATCTGTAAACATCTCATGAGACTTGTAGCACGTCAAAGACTTAAGTCCCTTGAGTTTTCTCCTTCTTCATGTACTGAAAAAGAAGTATTGGAGTTAGTGGTAAGCTTCTCACTCTCTTATGAAATTACCCCTCCTGCTAGCTCTACCTTTCCATATATTATGGGCACATATAATTAATGTTCACAAAAATATCTTTAGATGGCTAACTAATGCACATAACTGTATGTTTTCTAATATAGCTGATCTTATTACTAAATTACTTAAGGCCCTGGATGCTGGTATCATAGAATTCATTGAGAAACTTCACAAAGACATTTCGGTCTTCTCTGCAATCCGCACTAATGCTTACTGGATTATCCATAATCAATATGACTTTTGATAAATCTTCCAAAGCATATCTACTCTATCTATACCTTTGATATTATGTCATGTTATGAAGCTATCCCGCATCAAGGTGATAATAGTCTAATCGACTCAATTCAAAATTTTATGAGAATGATACAAAATTTAGGATATTGTGGCTTCAAGAAGCATAGAAAACAATTTATGCTTACTAAGAAACCACGGATATTGCTTTTAACTTTGAAGATTTCATAGGTCTTAACCTATTTGTTTTGAATAATTGTTTTACTAAGCTGGGAAATGCTGTTTTTGTTCAAACTAAAGGCATCCCAATGGGATATTCTTGTTCGCCCCTTTGGTGTAAAATATACTTAGCATGGTTTGAATTAGAATTTATTCCAAAACTATCTAAACATAAACAGGTTGATATGCCTAAAGCCTTCTATTTGTCATTTCACTTTATGGATGATTTAGCATTTAGCAACAATATTTTTCTCTTGGATTGCCTTTCTCATAATAGGTCTATTGATCCTTCTAATCATTTGAGCATATATCCTTTGGATATGATTACCATCAAATCTACTTATAACACTTAATTTACCACTTATCTAAACACTTCTATTACCCTTAGAAGACCCTTTATTGGGGATTTTGACACACATACTAACTGGAAAAAGATCAGTTATCGTACCCAAATGTTTCGTTTATCCATGCAAATAGTAATAGACCAAAAAATATTTCTTACAAAGTTTGTGTTTCTCAAGTGTTACCTCTTATCTATAATGCATCACATGTCTCATGGGCTTATCTTGATTTACTTTAACTAATGAATCTTTTTGTAAACAATGGTTTTAATCCTAACATTATCAGTAATAACATTTTTATTTTAATTTTTTAAGAACACATTTCCTAAACTTTGATTTGACATTAATCCCCTTATTAAGGTGGAGGGTAAGTCCACTTGGTGGGCTTACCTCCCACCATATGGACTTACCCTTTGGGATGGTGGTGGCCACACACACACACACACACACACACACAATGCAATTTTCATAAAAAATTTGTTGGATTTTGAAAAGCAAGCTTTGCTAACCAAAACCCCTTCTGCTTTAACTATTGCTTCTATTAATGGTTGGATTGCCCTTCTTGTTAATTCAAAAAACGACCAAGCCTCTTTCATAGAGGCCCTCAATAAGTTACTTTCTTCTCTACCCCTTTTTGACTTTCAGGATTCTTGTGACCTTAACTTCTATTTTTCCACCTTGCCTTCTATTGTAAACAAGCTCTTTCAAATTAACGGTCTCCCCTCCATTCCTTTAGAAATCAAATCTACTCCTGAAATCGTCAATCCCCTCCTTGACTTTGATCTTTTGGACGGTGATGAAAGAGAAGCCCTTTCTTCTTTATCATCGAAGCCTTCTTCTTCCTTTCCCTCTCGGAAAGTGATTTCTCCTTCCTATTCGGGTGCCATCCCTCTCCTCCCTCCCTGACAAATTTAGTTGGACTCTATTAGACTTGATCATAAATTATGGGACTTCTGCTGTGAGTTAAGCGTAGGAACAAGATCTTTTTGCTCCACTAGCCCATGAATCAAATGTTGGGGTTAACAGTATGAAGTAATCAACCATCGTGCATATTTCTCTATCTCTTCCTTAGCCCTCTTTTGTAAATTTTCCTATGAAGTAGTGGATCAATGTTGGTCCACAGTTATCCAAGCCAAACATCTACTTTCTAATGATTTCTTTTTTGAACTTGGGCAAATTAAACTCTTAGATATTCATCCTTCTAAATGTTTCAACACGGCTTTGGTCGCTAGAACTAAGGGACCCATTAATCAAGAGAGTTGGTGAACCCAATTTTTTTAAAAAAACTGTTGAAACACTTTTAAACCTTTTCTTAAATGCCCATGTAAAAGATCTGATCTTAACTCTACTTGTTCTGCTTCCATCATCTGGTTAGATCACCTACTTTGATTTGTTTTCCAAAACCTTCCCAAATTTTCATCCCGACCTGCTCTTGGATGGGTGGGCTCCTTTTCCAGCGAAGTTAGGACTGCTCTCATTGTTTACTTTTGGTTCCATGCCTTTATGCTCGAAGCTGCCCGCAATCTAGCTCTTTACAATCCTAATACCCCTTTGCTTTCTCACTTGCTTAACACCCCTGTTTCTAATACTATTGAAGTTATTCTTAAATCCGCAAAGAATAGTGTTATTAAAAGGCTTTCCATTACCCCGAGTACTATGAAATCTTCTACAAAGAAACCTTGTATTTTTTGAGGTACGGAGTACTTCAATCAAACACCTTGGTTTAAAGACCATGACATTATGAATAAGGTTGAGTACCTTACTAACCATCTGTACATTTGTGGATTAGACAAATTAGCTCAAACAACCCACATTTATCTGTAAACATCTCATGAGACTTGTAGCACGTCAAAGACTTAAGTCCCTTGAGTTTTCTCCTTCTTCATGTACTGAGAAAGAAGTATTGGAGTTAGTGGTAAGCTTCTCACTCTCTTATGAAATTACCCCTCCTGCTAGCTCTACCTTTCCATATAGTATGGGAACATATAAAGTTCACAAAAACAACTTTAGCACATAATTGTATGTTTTCTAATATAGCTGATCTTATTACTAAATTACTTAAGGCCTGGTGCTGGTATCATAGAATTCATTGAGAAACTTCACAAAGACATTTCGGTCTTCTCTCCAATCCGCACTAATGCTTACTGGATTATCCATAATCAATATGACTTTTGATAAATCTTCCAAAGCATATCTACTCTATCTATACCTTTGATATTATGTCATGTTATGAAGCTATCCCGCATCAAGGTGATAATAGTCTAATCGACTTAATTTTTTAAGAACACATTTTCTAAACTTTGATTTGACATTAATCCCCTTATTAAGGTGGAGGGTCAGTCCACTTGGTGGGCTTACCTCCCACCATATGGACTTACCCTTTGGGATGGTGGTGGCCACACACACACACACACACACACAATGCAATTTTCTTAAAAAATTTGTTGGATTTTGAAAAGCAAGCTTTGCTAACCAAAACCCCTTCTGCTTTAACTATTGCCTCTATTAATGGTTGGATTGCCCTTCTTGTTAATTCAAAAAACGACCAAGCCTCTTTCATAGAGGCCCTCAATAAGTTACTTTCTTCTCTACCCCTTTTTGACTTTAAGGATTCTTGTGACCTTAACTTCTATTTTTCCAACTTGCCTTCTATTGTAAACAAGCTCTTTCAAATTAACGGTCTCCCCTCCATTCCTTTAGAAATCAAATCTACTCCTGAAATCGTCAATCCCCTCCTTGACTTTGATCTTTTGGACGGTGATGAAAGAGAAGCCCTTTCTTCTTTATCATCGAAGCCTTCTTCTTCCTTTCCCTCTCGGAAAGTGATTTCTCCTTCCTATTCGGGTGCCATCCCTCTCCTCCCTCCGTGACAAATTTAGTTGGACTCTATTAGACTTGATCATAAATTATGGGACTTCTGCTGTGAGTTAAGCGTAGGAACAAGATCTTTTTGCTCCACTAGCCCATGACTCAAATGTTGGGGTTAAGAGTATGAAGTAATCAACCATCGTGCATATTTCTCTATCTCTTCCTTAGCCCTCTTTTGTAAATTTTCCTATGAAGTAGTGGATCAATGTTGGTCCACAGTTATCCAAGCCAAACTACTACTTTCTATTGATCTCTTTTTTGAACTTGGGCAAATTAAACTCTCAGATATTCATCCTTCTAAATGTTCCAACACGGCTTTGGTCGCTAGAACTAAGGGACCCATTAATCAAGAGAGTTGGTGAACCCAATTTTTTTAAAAAAACTGTTGAAACACTTTTAAACCTTTTCTTAAATGCCCATGTAAAAGATCTGATCTTAACTCTACTTGTTCTGCTTCCATCATCTGGTTAGATCACCTACTTTGGTTTGTTTTCCAAAACCTTCCCAAATTTTCATCCGGACCTGCTCTTGGATGGGTGGGCTCCTTTCCCAGCAAAGTTAGGACTGCTCTCATTGTTTACTTTTGGTTCCATGCCTTTATGCTCGAAGCTGCCCGCAATCTAGCTCTTCACAATCCTAATACCCCTTTGCTTTCTCACTTGCTTAACACCCCTGTTTCTAATACTATTGAAGTTATTCTTAAATCCGCAAAGAATAGTGTTATTAAAAGGCTTTCCATTACCCCGAGTACTATGAAATCTTCTACAAAGAAACCTTGTATTTTTTGAGGTACGGAGGACTTCAATCAAACACCTTGGTTTAAAGACCATGACATTATGAATAAGGTTGAGTACCTTACTAACCATCTGTACATTTGTGGATTAGACAAATTAGCTCAAACAACCCACATTTATCTGTAAACATCTCATGAGACTTGTAGCACGTAAAAGACTTAAGTCCCTTGAGTTTTCTCCTTCTTCATGTACTGAAAAAGAAGTATTGGAGTTAGTGGTAAGCTTCTCACTCTCTTATGAAATTACCCCTCCTGCTAGCTCTACCTTTCCATATATTATGGGCACATATAAAGTTCACAAAAATATCTTTAGATGGCTAACTAATGCACATAATTGAACGTTTTCTAATATAACTGATCTTATTACTAAATTACTTAAGGCCTTGGATGCTAGTATCATAGAATTCATTGAGAAACTTCACAAAGACATTTCGGTCTTCTCTCCAATCCGCACTAATGCTTACTGGATTATCCACAATCAATATGACTTTTGATAAATCTTCCAAAGCATATCTACTCTATCTATACCTTTGATATTATGTCATGTTATGAAGCTATCCCGCATCAAGGTGATAATAGTCTAATCGACTCAATTCAAAATTTTATCAGAATGATACAAAATTTAGGATATTGTGGCTTCAAGAAGCATAGAAAACAATTTATGCTTACTAAGAAACCAAGGATATTGCATTTAACTTTGAAGATTTCATAGGTCTTAACCTATATGTTTTGAATAATTGTTTTACTAAGCTGGGAAATACTGTCTTTGTTCAAACTAAAGGCATCCCAATGGGATATTCTTGTTCGCCCCTTTGGTGTAATATATACTTAGCATGGTTTGAATTAGAATTTATTCCAAAACTATCTAAACATAAACAAGTTGATATGCCTAAAGCCTTCTATTTGTCATTTCACTTTATGGATGATTTAGCATTTAGAAACAATATTTTTCTCTTGGATTGCCTTTCTCATAATAGGTCTATTGATCCTTCTAATCATTTGAGCATATATCCTTTGGATATGATTACCATCAAATCTACTTATAACACTTAATTTACCACTTATCTAAACACTTCTATTACCCTTAGAAGACCCTTTATTGGGGATTTTGACACACATACTAACTGGAAAAAGATCAGTTACCGTACCCAAATGTTTCGTTTATCCATGCAAATAGTAATAGACCAAAAAATGTTGCTTACAAAGTTTGTGTTTCTCAAGTGTTACCTCTTATCTACTATAATGCATCACATGTCTCATGGGCTTATTTTGATTTACTTAAACTAATGAATCTTTTTGTAAACAATGGTTTTAATCCTAACATTATCAGTAATAACATTTTAATTTTAATTTTTTAAGAACACATTTCCTAAACTTTGATTTGACATTAATCCCCTTATTAAGGTGGAGGGTAAGTCCACTTGGTGGGCTTACCTCCCACCATATGGGCTTACCCTTTGGGATGGTGGTGGCCACACACACACACACACACACACAATGCAATTTTCATAAAAAAATTGTTGGATTTTGAAAAGCAAGCTTTGCTAACCAAAACCCCTTCTGCTTTAACTATTGCCTCTATTAATGGTTGGATTGCCCTTCTTGTTAATTCAAAAAACGACCAAGCCTCTTTCATAGAGGCCCTCAATAAGTTACTTTCTTCTCTACCCCTTTTTGACTTTAAGGATTCTTGTGACCTTAACTTCTATTTTTCCACCTTGCCTTCTATTGTAAACAAGCTCTTTCAAATTAACGGTCTCCCCTCCATTCCTTTAGAAATCAAATCTACTCCTGAAATCGTCAATCCCCTCCTTGACTTTGATCTTTTGGACGGTGATGAAAGAGAAGCCCTTTCTTCTTTATCATCGAAGCCTTCTTCTTCCTTTCCCTCTCGGAAAGTGATTTCTCCTTCCTATTCGGGTGCCATCCCTCTCCTCCCTCCCTGACAAATTTAGTTGGACTCTATTAGACTTGATCATAAATTATGGGACTTCTGCTGTGAGTTAAGCGTAGGAACAAGATCTTTTTGCTCCACTAGCCCATGACTCAAATGTTGGGGTTAAGAGTATGAAGTAATCAACCATCGTGCATATTTCTCTATCTCTTCCTTAGCCCTCTTTCGTAAATTTTCCTATGAAGTAGTGGATCAATGTTGGTCCACAGTTATCCAAGCCAAACATCTACTTTCTATTGATCTCTTTTTTGAACTTGGGCAAATTAAACTCTCAGATATTCATCCTTCTAAATGTTCCAACACGGCTTTGGTCGCTAGAACTAAGGAACCCATTAATCAAGAGAGTTGGTGAACCCAATTTTTTTAAAAAAACTGTTGAAACACTTTTAAACCTTTTCTTAAATGCCCATGTAAAAGATCTGATCTTAACTCTACTTGTTCTGCTTCCATCATCTGGTTAGATCACCTACTTTGGTTTGTTTTCCAAAACCTTCCCAAATTTTCATCCGGACCTGCTCTTGGATGGGTGGGCTCCTTTCCCAGCAAAGTTAGGACTGCTCTCATTGTTTACTTTTGGTTCCATGCCTTTATGCTCGAAGCTGCCCGCAATCTAGCTCTTCACAATCCTAATACCCCTTTGCTTTCTCACTTGCTTAACACCCCTGTTTCTAATACTATTGAAGTTATTCTTAAATCCGCAAAGAATAGTGTTATTAAAAGGCTTTCCATTACCCCGAGTACTATGAAATCTTCTACAAAGAAACCTTGTATTTTTTGAGGTACGGAGGACTTCAATCAAACACCTTGGTTTAAAGACCATGACATTATGAATAAGGTTGAGTACCTTACTAACCATCTGTACATTTGTGGATTAGACAAATTAGCTCAAACAACCCACATTTATCTGTAAACATCTCATGAGACTTGTAGCACGTCAAAGACTTAAGTCCCTTGAGTTTTCTCCTTCTTCATGTACTGAAAAAGAAGTATTGGAGTTAGTGGTAAGCTTCTCACTCTCTTATGAAATTACCCCTCCTGCTAGCTCTACCTTTCCATATATTATGGGCACATATAAAGTTCACAAAAATATCTTTAGATGGCTAACTAATGCACATAATTGTATGTTTTCTAATATAGCTGATCTTATTACTAAATTACTTAAGGCCCTGGATGCTGGTATCATAGAATTCATTGAGAAACTTCACAAAGACATTTCGGTCTTCTCTCCAATCCGCACTAATGCTTACTGGATTATCCATAATCAATATGACTTTTGATAAATCTTCCAAAGCATATCTACTCTATCTATACCTTTGATATTATGTCATGTTATGAAGCTATCCCGCATCAAGGTGATAATAGTCTAATCGACTCAATTCAAAATTTTATCAGAATGATACAAAATTTAGGATATTGTGGCTTCAAGAAGCATAGAAAACAATTTATGCTTACTAAGAAACCACGGATATTGCTTTTAACTTTGAAGATTTCATAGGTCTTAACCTATTTGTTTTGAATAATTGTTTTACTAAGCTGGGAAATGCTGTTTTTGTTCAAACTAAAGGCATCCCAATGGGATATTCTTGTTCGCCCCTTTGGTGTAAAATACACTTAGCATGGTTTGAATTAGAATTTATTCCAAAACTATCTAAACATAAACAAGTTGATATGCCTAAAGCCTTCTATTTGTCATTTCACTTTATGGATGATTTAGCATTTAGCAACAATATTTTTCTCTTGGATTGCCTTTCTCATAATAGGTCTATTGATCCTTCTAATCATTTGAGCATATATCTTTTGGATATGATTACCATCAAATCTACTTATAACACTTAATTTACCACTTATCTAAACACTTCTATTACCCTTAGAAGACCCTTTATTGGGGATTTTGACACACATACTAACTGGAAAAAGATCAGTTACCGTACCCAAATGTTTCGTTTATCCATGCAAATAGTAATAGACCAAAAAATATTGCTTACAAAGTTTGTGTTTCTCAAGTGTTACCTCTTATCTATAATGCATCACATGTCTCATGGGCTTATCTTGATTTACTTTAACTAATGAATCTTTTTGTAAACAATGGTTTTAATCCTAACATTATCAGTAATAACATTTTTATTTTAATTTTTTAAGAACACATTTCCTAAACTTTGATTTGACATTAATCCCCTTATTAAGGTGGAGGGTAAGTCCACTTGGTAGGCTTACCTCCCACCATATGGACTTACCCTTTGGGATGGTGGTGGCCACGCACACACACACACACAATGCAATTTTCATAAAAAATTTGTTGGATTTTTAAAAGCAAGCTTTGCTAACCAAAACCCCTTCTGCTTTAACTATTGCCTCTATTAATGGTTGGATTGCCCTTCTTGTTAATTCAAAAAACGACCAAGCCTCTTTCATAGAGGCCCTCAATAAGTTACTTTCTTCTCTACCCCTTTTTGACTTTCAGGATTCTTGTGACCTTAACTTCTATTTTTCCACCTTGCCTTCTATTGTAAACAAGCTCTTTCAAATTAACGGTCTCCCCTCCATTCCTTTAGAAATCAAATCTACTCCTGAAATCGTCAATCCCCTCCTTGACTTTGATCTTTTGGACGATGATGAAAGAGAAGCCCTTTCTTCTTTATCATCGAAGCCTTCTTCTTCCTTTCCCTCTCGGAAAGTGATTTCTCCTTTCTATTCGGGTGCCATCCCTCTCCTCCCTCCCTGACAAATTTAGTTGGACTCTATTAGATTTGATCATAAATTATGGGACTTTTGCTGTGAGTTAAGCGTAGGAACAAGATCTTTTTGCTCCACTAGCCCATGAATCAAATGTTGGGGTTAACAGTATGAAGTAATCAACCATCGTGCATATTTCTCTATCTCTTCCTTAGCCCTCTTTTGTAAATTTTCCTATGAAGTAGTGGATCAATGTTGGTCCACAGTTATCCAAGCCAAACATCTACTTTCTAATGATTTCTTTTTTGAACTTGGGCAAATTAAACTCTCAGATATTCATCCTTCTAAATGTTCCAACACGGCTTTGGTCGCTAGAACTAAGGGACCCATTAATCAAGAGAGTTGGTGAACCCAATTTTTTTTAAAAAACTGTTGAAACACTTTTAAACCTTTTCTTAAATGCCCATGTAAAAGATCTGATCTTAACTCTACTTGTTCTGCTTCCATCATCTGGTTAGATCACCTACTTTGGTTTGTTTTCCAAAACCTTCCCAAATTTTCATCCGGACCTGCTCTTGGATGGGTGGGCTCCTTTTCCAGCGAAGTTAGGACTGCTCTCATTGTTTACTTTTGGTTCCATGCCTTTATGCTCGAAGCTGCCCGCAATCTAGCTCTTTACAATCCTAATACCCCTTTGCTTTCTCACTTGCTTAACACCCCTGTTTCTAATACTATTGAAGTTATTCTTAAATCCGCAAAGAATAGTGTTATTAAAAGGCTTTCCATTACCCCGAGTACTATGAAATCTTCTACAAAGAAACCTTGTATTTTTTGAGGTACGGAGTACTTCAATCAAACACCTTGGTTTAAAGACCATGACATTATGAATAAGGTTGAGTACCTTACTAACCATCTGTACATTTGTGGATTAGACAAATTAGCTCAAACAACCCGCATTTATCTGTAAACATCTCATGAGACTTGTAGCACGTCAAAGACTTAAGTCCCTTGAGTTTTCTCCTTCTTCATGTACTGAAAAAGAAGTATTGGAGTTAGTGGTAAGCTTCTCACTCTCTTATGAAATTACCCCTCCTGCTAGCTCTACCTTTCCATATATTATGGGCACATATAAAGTTCACAAAAATAACTTTAGCACATAATTGTATGTTTTCTAATATAGCTGATCTTATTACTAAATTACTTAAGGCCTGGTGCTGGTATCATAGAATTCATTGAGAAACTTCACAAAGACATTTCGGTCTTCTCTCCAATCCGCACTAATGCTTACTGGATTATCCATAATCAATATGACTTTTGATAAATCTTCCAAAGCATATCTACTCTATCTATACCGCATCAAGGTGATAATAGTCTAATCGACTCAATTCAAAATTTTATCAGAATGATACAAAATCTAGGATATTGTGGCTTCAAGAAGCATAGAAAACAATTTATGCTTACTAAGAAACCACGGATATTGCTTTTAACTTTGAAGATTTCATAGGTCTTAACCTATTTGTTTTGAATAATTGTTTTACTAAGCTGGGAAATACTGTTTTTGTTCAAACTAAAGGCATCCCAATGGGATATTCTTGTTCGCCCCTTTGGTGTAATATATACTTAGCATGGTTTGAATTAGAATTTATTCCAAAACTATCTAAACATAAACAAGTTGATATGCCTAAAGCCTTCTATTTGTCATTTCACTTTATGGATGATTTAGCATTTAGCAACAATATTTTTCTCTTGGATTGCCTTTCTCATAATAGGTCTATTGATCCTTCTAATCATTTGAGCATATATCCTTTGGATATGATTACCATCAAATCTACTTATAACACTTAATTTACCACTTATCTAAACACTTCTATTACCCTTAGAAGACCCTTTATTGGGGATTTTGACACACATACTAACTGGAAAAAGATCAGTTACCGTACCCAAATGTTTCGTTTATCCATGCAAATAGTAATAGACCAAAAAATGTTGCTTACAAAGTTTGTGTTTCTCAAGTGTTACCTCTTATCTATAATGCATCACATGTCTCATGGGCTTATCTTGATTTACTTTAACTAATGAATCTTTTTGTAAACAATGGTTTTAATCCTAACATTATCAGTAATAACATTTTTATTTTAATTTTTTAAGAACACATTTCCTAAACTTTGATTTGACATTAATCCCCTTATTAAGGTGGAGGGTAAGTCCACTTGGTGGGCTTACCTCCCACCATATGGACTTACCCTTTGGGATGGTGGTGGCCACACACACACACACACACACAATGCAATTTTCATAAAAAATTTGTTGGATTTTGAAAAGCAAGCTTTGCTAACCAAAACCCCTTCTGCTTTAACTATTGCCTCTATTAATGGTTGGATTGCCCTTCTTGTTAATTCATAAAACGACCAAGCCTCTTTCATAGAGGCCTTCAATAAGTTACTTTCTTCTCTACCCCTTTTTGACTTTCAGGATTCTTGTGACCTTAACTTCTATTTTTCCACCTTGCCTTCTATTGTAAACAAGCTCTTTCAAATTAACGGTCTCCCCTCCATTCCTTTAGAAATCAAATCTACTCCTGAAATCGTCAATCCCCTCCTTGACTTTGATCTTTTGGACGGTGATGAAAGAGAAGCCCTTTCTTCTTTATCATCGAAGCCTTCTTCTTCCTTTCCCTCTCGGAAAGTGATTTCTCCTTCCTATTCGGGTGCCATCCCTCTCCTCCCTCCGTGACAAATTTAGTTGGACTCTATTAGACTTGATCATAAATTATGGGACTTCTGCTGTGAGTTAAGCGTAGGAACAAGATCTTTTTGCTCCACTAGCCCATGACTCAAATGTTGGGGTTAAGAGTATGAAGTAATCAACCATCGTGCATATTTCTCTATCTCTTCCTTAGCCCTCTTTTGTAAATTTTCCTATGAACTAGTGCATCAATGTTGGTCCACAATTATCCAAGCCAAACATCTACTTTCTATTGATCTCTTTTTTGAACTTGGGCAAATTAAACTCTCAGATATTCATCCTTCTAAATGTTCCAACACGGCTTTGGTCGCTAGAACTAAGGGACCCATTAATCAAGAGAGTTGGTGAACCCAATTTTTTTAAAAAAACTGTTGAAACACTTTTAAACCTTTTCTTAAATGCCCATGTAAGAGATCTAATCTTAACTCTACTTGTTCTGCTTCCATCATCTGGTTAGATCACCTACTTTGGTTTGTTTTCCAAAACCTTCCCAAATTCTCATCCGGACCTGCTCTTGGATGGGTGTGCTCCTTTCCCAGCAAAGTTAGGACTGCTCTCATTGTTTACTTTTGGTTCCATGCCTTTATGCTCGAAGCTGCCCGCAATCTAGCTCTTCACAATCCTACTACCCCTTTGCTTTCTCACTTGCTTAACACCCCTGTTTCTAATACTATTGAAGTTATTCTTAAATCCGCAAAGAATAGTGTTATTAAAAGGCTTTCCATTACCCCGAGTACTATGAAATCTTCTACAAAGAAACCTTGTATTTTTTGAGGTACGGAGGACTTCAATCAAACACCTTGGTTTAAAGACCATGACATTATGAATAAGGTTGAGTACCTTACTAACCATCTGTACATTTGTGGATTAGACAAATTAGCTCAAACAACCCACATTTATCTGTAAACATCTCATGAGACTTGTAGCACGTCAAAGACTTAAGTCCCTTGAGTTTTCTCCTTTTTCATGTACTGAAAAAGAAGTATTGGAGGTAGTGGTAAGCTTCTCACTCTCTTATGAAATTACCCCTCCTGCTAGCTCTACCTTTCCATATATTATGGGCACATATAAAGTTCACAAAAATATCTTTAGATGGCTAACTAATGCACATAATTGTATGTTTTCTTATATAGCTGATCTTATTACTAAATTACTTAAGGCCCTGGATGCTCGTATCATAGAATTCATTGAGAAACTTCACAAAGACATTTCGGTCTTCTCTCCAATCCGCACTAATGCTTACTGGATTATCCATAATCAATATGACTTTTGATAAATCTTCCAAAGCATATCTACTCTATCTATACCTTTGATATTATGTCATGTTATGAAGCTAACCCGCATCAAGGTGATAATAGTCTAATCGACTCAATTCAAAATTTTATCAGAATGATACAAAATTTAGGATATTGTGGCTTCAAGAAGCATAGAAAACAATTTATGCTTACTAAGAAACCACGGATATTGCTTTTAACTTTGAAGATTTCATAGGTCTTAACCTATTTGTTTTGAATAATTGTTTTACTAAGCTGGGAAATACTGTTTTTGTTCAAACTAAAGGCATCCCAATGGGATATTCTTGTTCGCCCCTTTGGTGTAAAATATACTTAGCATGGTTTGAATTAGAATTTATTCCAAAACTATCTAAACATAAACAAGTTGATATGCCTAAAGCCTTCTATTTGTCATTTCACTTTATGGATGATTTAGCATTTAGCAACAATATTTTTCTCTTGGATTGCCTTTCTCATAATAGGTCTATTGATCCTTCTAATCATTTGAGCATATATCCTTTGGATATGATTACCATCAAATCTACTTATAACACTTAATTTACCACTTATCTAAACACTTCTATTACCCTTAGAAGACCCTTTATTGGGGATTTTGACACACATACTAACTGGAAAAAGATCAGTTATCGTACCCAAATGTTTCGTTTATCCATGCAAATAGTAATAGACCAAAAAATATTGCTTACAAAGTTTGTGTTTCTCGAGTGTTACCTCTTATCTATAATGCATCACATGTCTCATGGGCTTATATTGATTTACTTTAACTAATGAATCTTTTTGTAAACAATGGTTTTAATCCTAACATTATCAGTAATAACATTTTTATTTTAATTTTTTAAGAACACATTTCCTAAACTTTGATTTGACATTAATCCCCTTATTAAGGTGGAGGGTAAGTCCACTTGGTGGGCTTACCTCCCACCATATGGACTTACCCTTTGGGATGGTGGTGGCCACACACACACACACACACAATGCAATTTTCATAAAAAATTTGTTGGACTTTGAAAAGCAAGCTTTGCTAACCAAAACCCCTTCTGCTTTAACTATTGCCTCTATTAATGGTTGGATTGCCCTTCTTGTTAATTCAAAACACGACCAAGCCTCTTTCATAGAGGCCCTCAATAAGTTACTTTCTTCTCTACCCCTTTTTGACTTTCAGGATTCTTGTGACCTTAACTTCTATTTTTCCACCTTGCCTTCTATTGTAAACAAGCTCTTTCAAATTAACGGTCTCCCCTCCATTCCTTTAGAAATCAAATCTACTCCTGAAATCGTCAATCCCCTCCTTGACTTTGATCTTTTGGACGATGATGAAAGAGAAGCCCTTTCTTCTTTATCATCGAAGCCTTCTTCTTCCTTTCCCTCTCGGAAAGTGATTTCTCCTTCCTATTCGGGTGCCATCCCTCTCCTCCCTCCCTGACAAATTTAGTTGGACTCTATTAGACTTGATCATAAATTATGGGACTTCTGCTGTGAGTTAAGCGTAGGAACAAGATCTTTTTGCTCCACTAGCCCATGAATCAAATGTTGGGGTTAACAGTATGAAGTAATCAACCATCGTGCATATTTCTCTATCTCTTCCTTAGCCCTCTTTTGTAAATTTTCCTATGAAGTAGTGGATCAATGTTGGTCCACAGTTATCCAAGCCAAACATCTACTTTCTAATGATTTCTTTTTTAAACTTGGGCAAATTAAACTCTCAGATATTCATCCTTCTAAATGTTCCAACACGGCTTTGGTCGCTAGAACTAAGGGACCCATTAATCAAGAGAGTTGGTGAACCCAATTTTTTTAAAAAAACTGTTGAAACACTTTTAAACCTTTTCTTAAATGCCCATGTAAAAGATCTGATCTTAACTCTACTTGTTCTACTTCCATCATCTGGTTAGATCACCTACTTTGGTTTGTTTTCCAAAACCTTCCCAAATTTTCATCCGGACCTGCTCTTGGATGGGTGGGCTCCTTTTCCAGCGAAGTTAGGACTGCTCTCATTGTTTACTTTTGGTTCCATGCCTTTATGCTCGAAGCTGCCCGCAATCTAGCTCTTTACAATCCTAATACCCCTTTGCTTTCTCACTTGCTTAACACCCCTGTTTCTAATACTATTGAAGTTATTCTTAAATCCGCAAAGAATAGTGTTATTAAAAGGCTTTCCATTACCCCGAGTACTATGAAATCTTCTACAAAGAAACCTTGTATTTTTTGAGGTACGGAGGACTTCAATCAAACACCTTGGTTTAAAGACCATGACATTATGAATAAGGTTGAGTACCTTACTAACCATCTGTACATTTGTGGATTAGACAAATTAGCTCAAACAACCCACATTTATCTGTAAACATCTCATGAGACTTGTAGCACGTAAAAGACTTAAGTCCCTTGAGTTTTCTCCTTCTTCATGTACTGAAAAAGAAGTATTGGAGTTAGTGGTAAGCTTCTCACTCTCTTATGAAATTACCCCTCCTGCTAGCTCTACCTTTCCATATATTATGGGCACATATAAAGTTCACAAAAAAAACTTTAGCACATAATTGTATGTTTTCTAATATAGCTCATCTTATTACTAAATTACTTAAGGCCTGGTGCTGGTATCATAGAATTCATTGAGAAACTTCACAAAGACATTTCGGTCTTCTCTCCAATCCGCACTAATGCTTACTGGATTATCCATAATCAATATGACTTTTGATAAATCTTCCAAAGCATATCTACTCTATCTATACCTTTGATATTATGTCATGTTATGAAGCTATCCCGCATCAAGGTGATAATAGTCTAATCGACTCAATTCAAAATTTTATCAGAATGATACAAAATTTAGGATATTGTGGCTTCAAGAAGCATAGAAAACAATTTATGCTTACTAAGAAACCAAGGATATTGCTTTTAACTTTGAAGATTTCATAGGTCTTAACCTATTTGTTTTGAATAATTGTTTTACTAAGCAGGGAAATACTGTTTTTGTTCAAACTAAAGGCATCCCAATGGGATATTCTTGTTCGCCCCTTTGGTGTAATATATACTTAGCATGGTTTGAATTAGAATTTATTTCAAAACTATCTAAACATAAACAAGTTGATATGCCTAAAGCCTTCTATTTGTCATTTCACTTTATGGATGATTTAGCATTTAGCAACAATATTTTTCTCTTGGATTGCCTTTCTCATAATAGGTCTATTGATCCTTCTAATCATTTGAGCATATATCCTTTGGATATGATTACCATCAAATCTACTTATAACACTTAATTTACCACTTATCTAAACACTTCTATTACCCTTACAAGACCCTTTATTGGGGATTTTGACACACATACTAACTGGAAAAAGATCAGTTACCCTACCCAAATGTTTCGTTTATCCATGCAAATAGTAATAGACCAAATCTGAATATTCTCTCTCTAGAATATTTTCTCTCTCTAGGTTAAAACAGTTAGAAACAAGTCTTTTATATTTCTGAAGAGGGATTGATTATAGAAGAAGATACTAGACATCAAAAAGGGGTTTGGGGGAGGAATCTTACATTCTACCCCACTTAAAAAACGCGAGATGTCCTCATCTCGCAACTTGTGATAATTTCGCAAGATTCACGAATATGAGACTTAGAGAAAAATTTTAATCAAGATTAACCACCAAGATAAGTCTTAAAGAGAGCAAGATTCAAAATACGAACAAGATTTAAACTTTATTCATTCTCGGAACTTATACAGTAAAGATAGAGGAACTCTTTACACTTCCATAAGCCTGTCCATCATATGGTCACAAAAGCAGTCCTCACAAGCTGCACAAGTATAAGGTAACTCATCTATGGGAATGATTCTGTGGGTTATTGCTGCGCCTATCTCAGTGGTATGAGGTGTTCTAACAAAAGGACCTCTGAGAGGCAAGCCAAAAACGGGGTAAAGGCATATCTTCTCATGAGGAAGAAAACACGCCAGTAAGAAGACCCGCTCAGAAAACCCAGGATGTCTTGATCTCATGACGCAGTAGTATCGGGGACCCAAACCCAAAGCTTCAATAACCATGGCCAGGCGGACATTGTTACGGAAGTGCTGCTGACCCTAGGGTGTTACCCTAGTTATGTCTTGATAGGTCCGCCATTTGGTCTGCGCTACAGAAGTTCCCAAGTGAGGGAAAAGTGAGCGCTCATACTGTTCTATAAAATCCTTCTTCACAGACTCACTTGCGTCTTGAAGGTGAGGAATCATTATGGATAAAACTAATTCTTGTTGCCAAGCCATGAAGGAGATTAGGAAGAAAGGAGATCGATGGGAGTAAGATTACTGTGAGCGACAAGTAAAAGTTACGACTTATATAAAGGAAGGAGCTAGCGTAACTTAGAAGCCAACGGTAGCTTGCCACTGAAGTTTTACCGTCTTTCCATGATTTGGGTTTGGCACAATTTTCTATAGAAGGCATTAAGAACTTTGAGATGAGGAGATAAAAGAAGCTCGTAAGCTAAGTCACTTACTTTCTTTGAAGTCAGATAAGGCTCACAATATCTGGGGGATAACTTCTTAAACTCCCCAATAGATAAAGAACTTCTTTTGTGCCGTACTCGAATGAAGACCAAACCTTGGTATCCAAAACACCGATTTTCACTTCTGAACTCATTGTTCTGAATCCTTAAAACAGCGTGACTCCTGAGAAGTATTCTAGGGAAAGGGTCTTCCTTTTTTTTAAACAGAATCTTTCTTTTATTTTTGTGAGGGAATAATTTTAAGATCAAAAAGGGAGATTCTTACTCCTGTATGCCTCGAAGGCTGGGGTGGAATCTTACATTCTACCCCACTTAAAAAAGTGCGAGATGTCCTCATCTCGCCAAGTAGAGGTGTAAGATTCCTCTCCCACCCCCTTTTTGATGTCTAGTATCTTTCCCTGTAATCAATCCCTCTTCAGAAATATAAAGACCTTGTTTCTATCTGTTTTAGCCTGGAGAGAGAAAAATATTCTAGAGAGAGAATATTCAGATTTTGAATATTTTTGGATAGAAAAATATCTCTTCTAATTCAGATGAGTTCCCCTGAAACAGAAATTCAAAAAGAATTTTCCAATGTGCAATTGGAATTAATTGAAAATAGCTATAAAGAACCTTAGCCTAAGGGTCTAGATTCTCAGAAATCTTTAGACTATGGTCCAATTAAGGTTTCTATGGACCAATAGCATCAATCCATGTGTAGGGAGGAGATAAATCCAACTTGTAAAAAGAAAATACCCAAAAATGAGTAAATGCTCACATGAGGTGAAGAGTTGAAAATGTACAAGGTTTATTAGTAAAAAATTATGAGCAATATTAAAAGTATGACATATGTAAGGAAGGGGAGTTCTTTAAAGGAGGTGCATATTTCACATAAGATGAAGAGTTGAAAATGTACAAGGTTTATTAGTAAAAAACTATGAGCAATATTAAAAATATGACATATGTAAGGAAGGGGAGTTCTTTAAAGGAGGTGCATATTTCACATGCTTGAATGAGTTTTAAACTCATAAAAATTGAGATATTTCATCTCTCCTCTCTCCTCATTCAAGTCTAGTTCCAAAAAGTTAGCTTAACTGACCTAAAAATGATCAAATATTGACCAAACTGATTTAGAAAATTCTAGAATCAGTTTGTTTGGTTAGGAGCTCAATTTTTCCTATAAATAGAAGCCTCACCCTTGTTGAAAAATATATAGTGTTTATGCATCGTTACTCTACTCCACCTAAGCCAAGAACTGTGAATTCATTTAATAATTCACTAGTTTTTGGAGCTTCCCTCTTTCTTCAATCCCCATTAGTGGCTCCATCAACATACTTAACCAATTGATTGGTTGGGGGCCTCTACCGTGAACAAAGAATCAAGCAAGTTGTAAGGTAATTAGTGAATATTCATCTTTCTATAATTTCTCAATGTTTCTCTCTTCTCAACCCCTCTCAAGCTTGAGAAGTTTAATTGGTATGGTTTTTTTTTAAATGCTATTGAAGTTTGAATAGTAGTGAAGAGTTACATAATTTAATAAATGCTATTGAAGTTAATTTTCATTTATGTTTAAATTCTAATGATTCTTATGTAAATTCTCTCTCTCGCTCAAGAAATGGTCATACTCATGACCCATTCTCAATCCAAATCAAGCTTTTCATAAAGCTTTTCCTTAACCCAAGATTAAGCTATGCTTGAGGCCAAATTAATGGCTTTTTCTTATGCTTTTAGTTTATGTATATTGATGATTCAATCCATTATGGATTAAGGATCCAATTAGAGAATCATTTTAATTATTTCCTTAATGATAAGCTTTATCCCTTAGAAAAATTGAGATTTATCAGTCATAGCAGCGGAGCTATGGCAAAATTTTTATAAAAATTATGCATAAAAAATTTTCATTCAAAGCATAAAAAGAGGACTTCCTACCATATTCTAGGAATCATCATCCTAGATTAATTGAAAGAATTTCATTATAATCATGGAGAAATTAAATTTTAATATTATGCATAAAGGATAAATTTTTATATCAAAAGTGTTATTTTTACCATTTTTATTTTCATGCATAGAAGTATGCATAATGGATAAATTTTTATATCAAGAGTGTTACTTTTATCATTTTTATTTCATACATAAAAGTATGCATAAAAGAAAATTTTTATATCAAAAGTGTTACTTTTATCATTTTTAATTTTCATGCATAGAAGTATGCATAAAGGAAAATTTTTATATCAAAAGTGTTACTTTTATCATTTTTAATTTTCATGCATAGAAGTATGCATAAAGGAAAAATTTTTATATCAAAAGTGTTACTTTTATCATATTGGATTTCATGCATATAGGTATGCATAAAAGATATTCTTTTTATACTAAAAGTATGATTTTTCTCATAAATGGATTTTATGCTTAACTTAGATGCATAAGAGAAATTCTTTTATTCTAAAAGTATAATTCCCTACCAAATTGAAATCATGCATAAGAAGATGCATAAAAGATTGATTTTAATTTCGAAAGTGTTAGTCTCCTTAAATGGAATTTATGTATAAATAAATGTGTAGAGATATCTTATATCAAATAAAAGAATTCTCTTTTTTTTTAAAAAAAGATATGAAATGTGATAAGATGTGATAAGAGGTGTATGAGATGTGATAAGAATTGATAAGATGCGTATGGAAAGTGATAGGATGTGATAAGAGGTGTGATAAGAGGTGATAAGATGCTTATGAAATAAGTTAGGATGTGATAAGATGAATTAAGATGTGTATGGGGGGATGAGGTAAGAAGTGTATGTGATAGGATAAGATGTATATGGGTTGTGATAGGGCGAGAATGGATGTGATGTAAAAGATTAGATGTGAAGGTATATGGGGTTATATAAATGGGAATGTGAAAATGGATGTATGTATGTGGATGTGTGGATATGGAGATGGGAGTGTGGATGTATGAACATGAAAATGGATATATGCATGAAGATGTATATGCATAGATGTAAATGTGGATGTAGATGTGGATGTATAGATGTGAATGGATGTGGATGTATAGATGTGAATGGAAATGTGGATGTGGATGTATGTGAATGTGGATGTAGATGTGGATGTATGTGAATGTGAATGTAGATGTGAATGTGGAATGTGGATGTATAGATGTGGATGTATGGGAATGTGGATGTGGATGTATGTGAATGTGAATGTAGATGTGGATGTATAGATGTGAATGTGGAATGTGGATGTGGATGTGGATGTATGTATGTATGTGGATGTAGATGTGGATGTATGGATGTGTATGTATGAATGTGGATATGGGATGTGGATGTATAAATGAGGATGTGAAAATGGAGGTAAGCATGTAGATGTGGATGCATGTATGTGAATGTGAATGTAGATGTGAATGTGGAATGTGGATGTATGGGAATGTGGATGTGGATGTATGTGAATGTGAATGTAGATGTGGATGTATAGATGTGAATGTGGAATGTGGATGTGGATGTATGTATGTATGTGGATGTAGATGTGGATGTATGGATGTGTATGTATGAATGTGGATATGGGATGTGGATGTATAAATGAGGATGTGAAAATGGAGGTAAGCATGTAGATGTGGATGCATGGATGTGAATGTGGATGTGGATGTGGATGTGGATATGGATGTGTATGTATGAATGTGGATATGGGATGTGGATGTATAAATGAGGATGTGAAAATGGAGATAAGCATGTAGATGTGGATGTATGGATGTGAATGTGGATGTGGATGTGGATGTATGGATGTGGATATGGATGTGAATATATGATATGTGATGTGAAGGAATCTGAAGTGAAGAGATGGAAAAGGAGGTGATTGGATGAGTACACATATACATGGAATGTGGAATAAGTAATGTGGATTAATGAGGGATAATGTGGAAAAATGAGAGTTAATATAGAAACTATATTTGTAAACTGTTTGTAAATGCTGTTTGTAAATGGCAGTTTTATGTCAAGAATGCTGGGGAAGCATTTTGACCGTCTTGTGATTAAGGTCGTGGAGACCTAACTGATAAAGTTGCAACTGCTGACGGAGAGTCAATGGAGGACGTCTCGCGTAGCAAGGTCGACCGAGGTCTTGACCAGCCTCGGTTCGATTAAAATGGTGAGCTTCCGGTACGGTGGATGAGGGACCAAGGAAGCGGCCTATGAGTGAAGCGCTAGGTCACTTGCGAAGGATCCTAGAGGGTGCTGACCATACGGTGCTCGGGCTCTGGGTCGCCTAGGATACCCACGCGTGCGTCGAGGAAGATATTGGAACAAGGAGTAAGAGATGTTTTGTGAAACCGGGCATGGATCTGGTTGACTGACCTTGCTGGTCCTCAACGGATGAGTCCATGGCTCTTTTATATGGATCTGTTGGTTGATCTTGCTGATCTTCAACGAGAGTCCATCTTGATAAGTGATTATATTGCCGAGTATTATGGGCTAGGAACTATGGAAACGGCCTCTGTGTGGACAGGTGGTGAGCGTTCTAGTTGCCAATGATGCCATAGATACTCTGATGAAGGAATGATGGGAAATTATGAATCAACTGGATAAATTGGAAGATTGTGATCAGTGGTACTATGGTTTCATTAAAGGATTGTTTTAAAGTTAGCTGATGCTAAGAAAAAGGCAATTTTCATATTGGGTGTGTAAGTGGTGTGGCTAGTTTTATGTTTGCATGAACTTCCGGCTAGGGGGCCTTGGAACTCTTTTCCTTGGTACCCGGGACAAAACCTAACCAAATTCCAAATTGGATCCCATCACTACAGTGGTTGGGAGGTTGGCTAACCCATGGGATCGGATGGGGTTAGGCTGGACTGATGGATCCGTAAACCGAGACTCAATTTCTGTTATTACGATAGATGAAGTAAGTCCCGGATAGTAATTGTTCTATGGATAGGAATCAACGGCTGTGCCTCTTGATGGGGAAAAAAGCGTTGATCCCAATGATCCAAGTGCAAGTTTCTTCCTTGATCCGACCGAGTATCTTTATAGGTGCAGTTGGATCAGCGTGATCAGTAATGATCTTGACTACGTTAGAGTAAAAAAAATTATCTTGGTGGAATCGCCCGTGCTTTCCGGGTAAGGGAAGTTTTTTCCGGGTTCGGTTTTGGAAAAACCGACGAATTAGTCTCTTGTCCGGATATCCGTGGACGAGGCCCCGAATGTGGGACCCCTGTCCCGCGCGAGAAGTGCTACTTCCGCTGCTAGTACCCGAATCCGTTGCTCGGTGGGAACAGGGGGATCTTACAGTTGGTATCAGAGCATTTGGTTAATAAAGATCAATTGAGAAGACAAATAGGTCAGAAATTTATCAAGAAACACAAAAAGGTTGTAATTGTGTGATATAATTCATACAATTTGATATTCAAATTGAAATTCGTAATTTGGTAATTGGGTCTTCAGATGGAAGTACCGCAATTATATAGAATCCTTGGCTTGCTTGAGGCCTAGACATGATGGTATTTACCTTATAATTCCAAGGGCCGTGACTATCCGTATATACCGAGAGTATAACTGCAGCTCTTTACTGACAGTATATACGAGTAAATCTAAGACTTGAAATTATAAGCGTTAATGCTATCCAGATGATGAATTTGAATGTGGTTGATATGATTTTTAATTCTGTTTGGGAACTGATGAATTGATTGGGATTCTGATTGAAAAATGATGATTTTTGAAATTTAGTTGAAATATAATAACTTGAGCAAAACCGCAATGAGGATGAATGGGACGAGTCCCTGTAATGATAAATGATGATAATGATTTCAACAAATCACTATGAGATTAGTGGATTGTGCTGTCAAAGTACTACTGTTAACACTTGACCCGTAGATTAAGTTAAGGGATGACAAATTGAGAACTTGCTTAACTGAAATTTCCGTGGAGGAATCGTCAGAAGGGAATTTTTCGGTCTAATGGACCATTATCATGTTAAAGATATGAATGATATGATTTGAATGAATTGTCATTTAATGATGAGTTCCATTTAAGGGATATTTATCCCCGTATTCTGTTGGGTTGACCAGAATATAAGGAACCCTAGAATAAATTGGATCTTAAGAAAAAGAGTTGTCCTCTACTTGGCGAGATGAGGACATCTCGCACTTTTTTAAGTGGGGTAGAATGTAAGATTCCTCCCCAGCCTTCGAGGCATACAGGAGTAAGAATCTCCCTTTTTGATCTTAAAATTATTCCCTCTCAAAAATAAAAGAAAGATTCTGTTTAAAAAAAGGAAGACCCTTTTTCCTGAATACTTCTCAAGAGTCCCACCTGTTTTAAGGATTCAGAACAACGAGTTCAGAAGTGAGAATCGATGTTTTGGATATCAAGGTTTTGGTCTCGAGTACGACCCAAAAGAAGTTCTTTATCTCTTGGGAAGTATAAGAAGTTATCTCCCAGATATTGTGGACCAAAGAAAGTAGGTGATTTAACTTACGAACTTCTTTTATCTCCTCATCTCAAAGTCCTTAATGCCTTCTATAGAAAATTGTGCCAAACCCAAATCATGGAAAGACGGTAAAACTTCAGTGACAAGCTACCGTTGGCTTCTAAGTTACGCTAGCTCCTTCCTTTATATAAGTCGTAACTTTTACTTGTCGCTCACAGTAATCTTACTCCCATCGATCTCCTTTCTTCCTAATCTCCTTCATGGCTTGGCAACAAGAATTAGTTTTATCCATAATGATTCCTCACCTTCAAGACGCAAGTGAGTCTGTGAAGAAGGATTTTATAGAACAGTATGAGCGCTCACTTTTCCCTCACTTGGGAACTTCTGTAGCGCAGACCAAATGGCGGACCTATCAAGACATAACTAGGGTAACACCCTGGGGTCAGCAGCACTTCCGTAACAATGTCCGCTTGGCCATGGTTATTGAAGCTTTGGGTTTGGGTCCCCGATACTACTGCGTCATGAGATCAAGACATCCTGGGTTTTCTGAGCGGGTCTTCTTACTGGCGTGTTTTCTTCCTCATGAGAAGATATGCCTTTACCCCATTTTTGGCTTACCTCTCAGAGGTCCTTTTGTTAGAACACCTCATACCACTGAGATAGGCGCAGTAATAACCCACAGAATCATTCCCATAGATGAGTTACCTTATACTTGTGCAGCTTGTGAGGACTGCTTTTGTGACCATATGATGGACGGGCTTATGGAAGTGTAAAGAGTTCCTCTATCTTTACTGTATAAGTTCCGAGAATGAATAAAGTTTAAATCTTGTTCGTATTTTGAATCTTGCTCTCTTTAAGACTTATCTTGGTGGTTAATCTTGATTAAAATTTTTCTCTAAGTCTCATATTCGTGAATCTTGCGAAATTATCACAAGTTGCGAGATGAGGACATCTCGCGTTTTTTAAGTGGGGTAGAATGTAAGATTCCTCTCCCACCCCCTTTTTGATGTCTAGTATCTTTCCCTGTAATCAATCCCTCTTCAGAAATATAAAGACCTTGTTTCTATCTGTTTTAGCCTAGAGAGAGAAAAATATTCTAGAGAGAGAATATTCAGATTTTGAATATTTTTGGATAGAAAAATATCTCTTCTAATTCAGATGAGTTCCCCTGAAACAGAAATTCAAAAAGAATTTTCCAATGTGCAATTGGAATTAATTGAAAATAGCTATAAAGAACCTTAGCCTAAGGGTCTAGATTCTCAGAAATCTTTAGACTATGGTCCAATTAAGGTTTCTATGGACCAATAGCATCAATCCATGTGTAGGGAGGAGATAAATCCAACTTGTAAAAAGAAAATACCCAAAAATGAGTAAATGCTCACATGAGGTGAAGAGTTGAAAATGTACAAGGTTTATTAGTAAAAAATTATGAGCAATATTAAAAGTATGACATATGTAAGGAAGGGGAGTTCTTTAAAGGAGGTGCATATTTCACATAAGATGAAGAGTTGAAAATGTACAAGGTTTATTAGTAAAAAATTATGAGCAATATTAAAAGTATGACATATGTAAGAAAGAGGAGTTCTTTAAAGGAGGTGCATATTTCACATAAGATGAAGAGTTGAAAATGTACAAGGTTTATTAGTAAAAAATTATGAGCAATATTAAAAGTATGACATATGTAAGGAAGGGGAGTTCTTTAAAGGAGGTGCATATTTCACATAAGATGAAGAGTTGAAAATGTACAAGGTTTATTAGTAAAAAACTATGAGCAATATTAAAAATATGACATATGTAAGGAAGGGGAGTTCTTTAAAGGAGGTGCATATTTCACATGCTTGAATGAGTTTTAAACTCATAAAAATTGAGATATTTCATCTCTCCTCTCTCCTCATTCAAGTCTAGTTCCAAAAAGTTAGCTTAACTGACCTAAAAATGATCAAATATTGACCAAACTGATTTAGAAAATTCTAGAATCAGTTTGTTTAGTTAGGAGCTCAATTTTTCCTATAAATAGAAGCCTCACCCTTGTTGAAAAATATATAGTGTTTATGCATCGTTACTCTACTCCACCTAAGCCAAGAACTATGAATTCATTTAATAATTCACTAGTTTTTGGAGCTTCCCTCTTTCTTCAATCCCCATTAGTGGCTCCATCAACATACTTAACCAATTGATTGGTTGGGGGCCTCTACCGTGAACAAAGAATCAAGCAAGTTGTAAGGTAATTAGTGAATATTCATCTTTCTATAATTTCTCAATGTTTCTCTCTTCTCAACCCCTCTCAAGCTTGAGAAGTTTAATTGGTATGGTTTTTTTTTAAATGCTATTGAAGTTTGAATAGTAGTGAAGAGTTACATAATTTAATAAATGCTATTGAAGTTAATTTTCATTTATGTTTAAATTCTAATGATTCTTATGTAAATTCTCTCTCTCGCTCAAGAAATGGTCATACTCATGACCCATTCTCAATCCAAATCAAGCTTTTCATAAAGCTTTTCCTTAACCCAAGATTAAGCTATGCTTGAGGCCAAATTAATGGCTTTTTCTTATGCTTTTAGTTTATGTATATTGATGATTCAATCCATTATGGATTAAGGATCCAATTAGAGAATCATTTTAATTATTTCCTTAATGATAAGCTTTATCCCTTAGAAAAATTGAGATTTATCAGTCATAGCAGCGGAGCTATGGCAAAATTTTTATAAAAATTATGCATAAAAAATTTTCATTCAAAGCATAAAAAGAGGACTTCCTACCATATTCTAGGAATCATCATCCTAGATTAATTGAAAGAATTTCATTATAATCATGGAGAAATTGAATTTTAATATTATGCATAAAGGATAAATTTTTATATCAAAAGTGTTATTTTTACCATTTTTATTTTCATGCATAGAAGTATGCATAATGGATAAATTTTTATATCAAGAGTGTTACTTTTATCATTTTTATTTCATACATAAAAGTATGCATAAAAGAAAATTTTTATATCAAAAGTGTTACTTTTATCATTTTTAATTTTCATGCATAGAAGTATGCATAAAGGAAAATTTTTATATCAAAAGTGTTACTTTTATCATTTTTAATTTTCATGCATAGAAGTATGCATAAAGGAAAAATTTTTATATCAAAAGTGTTACTTTTATCATATTGGATTTCATGCATATAGGTATGCATAAAAGATATTCTTTTTATACTAAAAGTATGATTTTCCTCATAAATGGATTTTATGCTTAACTTAGATGCATAAGAGAAATTCTTTTATTCTAAAAGTATAATTCCCTACCAAATTGAAATCATGCATAAGAAGATGCATAAAAGATTGATTTTAATTTCGAAAGTGTTAGTCTCCTTAAATGGAATTTATGTATAAATAAATGTGTAGAGATATCTTATATCAAATAAAAGAATTCTCTTTTTTTTTTTAAAAAGATATGAAATGTGATAAGATGTGATAAGAGGTGTATGAGATGTGATAAGAATTGATAAGATGCGTATGGAAAGTGATAGGATGTGATAAGAGGTGATAAGATGCTTATGAAATAAGTTAGGATGTGATAAGATGAATTAAGATGTGTATGGGGGGATGAGGTAAGAAGTGTATGTGATAGGATAAGATGTATATGGGTTGTGATAGGGCGAGAATGGATGTGATGTAAAAGATTAGATGTGAAGGTATATGTGGTTATATAAATGGGAATGTGAAAATGGATGTATGTATGTGGATGTGTGGATATGGAGATGGGAGTGTGGATGTATGAACATGAAAATGGATATATGCATGAAGATGTATATGCATAGATGTAAATGTGGATGTAGATGTGGATGTATAGATGTGAATGGATGTGGATGTATAGATGTGAATGGAAATGTGGATGTGGATGTATGTGAATGTGGATGTAGATGTGGATGTATGTGAATGTGAATGTAGATGTGAATGTGGAATGTGGATGTATAGATGTGGATGTATGGGAATGTGGATGTGGATGTATGTGAATGTGAATGTAGATGTGGATGTATAGATGTGAATGTGGAATGTGGATGTGGATGTGGATGTATGTATGTATGTGGATGTAGATGTGGATGTATGGATGTGTATGTATGAATGTGGATATGGGATGTGGATGTATAAATGAGGATGTGAAAATGGAGGTAAGCATGTAGATGTGGATGCATGTATGTGAATGTGAATGTAGATGTGAATGTGGAATGTGGATGTATGGGAATGTGGATGTGGATGTATGTGAATGTGAATGTAGATGTGGATGTATAGATGTGAATGTGGAATGTGGATGTGGATGTATGTATGTATGTGGATGTAGATGTGGATGTATGGATGTGTATGTATGAATGTGGATATGGGATGTGGATGTATAAATGAGGATGTGAAAATGGAGGTAAGCATGTAGATGTGGATGCATGGATGTGAATGTGGATGTGGATGTGGATGTGGATATGGATGTGTATGTATGAATGTGGATATGGGATGTGGATGTATAAATGAGGATGTGAAAATGGAGATAAGCATGTAGATGTGGATGTATGGATGTGAATGTGGATGTGGATGTGGATGTATGGATGTGGATATGGATGTGAATATATGATATGTGATATGAAGGAATCTGAAGTGAAGAGATGGAAAAGGAGGTGATTGGATGAGTACACATATACATGGAATGTGGAATAAGTAATGTGGATTAATGAGGGATAATGTGGAAAAATGAGAGTTAATATAGAAACTATATTTGTAAACTGTTTGTAAATGCTGTTTGTAAATGGCTGTTTTATGTCAAGAATGCTGGGGAAGCATTTTGATCGTCTTGTGATTAAGGTCGTGGAGACCTAACTGATAAAGTTGCAACTGCTGACGGAGAGTCAATGGAGGACGTCTCGCGTAGCAAGGTCGACCGAGGTCTTGACCAGCCTCGGTTCGATTAAAATGGTGAGCTTCCGGTACGGTGGATGAGGGACCAAGGAAGCGGCCTATGAGTGAAGCGCTAGGTCACCTGCGAAGGATCCTAGAGGGTGCTGACCATACGGTGCTCGGGCTCTGGGTCGCCTAGGATACCCACGCGTGCGTCGAGGAAGATATTGGAACAAGGAGTAAGAGATGTTTTGTGAAACCGGGCATGGATCTGGTTGACTGACCTTGCTGGTCCTCAACGGATGAGTCCATGGCTCTTTTATATGGATCTGTTGGTTGATCTTGCTGATCTTCAACGAGAGTCCATCTTGATAAGTGATTATATTGCCGAGTATTATGGGCTAGGAACTATGGAAACGGCCTCTGTGTGGACAGGTGGTGAGCGTTCTAGTTGCCAATGATGCCATAGATACTCTGATGAAGGAATGATGGGAAATTATGAATCAACTGGATAAATTGGAAGATTGTGATCAGTGGTACTATGGTTTCATTAAAGGATTGTTTTAAAGTTAGCTGATGCTAAGAAAAAGGCAATTTTCATATTGGGTGTGTAAGTGGTGTGGCTAGTTTTATGTTTGCATGAACTTCCGGCTAGGGGGCCTTGGAACTCTTTTCCTTGGTACCCGGGACAAAACCTAACCAAATTCCAAATTGGATCCCATCACTACAGTGGTTGGGAGGTTGGCTAACCCATGGGATCGGATGGGGTTAGGCTGGACTGATGGATCCGTAAACCGAGACTCAATTTCTGTTATTACGATAGATGAAGTAAGTCCCGGATAGTAATTGTTCTATGGATAGGAATCAACGGCTGTGCCTCTTGATGGGGAAAAAAGCGTTGATCCCAATGATCCAAGTGCAAGTTTCTTCCTTGATCCGACCGAGTATCTTTATAGGTGCAGTTGGATCAGCGTGATCAGTAATGATCTTGACTACGTTAGAGTAAAAAAAATTATCTTGGTGGAATCGCCCGTGCTTTCCGGGTAAGGGAAGTTTTTTCCGGGTTCGGTTTTGGAAAAACCGACGAATTAGTCTCTTGTCCGGATATCCGTGGACGAGGCCCCGAATGTGGGACCCCTGTCCCGCGCGAGAAGTGCTACTTCCGCTGCTAGTACCCAAATCCGTTGCTCGGTGGGAACAGGGGGATCTTACAAGAGGACAACTCTTTTTCTTAAGATCCAATTTATTCTAGGGTTCCTTATATTCTGGTCAACCCAACAGAATACGGGGATAAATATCCCTTATATAGAACTCATCATTAAATAAATTCATTTCAGATCATATCATTCATATCTTTAACACGATAATGGTACATCAGATCGAAATTTTTTTCTTTCTGAACATTCCTCCACGGGAATTTCAGTCAAGCAAGTTTTCAATTTGTCATCCCTTAACTTGATATACCGAGTCAAGTGTTAACAGTAGTACTTTGACAGCACAATCCACTAATCTCATAGTGATTTATTGAAATCATTATCATCATTTATCATTACAGGGACTCGTCCCATTCATCCTCATTGCGGTTTTGCTCAAGTTATTATATTTCAACTAAATTTCAAAAATCATCATTTTTCAATCAGAATCCCAATCAATTCATCAGTTCCCAAACAGAATTAAAAATCATATCAACCACATTCAAATTCATCATCTGGATAGCATTAACGCTTATAATTTCAAGTCTTAGATTTACTCGTATATATTGTCAGTAAAGAGCTGCAGTTATACTCTCGGTATATACGGATAGTCACGGCCCTTGGAATTATAAGGTAAATACCATCATGTCTAGGCCTCAAGCAAGTCAAGGATTCTATATAATTGCGGTACTTCCATCTGAAGACCCAATTACCAAATTACGAATTTCAATTTGAATATCAAATTGTATGAATTATATCACACAATTACAACCTTTTTGTGTTTCTTGATAAATTTCTGACCTATTTGTCTTCTCAATTGATCTTTATTAACCAAATGCTCTGATACCAACTCTGAGATCCCCCTGTTCCCACCGAGCAACGGATTCGGGTACTAGCAGCGGAAGTAGCACTTCTCGCACGGGACAGGGGTCCCACATTCGGGGCCTCATCCACGGATATCCGGACAAGAGACTAATCCGTCGGTTTTTCCAAAACCGAACCCGGAAAAAACTTCCCTTACCCGGAAAGCACGGGCGATTCCACCAGGATAATTTTTTACTCTAACGTAGTCAAGATCATTACTGATCACGCTGATCCAACTGCACCTATAAAGATACTCGGTCGGATCAAGGAAGAAACTTGCACTTGGATCATTGGGATCAACGCTTTTTTCCCCATCAAGAGGCACAGCCGTTGATTCCTATCCATAGAACAATTACTATCCGGGACTTACTTCATCTATCGTAATAACAGAAATTGAGTCTCGGTTTACGGATCCATCAGTCCAGCCTAACCCCATCCGATCCCATGGGTTAGCCAACCGCCCAACCACTGTAGTGATGGGATCCAATTTGGAATTTGGTTAAGTTTTGTCCCGGGTACCAAGGAAGAGAGTTCCAAGGCCCCCTAGCCGGAAGTTCATGCAACATAAAATTAGGCACACCACTTACACACCCAATATGAAATTGCCTTTTTCTTATCATCAGCTAACTTTAAAACAATCCTTTAATGAAACCATAGTACCACTGATCACAATCTTCCAATTTATCCGGTTGATCCTCAAATTTCCCATCATTCCTTCATCAGAGTATCTATGGCATCATTGGCAACTAGAACGCTCACCACCTGTCCACTCAGAGGCCGTTTCCATAGTTCCTAGCCCATAATACTCGGCAATATAATCACTTATCAAGATGGACTCTCGTTGAAGATCAGCAAGATCAACCAACAGATCCATATAAAAGAGCCATGGACTCATCCGTTGAGGACCAGCAAGGTCAGTCAACCAGATCCATGCCCGGTTTCACAAAACAACTCTTACTCCTTGTTCCAATATCTTCCTCGACGCACGCGTGGGTATCCTAGGCGACCCAGAGCCCGAGCACCGTATGGTCAGCACCCTCTAGGATCCTTCGCAGGTGACCTAGCGCTTCACTCATAGGCCGCTTCCTTGGTCCCTCATCCACCGTACCGGAAGCTCACCATTTTAATCGAACCGAGGCTGGTCAAGACCTCGGTCGACCTTGCTACGCGAGACGTCCTCCATTGACTCTCCGTCAGCAGTTGCAACTTTATCAGTTAGGTCTCCACGACCTTAATCACAAGACGGTCAAAATGCTTCCCCAGCATTCTTGACATAAAACAGCCATTTACAAACAGCATTTACAAACAGTTTACAAATACAGTTTCTATATTAACTCTCATTTTTCCACATTATCCCTCATTAATCCACATTACTTATTCCACATTCCATGTATATGTGTACTCATCCAATCACCTCCTTTTCCATCTCTTCACTTCAGATTCCTTCACATCACATATCATATATTCACATCCATATCCACATCCATACATCCACATCCACATCCACATTCACATCCATACATCTACATCTACATGTTTATCTCCATTTTCACATCCTCATTTATACATCCACATTCCACATTCACATCTACATTCACATTCACATACATCCACATCTACATTCACATTCACATACATCCACATCCCCATTCCCATTCACATCTATACATCCACATCTACATCCACATACATACATACATCCACATCCACATTCCACATTCACATCTATACATCCACATCTACATCCACATTCACATACATCCACATCCACATTTCCATTCACATCTATACATCCACATCCATTCACATCTATACATCCACATCTACATCCACATTTACATCTATGCATATACATCTTCATGCATATATCCATTTTCATGTTCATACATCCACACTCCCATCTCCATATCCACACATCCACATACATACATCCATTTTCACATTCCCATTTATATAACCCCATATACTTTCACATCTAATCTTTTACATCACATCCATTCTCGCCCTATCACAACCCATATACATCTTATCCTATCACATACACTTCTTACCTCATCCCCCTATACACATCTTAATTCATCTTATCACATCCTAACTTATTTCATAAGCATCTTATCACCTCTTATCACACCTCTTATCACATCCTAATCACATTTCATATCTTTTAGAAAAAAAAAAAGAGAATTCTTTTATTTGATATAAGATTTCTCTACACATTTATTTATACATAAATTCCATTTAAGGAGACTAACACTTTCGAAATTAAAATCAATCTTTTATGCATCTTCTTATGCATGATTTCAATTTGGTAGGGAATTATACTTTTAGAATAAAAGAATTTCTCTTATGCATCTAAGTTAAGCATAAAATCCATTTATGAGGAAAATCATACTTTTAGTATAAAATGAATATCTTTTATGCATACATATATGCATGAAATCCAATATGATAAAAGTAACACTTTTGATATAAAAATTTTTCCTTTATGCATACTTCTATGCATGAAAATTAAAAATGATAAAAGTAACACTTTTGATATAAAAATTTTCCTTTATGCATACTTCTATGCATGAAAATTAAAAATGATAAAAGTAACACTTTTGATATAAAAATTTTCTTTTATGCATACTTTTATGTATGAAATAAAAATGATAAAAGTAACACTTTTGATATAAAAATTTATCCATTATGCATACTTCTATGCATGAAAATAAAAATGGTAAAAATAACACTTTTGATATAAAAATTTATCCTTTATGCATACTTCTATGCATGAAAGTAAAAATGATAAAAGTAACACTTTTGATATAAAAATTTATCCATTATGCATACTTCTATGCATGAAAATAAAAATGGTAAAATTTATCCTTTATGCATAATATTAAAATTCAATTTCTCCATGATTATAATGAAATTCTTTCAATTAATCTAGGATGATGATTCCTAGAATATGGTAGGAAGTCCTCTTTTTATGCTTTGAATGAAAATTTTTTATGCATAATTTTTATAAAAATTTTGCCATAGCTCCGCTGCTATGACTGATAAATCTCAATTTTTCTAAGGGATAAAGCTTATCATTAAGAAAATAATTAAAATGATTCTCTAATTGGATCCTTAATCCATAATGGATTGAATCATCAATATACATAAACTAAAAGCATAAGAAAAAGCCATTAATTTGGCCTCAAGCATAGCTTAATCTTGGGTTAAGGAAAAGCTTTATGAAAAGCTTGATTTGGATTGAGAATGGGTCATGAGTATGACCATTTCTTGAGTGAGAGAGAGAATTTACATAAGAATCATTAGAATTTAAACATAAATGAAAATTAACTTCAATAGCATTTATTAAATTATGTAACTCTTCACTACTATTCAAACTTCAATAGCATTTAAAAAAAACCATACCAATTAAACTTCTCAAGCTTGAGAGGGGTTGAGAAGAGAGAAACATTGAGAAATTATAGAAAGATCAATATTCACTAACTACCTTACAACTTGCTTGATTCTTTGTTCACGGTAGAGGCCCCCAACCAATCAATTGGTTAAGTATGTTGATGGAGCCACTAATGGGGATTGAAGAAAGAGGGAAGCTCCAAAAACTAGTGAATTATTAAATGAATTCACAGTTCTTGGCTTAGGTGGAGTAGAGTAACGATGCATAAACACTATATATTTTTCAACAAGGGGAAGGCTTCTATTTATAGGAAAAATTGAGCTCCTAACCAAACAAACTGATTCTAGAATTTTCTAAATCAGTTTGGTCAATTTTTGACCATTTTTAGGTCAGTTAAGCTAATTTTTTGGAACTAGACTTGAATGAGGAGAGAGGAGAGATGAAATATCTCAATTTTTATGAGTTTAAAACTCATTCAAGCATGTGAAATATGCACCTCCTTTAAAGAACTCCCCTTCCTTACATATGTCATATTTTTAATATTGCTCATAGTTTTTTTACTAATAAACCTTGTACATTTTCAACTCTTCATCTTATGTGAAATATGCACCTCCTTTAAAGAACTCCCCTTCCTTACATATGTCATACTTTTAATATTGCTCATAATTTTTTTACTAATAAACCTTGTACATTTTCAACTCTTCATCTTATGTGAAATATGCACCTCCTTTAAAGAACTCCTCTTCCTTACATATGTCATACTTTTAATATTGCTCATAATTTTTTACTAATAAACCTTGTACATTTTCAACTCTTCATCTTATGTGAAATATGCACCTCCTTTAAAGAACTCCTCTTCCTTACATATGTCATACTTTTAATATTGCTCATAATTTTTTACTAATAAACCTTGTACATTTTCAACTCTTCATCTTATGTGAAATATGCACCTCCTTTAAAGAACTCCCCTTCCTTACATATGTCATACTTTTAATATTGCTCATATTTTTTTACTAATAAACCTTGTACATTTTCAACTCTTCATCTTATGTGAGTATTTACTCATTTTTGGGTATCTTCTTTTTCAAATTGGATCTATCTCCTCCCTACACATGGATTGATGCTATTGGTCCATAGGAACCTTAATTGGACCATAATCCAAAAATTTCTGAAAATCTAGACCCTTAGACTAAGGTCTTTTATACACATTTCCAATTAATTCCAATTGCACATTGGAAAGTTCTTTTTGAATTTCTGTTTCAGGGAAACTTATTTTAATAAGATGAGATAATTTTCTATCCAAAAATATTAAAAATCTGAATATTCTCTCTCTAGAATATTTTCTCTCTCTAGGTTAAAACAGTTAGAAACAAGTCTTTTATATTTCTGAAGAGGGATTGATTATAGAAGAAGATACTAGACATCAAAAAGGGGTTTGGGGGAGGAATCTTACATTCTACCCCACTTAAAAAACGCGAGATGTCCTCATCTCGCAACTTGTGATAATTTCGCAAGATTCACGAATATGAGACTTAGAGAAAAATTTTAATCAAGATTAACCACCAAGATAAGTCTTAAAGAGAGCAAGATTCAAAATACGAACAAGATTTAAACTTTATTCATTCTCGGAACTTATACAGTAAAGATAGAGGAACTCTTTACACTTCCATAAGCCCGTCCATCATATGGTCACAAAAGCAGTCCTCACAAGCTGCACAAGTATAAGGTAACTCATCTATGGGAATGATTCTGTGGGTTATTGCTGCGCCTATCTCAGTGGTATGAGGTGTTCTAACAAAAGGACCTCTGAGAGGCAAGCCAAAAACGGGGTAAAGGCATATCTTCTCATGAGGAAGAAAACACGCCAGTAAGAAGACCCGCTCAGAAAACCCAGGATGTCTTGATCTCATGACGCAGTAGTATCGGGGACCCAAACCCAAAGCTTCAATAACCATGGCCAGGCGGACATTGTTACGGAAGTGCTGCTGACCCTAGGGTGTTACCCTAGTTATGTCTTGATAGGTCCGCCATTTGGTCTGCGCTACAGAAGTTCCCAAGTGAGGGAAAAGTGAGCGCTCATACTGTTCTATAAAATCCTTCTTCACAGACTCACTTGCGTCTTGAAGGTGAGGAATCATTATGGATAAAACTAATTCTTGTTGCCAAGCCATGAAGGAGATTAGGAAGAAAGGAGATCGATGGGAGTAAGATTACTGTGAGCGACAAGTAAAAGTTACGACTTATATAAAGGAAGGAGCTAGCGTAACTTAGAAGCCAACGGTAGCTTGCCACTGAAGTTTTACCGTCTTTCCATGATTTGGGTTTGGCACAATTTTCTATAGAAGGCATTAAGAACTTTGAGATGAGGAGATAAAAGAAGCTCGTAAGCTAAGTCACTTACTTTCTTTGAAGTCAGATAAGGCTCACAATATCTGGGGGATAACTTCTTAAACTCCCCAATAGATAAAGAACTTCTTTTGTGCCGTACTCGAATGAAGACCAAACCTTGGTATCCAAAACACCGATTTTCACTTCTGAACTCATTGTTCTGAATCCTTAAAACAGCGTGACTCCTGAGAAGTATTCTAGGGAAAGGGTCTTCCTTTTTTTTAAACAGAATCTTTCTTTTATTTTTGAGAGGGAATAATTTTAAGATCAAAAAGGGAGATTCTTACTCCTGTATGCCTCGAAGGCTGGGGAGGAATCTTACATTCTACCCCACTTAAAAAAGTGCGAGATGTCCTCATCTCGCCAAGTAGAGGACAACTCTTTTTCTTAAGATCCAATTTATTCTAGGGTTCCTTATATTCTGGTCAACCCAACAGAATACGGGGATAAATATCCCTTATATAGAACTCATCATTAAATAAATTCATTTCAGATCATATCATTCATATCTTTAACACGATAATGGTCCATCAGATCGAAATTTTTTTCTTTCTGAACATTCCTCCACGGGAATTTCAGTCAAGCAAGTTTTCAATTTGTCATCCCTTAACTTGATATACCGAGTCAAGTGTTAACAGTAGTACTTTGACAGCACAATCCACTAATCTCATAGTGATTTATTGAAATCATTATCATCATTTATCATTACAGGGACTCGTCCCATTCATCCTCATTGCGGTTTTGCTCAAGTTATTATATTTCAACTAAATTTCAAAAATCATCATTTTTCAATCAGAATCCCAATCAATTCATCAGTTCCCAAACAGAATTAAAAATCATATCAACCACATTCAAATTCATCATCTGGATAGCATTAACGCTTATAATTTCAAGTCTTAGATTTACTCGTATATACTGTCAGTAAAGAGCTGCAGTTATACTCTCGGTATATACGGATAGTCACGGCCCTTGGAATTATAAGGTAAATACCATCATGTCTAGGCCTCAAGCAAGTCAAGGATTCTATATAATTGCGGTACTTCCATCTGAAGACCCAATTACCAAATTACGAATTTCAATTTGAATATCAAATTGTATGAATTATATCACACAATTACAACCTTTTTGTGTTTCTTGATAAATTTCTGACCTATTTGTCTTCTCAATTGATCTTTATTAACCAAATGCTCTGATACCAACTGTGAGATCCCCCTGTTCCCACCGAGCAACGGATTCGGGTACTAGCAGCGGAAGTAGCACTTCTCGCACGGGACAGGGGTCCCACATTCGGGGCCTCATCCACGGATATCCGGACAAGAGACTAATCCGTCGGTTTTTCCAAAACCGAACCCGGAAAAAACTTCCCTTACCCGGAAAGCACCGGCGATTCCACCAGGATAATTTTTTACTCTAACGTAGTCAAGATCATTACTGATCACGCTGATCCAACTGCACCTATAAAGATACTCGGTCGGATCAAGGAAGAAACTTGCACTTGGATCATTGGGATCAACGCTTTTTTCCCCATCAAGAGGCACAGCCGTTGATTCCTATCCATAGAACAATTACTATCCGGGACTTACTTCATCTATCGTAATAACAGAAATTGAGTCTCGGTTTACGGATCCATCAGTCCAGCCTAACCCCATCCGATCCCATGGGTTAGCCAACCGCCCAACCACTGTAGTGATGGGATCCAATTTGGAATTTGGTTAAGTTTTGTCCCGGGTACCAAGGAAGAGAGTTCCAAGGCCCCCTAGCCGGAAGTTCATGCAACATAAAATTAGGCACACCACTTACACACCCAATATGAAATTGCCTTTTTCTTATCATCAGCTAACTTTAAAACAATCCTTTAATGAAACCATAGTACCACTGATCACAATCTTCCAATTTATCCGGTTGATCCTCAAATTTCCCATCATTCCTTCATCAGAGTATCTATGGCATCATTGGCAACTAGAACGCTCACCACCTGTCCACTCAGAGGCCGTTTCCATAGTTCCTAGCCCATAATACTCGGCAATATAATCACTTATCAAGATGGACTCTCGTTGAAGATCAGCAAGATCAACCAACAGATCCATATAAAAGAGCCATGGACTCATCCGTTGAGGACCAGCAAGGTCAGTCAACCAGATCCATGCCCGGTTTCACAAAACAACTCTTACTCCTTGTTCCAATATCTTCCTCGACGCACGCGTGGGTATCCTAGGCGACCCAGAGCCCGAGCACCGTATGGTCAGCACTCTCTAGGATCCTTCGCAGGTGACCTAGCGCTTCACTCATAGGCCGCTTCCTTGGTCCCTCATCCACCGTACCGGAAGCTCACCATTTTAATCGAACCGAGGCTAGTCAAGACCTCGGTCGACCTTGCTACGCGAGACGTCCTCCATTGACTCTCCGTCAGCAGTTGCAACTTTATCAGTTAGGTCTCCACGACCTTAATCACAAGACGGTCAAAATGCTTCCCCAGCATTCTTGACATAAAACAGCCATTTACAAACAGCATTTACAAACAGTTTACAAATACAGTTTCTATATTAACTCTCATTTTTCCACATTATCCCTCATTAATCCACATTACTTATTCCACATTCCATGTATATGTGTACTCATCCAATCACCTCCTTTTCCATCTCTTCACTTCAGATTCCTTCACATCACATATCATATATTCACATCCATATCCACATCCATACATCCACATCCACATCCACATTCACATCCATACATCTACATCTACATGTTTATCTCCATTTTCACATCCTCATTTATACATCCACATTCCACATTCACATCTACATTCACATTCACATACATCCACATCTACATTCACATTCACATACATCCACATCCCCATTCCCATTCACATCTATACATCCACATCTACATCCACATACATACATACATCCACATCCACATTCCACATTCACATCTATACATCCACATCTACATCCACATTCACATACATCCACATCCACATTTCCATTCACATCTATACATCCACATCCATTCACATCTATACATCCACATCTACATCCACATTTACATCTATGCATATACATCTTCATGCATATATCCATTTTCATGTTCATACATCCACACTCCCATCTCCATATCCACACATCCACATACATACATCCATTTTCACATTCCCATTTATATAACCCCATATACTTTCACATCTAATCTTTTACATCACATCCATTCTCGCCCTATCACAACCCATATACATCTTATCCTATCACATACACTTCTTACCTCATCCCCCTATACACATCTTAATTCATCTTATCACATCCTAACTTATTTCATAAGCATCTTATCACCTCTTATCACACCTCTTATCACATTCTAATCACATTTCATATCTTTTAGAAAAAAAAAAAGAGAATTCTTTTATTTGATATAAGATTTCTCTACACATTTATTTATACATAAATTCCATTTAAGGAGACTAACACTTTCGAAATTAAAATCAATCTTTTATGCATCTTCTTATGCATGATTTCAATTTGGTAGGGAATTATACTTTTAGAATAAAAGAATTTCTCTTATGCATCTAAGTTAAGCATAAAATCCATTTATGAGGAAAATCATACTTTTAGTATAAAAAGAATATCTTTTATGCATACCTATATGCATGAAATCCAATATGATAAAAGTAACACTTTTGATATAAAAATTTTTCCTTTATGCATACTTCTATGCATGAAAATTAAAAATGATAAAAGTAACACTTTTGATATAAAAATTTTCCTTTATGCATACTTCTATGCATGAAAATTAAAAATGATAAAAGTAACACTTTTGATATAAAAATTTTCTTTTATGCATACTTTTATGTATGAAATAAAAATGATAAAAGTAACACTTTTGATATAAAAATTTATCCATTATGCATACTTCTATGCATGAAAATAAAAATGGTAAAAATAACACTTTTGATATAAAAATTTATCCTTTATGCATACTTTTATGCATGAAAGTAAAAATGATAAAAGTAACACTTTTGATATAAAAATTTATCCATTATGCATACCTTTATGCATGAAAATAAAAATGGTAAAATTTATCCTTTATGCATAATATTAAAATTCAATTTCTCCATGATTATAATGAAATTATTTCAATTAATCTAGGATGATGATTCCTAGAATATGGTAGGAAGTCCTCTTTTTATGCTTTGAATGAAAATTTTTTATGCATAATTTTTATAAAAATTTTGCCATAGCTCCGCTGCTATGACTGATAAATCTCAATTTTTCTAAGGGATAAAGCTTATCATTAAGGAAATAATTAAAATGATTCTCTAATTGGATCCTTAATCCATAATGGATTGAATCATCAATATACATAAACTAAAAGCATAAGAAAAAGCCATTAATTTGGCCTCAAGCATAGCTTAATCTTGGGTTAAGGAAAAGCTTTATGAAAAGCTTGATTTGGATTGAGAATGGGTCATGAGTATGACCATTTCTTGAGTGAGAGAGAGAATTTACATAAGAATCATTAGAATTTAAACATAAATGAAAATTAACTTCAATAGCATTTATTAAATTATGTAACTCTTCACTACTATTCAAACTTCAATAGCATTTAAAAAAAACCATACCAATTAAACTTCTCAAGCTTGAGAGGGGTTGAGAAGAGAGAAACATTGAGAAATTATAGAAAGATCAATATTCACTAATTACCTTACAACTTGCTTGATTCTTTGTTCACGGTAGAGGCCCCCAACCAATCAATTGGTTAAGTATGTTGATGGAGCCACTAATGGGGATTGAAGAAAGAGGGAAGCTCCAAAAACTAGTGAATTATTAAATGAATTCACAGTTCTTGGCTTAGGTGGAGTAGAGTAACGATGCATAAACACTATATATTTTTCAACAAGGGGAAGGCTTCTATTTATAGGAAAAATTGAGCTCCTAACCAAACAAACTGATTCTAGAATTTTCTAAATCAGTTTGGTCAATTTTTGACCATTTTTAGGTCAGTTAAGCTAATTTTTTGGAACTAGACTTGAATGAGGAGAGAGGAGAGATGAAATATCTCAATTTTTATGAGTTTAAAACTCATTCAAGCATGTGAAATATGCACCTCCTTTAAAGAACTCCCCTTCCTTACATATGTCATATTTTTAATATTGCTCATAGTTTTTTTACTAATAAACCTTGTACATTTTCAACTCTTCATCTTATGTGAAATATGCACCTCCTTTAAAGAACTCCCCTTCCTTACATATGTCATACTTTTAATATTGCTCATAATTTTTTTACTAATAAACCTTGTACATTTTCAACTCTTCATCTTATGTGAAATATGCACCTCCTTTAAAGAACTCCCCTTCCTTACATATGTCATACTTTTAATATTGCTCATAATTTTTTTACTAATAAACCTTGTACATTTTCAACTCTTCATCTTATGTGAAATATGCACCTCCTTTAAAGAACTTCTCTTCCTTACATATGTCATACTTTTAATATTGCTCATAATTTTTTACTAATAAACCTTGTACATTTTCAACTCTTCATCTTATGTGAAATATGCACCTCCTTTAAAGAACTCCCCTTCCTTACATATGTCATACTTTTAATATTGCTCATAATTTTTTACTAATAAACCTTGTACATTTTCAACTCTTCATCTTATGTGAGTATTTACTCATTTTTGGGTATCTTCTTTTTCAAATTGGATTTATCTCCTCCCTACACATGGATTGATGCTATTGGTCCATAGGAACCTTAATTGGACCATAATCTAAAAATTTCTGAAAATCTAGACCCTTAGACTAAGGTCTTTTATACACATTTCCAATTAATTCCAATTGCACATTGGAAAGTTCTTTTTGAATTTCTGTTTCAGGGAAACTTATTTTAATAAGATGAGATAATTTTCTATCCAAAAATATTAAAAATCTGAATATTCTCTCTCTAGAATATTTTCTCTCTCTAGGTTAAAACAGTTAGAAACAAGTCTTTTATATTTCTGAAGAGGGATTGATTATAGAAGAAGATACTAGACATCAAAAAGGGGTTTGGGGGAGGAATCTTACACTCACTCTCTTATGAAATTACCCCTCCTGCTAGCTCTACCTTTCCATATATTATGGGCACATATAAAGTTCACAAAAATATCTTTAGATGGCTAACTAATGCACATAATTGTATGTTTTCTAATATAGCTGATCTTATTACTAAATTACTTAAGGCCCTGGATGCTGGTATCATAGAATTCATTGAGAAACTTCACAAAGACATTTCGATCTTCTCTCCAATCCGCACTAATGCTTACTGGATTATCCATAATCAATATGACTTTTGATAAATCTTCCAAAGCATATCTACTCTATCTATACCTTTGATATTATGTCATGTTATGAAGCTATCCCGCATCAAGGTGATAATAGTCTAATCGACTCAATTCAAAATTTTATCAGAATGATACAAAATTTAGGATATTGTGGCTTCAAGAAGCATAGAAAACAATTTATGCTTACTAAGAAACCAAGGATATTGCTTTTAACTTTGAAGATTTCATAGGTCTTAACCTATTTGTTTTGAATAATTGTTTTACTAAGCAGGGAAATACTGTTTTTGTTCAAACTAAAGGCATCCCAATGGGATATTCTTGTTCGCCCCTTTGGTGTAATATATACTTAGCATGGTTTGAATTAGAATTTATTCCAAAACTAAAGTTGATATGCCTAAAGCCTTCTATTTGTCATTTCACTTTATGGATGATTTAGCATTTAGCAACAATATTTTTCTCTTGGATAGCCTTTCTCATAATAGGTCTATTGATCCTTCTAATCATTTGAGCATATATCCTTTGGATATGATTACCATCAAATCTACTTATAACACTTAATTTACCACTTATCTAAACACTTCTATTACCCTTAGAAGACCCTTTATTGGGGATTTTGACACACATACTAACTGGAAAAAGATCAGTTACCGTACCCAAATGTTTCGTTTATCCATGCAAATAGTAATAGACCAAAAAATATTGCTTACAAAGTTTATGTTTCTCAAGTGTTACCTCTTATCTATAATGCATCACATGTCTCATGGGCTTATCTTGATTTACTTAAACTAATGAATCTTTTTGTAAACAATGGTTTTAATCCTAACATTATCAGTAATAACATTTTTATTTTAATTTTTTAAGAACACATTTCCTAAACTTTGATTTGACATTAATCCCCTTATTAAGGTGGAGGGTAAGTCCACTTGGTGGGCTTACCTCCCACCATATGGACTTACCCTTTGGGATGGTGGTGGCCACACACACACACACACACACACACACAATGCAATTTTCATAAAAAATTTGTTGGATTTTGAAAAGCAAGCTTTGCTAACCAAAACCCCTTCTGCTTTAACTATTGCCTCTATTAATGGTTGGATTGCCCTTCTTGTTAATTCAAAAAACGACCAAGCCTCTTTCATAGAGGCCCTCAATAAGTTACTTTCTTCTCTACCCCTTTTTGACTTTCAGGATTCTTGTGACCTTAACGTCTATTTTTCCACCTTGCCTTCTATTGTAAACAAGCTCTTTCAAATTAACGGTCTCCCCTCCATTCCTTTAGAAATCAAATCTACTCCTGAAATCGTCAATCCCCTCCTTGACTTTGATCTTTTGGATGGCGATGAAAGAGAAGCCCTTTCTTCTTTATCATCGAAGCCTTCTTCTTCCTTTCCCTCTCGGAAAGTGATTTCTCCTTCCTATTCGGGTGCCATCCCTCTCCTCCCTCCCTGACAAATTTAGTTGGACTCTATTAGACTTGATCATAAATTATGGGACTTCTGCTGTGAGTTAAGCGTAGGAACAAGATCTTTTTGCTCCACTAGCCCATGAATCAAATGTTGGGGTTAACAGTATGAAGTAATCAACCATTGTGCATATTTCTCTATCTCTTCCTTAGCCCTCTTTTGTAAATTTTCCTATGAAGTAGTGGATCAATGTTGGTCCACAGTTATCCAAGCCAAACATCTACTTTCTATTGATTTCTTTTTTGAACTTGGGCAAATTAAACTCTCAGATATTCATCCTTCTAAATGTTCCAACACGGCTTTGGTCGCTAGAACTAAGGGACCCATTAATCAAGAGAGTTGGTGAACCTAATTTTTTTAAAAAAACTATTGAAACACTTTTAAACCTTTTCTTAAATGCCCATGTAAAAGATCTGATCTTAACTCTACTTGTTCTGCTTCCATCATCTGGTTAGATCACCTACTTTGGTTTGTTTTCCAAAACCTTCCCAAATTTTCATCCGGACCTGCTCTTGGATGGGTGGGCTCCTTTCCCAGCGAAGTTAGGACTACTCTCATTGTTTACTTTTGGTTCCATGCCTTTATGCTCGAAGCTGCCCGCAATCTAGCTCTTTACAATCCTAATACCCCTTTGCTTTCTCACTTGCTTAACACCCCTGTTTCTAATACTATTGAAGTTATTCTTAAATCCGCAAAGAGTAGTGTTATTAAAAGGCTTTCCATTACCCCGAGTACTATGAAATCTTCTACGAAGAAACCTTGTATTTTTTGAGGTACGGAGGACTTCAATCAAACACCTTGGTTTAAAGACCATGACATTATGAATAAGGTTGAGTACCTTACTAACCATCTGTACATTTGTGGATTAGACAAATTAGCTCAAACAACCCACATTTATCTGTAAACATCTCATGAGACTTGTAGCACGTCAAAGACTTAAGTCCCTTGAGTTTTCTCCTTCTTCATGTACTGAAAAAGAAGTATTGGAGTTAGTGGTAAGCTTCTCACTCTCTTATGAAATTACCCCTCCTGCTAGCTCTACCTTTCCATATATTACGGGCACATATAAAGTTCACAAAAATATCTTTAGCACATAATTGTATGTTTTCTAATATAGCTGATCTTATTACTAAATTACTTAAGGCCCTGGATGCTGGTATCATAGAATTCATTGAGAAACTTCACAAAGACATTTCGGTCTTCTCTCCAATCCGCACTAATGCTTACTGGATTATCCATAATCAATATGACTTTGATAAATCTTCCAAAGCATATCTACTCTATCTATACCTTTGATATTCTGTCATGTTATGAAGCTATCCCGCATCAAGGTGATAATAGTCTAATTGACTCAATTCAAAATTTTATCAGAATGATGCAAAATTTAGGATATTGTGGCTTCAAGAAGCATAGAAAACAATTTATGCTTACTAAGGAAGCACGGATATTGCTTTTAACTTTGAAGATTTCATAGGTCTTAACCTATTTGTTTTGAATAATTGTTTTACTAAGCTGGGAGATACTATTTTTGTTCAAACTAAAGGCATCCCAATGGGATATTCTTGTTCGCCCCTTTGGTGTAAAATATACTTAGCATGGTTTGAATTAGAATTTATTCCAAAACTATCTAAACATAAACAAGTTGATATGCCTAAAGCCTTCTATTTGTCATTTCACTTTATGGATGATTTAGCATTTAGCAACAATATTTTTCTCTTGGATTGCCTTTCTCATAATAGGTCTATTGATCCTTCTAATCATTTGAGCATATATCCTTTGGATATGATTACCATCAAATCTACTTATAACACTTAATTTACCACTTATCTAAACACTTCCTAAACTTTGATTTGACATTAATCCCCTTATTAAGGTGGAGGGTAAGTCCACTTGGTGGGCTTACCTCCCACCATATGGACTTACCCTTTGGGATGGTGGTGGCCACACACACACACACACACACAGAGCAATTTTCATAAAAAATTTTGTTGGATTTTGAAAAGCAAGCTTTGCTAACCAAAACCCCTTCTTCTTTAACTATTGCCTCTGCTAATGGTTGGATTGCCCTTCTTGTTAATTCAAAAAACGACCAAGCCTCTTTCATAGAGGCCTTCAATAAGTTACTTTCTTCTCTACCCCTTTTTGACTTTCAGGATTCTTGTGACCTTAACTTCTATTTTTCCACATTGCCTTCTATTGTAAACAAGCTCTTTCAAATTAACAGTCTCCCCTCCATTCCTTTAGAAATCAAATCTACTCCTGAAATCGTCAATCCCCTCCTTGACTTTGATCTTTTGGACGGTGATGAAAGAGAAGCCCTTTCTTCTTTATCATCGAAGCCTTCTTCTTCCTTTCCCTCTCGGAAAGTGATTTCTCCTTCCTATTCGGGTGCCATCCCTCTCCTCCCTCCCTGACAAATTTAGTTGGACTCTATTAGACTTGATCATAAATTATGGGACTTCTGCTGTGAGTTAAGCGTAGGAACAAGATCTTTTTGCTCCACTAGCCCATGACTCAAATGTTGGGGTTAAGAGTATGAAGTAATCAACCATCGTGCATATTTCTCTATCTCTTCCTTAGCCCTCTTTTGTAAATTTTCCTATGAAGTAGTGCATCACTGTTGGTCCACAGTTATCCAAGCCAAACATCTACTTTCTATTGATCTCTTTTTTGAACTTGGGCAAATTAAACTCTCAGATATTCATCCTTCTAAATGTTCCAACACGGCTTTGGTCGCTAGAACTAAGGGACCCATTAATCAAGAGAGTTGGTGAACCTAATTTTTTTAAAAAAACTGTTGAAACACTTTTAAACCTTTTCTTAAATGCCCATGTAAAAGATCTGATCTTAACTCTACTTGTTCTGCTTCCATCATCTGGTTAGATCACCTACTTTGGTTTGTTTTCCAAAACCTTCCCAAATTTTCATCCGGACCTGCTCTTGGATGGGTGGGCTCCTTTCCCAGCGAAGTTAGGACTGCTCTCATGGTTTACTTTTGGTTCCATGCCTTTATGCTCGAAGCTGCCCGCAATCTAGCTCTTTACAATCCTAATACCCCTTTGCTTTCTCACTTGCTTAACACCCCTGTTTCTAATACTATTGAAGTTATTCTTAAATCCGCAAAGAATAGTGTTATTAAAAGGCTTTCCATTACCCCGAGTACTATGAAATCTTCTACGAAGAAACCTTGTATTTTTTGAGGTACGGAGGACTTCAATCAAACACCTTGGTTTAAAGACCATGACATTATGAATAAGGTTGAGTACCTTACTAACCATCTGTACATTTGTGGATTAGACAAATTATCTCAAACAACCCACATTTATCTGTAAACATCTCATGAGACTTGTAGCACGTCAAAGACTTAAGTCCCTTGAGTTTTCTCCTTCTTCATGTACTGAAAAAGAAGTATTGGAGTTAGTGGTAAGCTTCTCACTCTCTTATGAAATTACCCCTCCTGCTAGCTCTACCTTTCCATATATTATGGGCACATATAAAGTTCACAAAAATATCTTTAGCACATAATTGTATGTTTTCTAATATAGCTGATCTTATTACTAAATTACTTAAGGCCCTGGATGCTGGTATCATAGAATTCATTGAGAAACTTCACAAAGACATTTCGGTCTTCTCTCCAATCCGCACTAATGCTTACTGGATTATCCATAATCAATATGACTTTTGATAAATCTTCCAAAGCATATCTACTCTATCTATACCTTTGATATTATGTCATGTTATGAAGCTATCCCGCATCAAGGTGATAATAGTCTAATCGACTCAATTCAAAATTTTATCAGAATGATGCAAAATTTAGGATATTGTGGCTTCAAGAAGCATAGAAAACAATTCATGCTTACTAAGGAACCACGGATATTGCTTTTAACTTTGAAGATTTCATAGGTCTTAACCTATTTGTTTTGAATAATTGTTTTACTAAGCTGGGAAATACTGTTTTTGTTCAAACTAAAGGCATCCCAATGGGATATTCTTGTTCGCCCCTTTGGTGTAAAATATACTTAGCATGGTTTGAATTAGAATTTATTCCAAAACTATCTAAACATAAACAAGTTGATATGCCTAAAGCCTTCTATTTGTCATTTCACTTTATGGATGATTTAGCATTTAGCAACAATATTTTTCTCTTGGATTGCCTTTCTCATAATAGGTCTATTGATCCTTCTAATCATTTGAGCATATATCCTTTGGATATGATTACCATCAAATCTACTTATAACACTTAATTTACCACTTATCTAAACACTTCCTAAACTTTGATTTGACATTAATCCCCTTATTAAGGTGGAGGGTAAGTCCACTTGGTGGGCTTACCTCCCACCATATGGACTTACCCTTTGGGATGGTGGTGGCCACACACACACACACACACACAGAGCAATTTTCATAAAAAATTTTGTTGGATTTTGAAAAGCAAGCTTTGCTAACCAAAACCCCTTCTGCTTTAACTATTGCCTCTATTAATGGTTGGATTGCCCTTCTTGTTAATTCAAAAAACGACCAAGCCTCTTTCATAGAGGCCTTCAATAAGTTACTTTCTTCTCTACCCCTTTTTGACTTTCAGGATTCTTGTGACCTTAACTTCTATTTTTCCACATTGCCTTCTATTGTAAACAAGCTCTTTCAAATTAACGGTCTCCCCTCCATTCCTTTAGAAATCAAATCTACTCCTGAAATCGTCAATCCCCTCCTTGACTTTGATCTTTTGGACGGTGATGAAAGAGAAGCCCTTTCTTCTTTATCATCGAAGCCTTCTTCTTCCTTTCCCTCTCGGAAAGTGATTTCTCCTTCCTATTCGGGTGCCATCCCTCTCCTCCCTCCCTGACAAATTTAGTTGGACTCTATTAGACTTGATCATAAATTATGAGACTTCTGCTGTGAGTTAAGCGTAGGAACAAGATCTTTTTGCTCCACTAGCCCATTACTCAAATGTTGGGGTTAAGAGTATGAAGTAATCAACCATCGTGCATATTTCTCTATCTCTTCCTTAGCCCTCTTTTGTAAATTTTCCTATGAAGTAGTGCATCACTGTTGGTCCACAGTTATCCAAGCCAAACATCTACTTTCTATTGATCTCTTTTTTGAACTTGGGCAAATTAAACTCTCAGATATTCATCCTTCTAAATGTTCCAACACGGCTTTGGTCGCTAGAACTAAGGGACCCATTAATCAAGAGAGTTGGTGAACCTAATTTTTTAAAAAAAACTGTGGAAACACTTTTAAACTTTTTCTTAAATGCCCATGTAAAAGATCTGATCTTAACTCTACTTGTTCTGCTTCCATCATCTGGTTAGATCACCTACTTTGGTTTGTTTTCCAAAACCTTCCCAAATTTTAATCCAGACCTGCTCTTGGATGGGTGGGCTCCTTTCCCAGCAAAGTTAGGACTGCTCTCATTGTTTACTTTTGGTTCCATGCCTTTATGCTCGAAGCTGCCCGCAATCTAGCTCTTCACAATCCTAATACCCCTTTGCTTTCTCACTTGCTTAAGACCCCTGTTTCTAATACTATTGAAGTTATTCTTAAATCCGCAAAGAATAGTGTTATTAAAAGGCTTTCCATTACCCCGAGTACTATGAAATCTTCTACAAAGAAACCTTGTATTTTTTGAGGTACGGAGGACTTCAATCAAACACCTTGGTTTAAAGACCATGACATTATGAATAAGGTTGAGTACCTTACTAACCATCTGTACATTTGTGGATTAGACAAATTAGCTCAAACAACCCACATTTATCTGTAAACATCTCATGAGACTTGTAGCACGTCAAAGACTTAAGTCCCTTGAGTTTTCTCCTTCTTCATGTACTGAAAAAGAAGTATTGGAGTTAGTGGTAAGCTTCTCACTCTCTTATGAAATTACCTCTCCTGCTAGCTCTACCTTTCCATATATTATGGGCACATATAAAGTTCACAAAAATATCTTTAGCACATAATTGTATGTTTTCTAATATAGCTGATCTTATTACTAAATTACTTAAGGCCCTGGATGCTGGTATCATAGAATTCATTGAGAAACTTCACAAAGACATTTCGGTCTTCTCTCCAATCCGCACTAATGCTTACTGGATTATCCATAATCAATATGACTTTTGATAAATCTTCCAAAGCATATCTACTCTATCTATACCTTTGATATTATGTCATGTTATGAAGCTATCCCGCATCAAGGTGATAATAGTCTAATCGACTCAATTCAAAATTTTATGAGAATGATACAAAATTTAGGATATTGTGGCTTCAAGAAGCATAGAAAACAATTTATGCTTACTAAGAAACCGCGGATATTGCTTTTAACTTTGAAGATTTCATAGGTCTTAACCTATTTTGTAAGATCCCTGTTCCCACCGAGCAACGGATTCAGGGTACTGGCAGCGGAAGTAGCGCTTCTCGCGCAGGACAGGGGTCCCACACTCGGGGCCTCGCCCACGGATATCCGGATAAGAGACTAATCCGTCGGTTGTTCCAAAACCGAACCCGGAAAAACTTCCTCTACCGGAAAGCACGGGCGATTCCACCAGGATAACTTTTTACTCTGACGTAGTCAAGATCATTTCTGATCGAGATGATCCGATTACATCTATAAGATACTTAGTCAGTTCAAGGAAGAAACTTGCACTTGGATCATTGGGATCAACGCTTTTTTCCCCATTCAAGAGGCACAGCCGTTGATTCCTATCCATAGAACAGTTTCTGTCCGGGATTTATTTTTTTTTTCTATCGTAAAAACAAAAGTTTGAGTCTCGATTTACGGATCCATCAGTCCAGCCTAACCCCATCCAATCCCATGGGTTAGCCAACCGCCCAACCACTGTAGTGATGAGATCCAATTAAGAATTTGGTTAGGTTTTGTCCCGGGTACCAAGGAAAAGAGTTCCAAGGCCCCCTAGCCGGATGTTCATGCAAAATAAAACTAGTCACACCACTCACACACCCAATATGAAATTGCCTTTTTCAACCAGATTCAGCCAGTTTAAAACAATCCTTTAATAAAACCATAGTATCACTGATCACAATCTTTCAATTTATCCCATTGATTCTTAATATCCCATCATTCCTTCATCAGAGTATATATGGCATCATTGGCAACTAGAACGCTCAGGGGCCGTTTCGATAGTTCCTAGCCCTTAATACTCGGCAATATAATCACTTATCAAGATGGACTCTCGTTGAATATCAGCAAGATCAACCAACAGATCCATATAAGGGGCCATGGACTCATCCATTGAAGACCAGCAAGGTCAATCAACCAGATCCATGCCCGATTTCAGAAAACAACTCCAACTCTGTTCCAATATCTTCCTCGACGCACGCGTGGGTATCCTAGGCGACCCAGAGCCCGAGCACCGTATGGTCAGCACCCTCTAGGATCCTTCGCAGGTGACCTAGCGCTTCACGCATACGCCGCTTCCTTGGCCCCTCATCCACCGTACCGGAAGCTCACCATTTTAATCGCACCGAGGCTGGTCAAGACCTCGGCCGACCTTGCTACGCGAGACGTCCTTCATTGACTCCCCGTCAGCAGTTGCAACTTTACCATCACGACCTTAATCACAAGACGGTCAAAATGCTCCCCCCAGCATTCTTGACATAAAACAATCTTTTACAAACAGCATTTACAAACAGCATTTACAAACAGTTTACAATACAATTTCTATTTTAACTTTCATTTTTCCACATTATCCCTCATCAGTCTACATTACTTATTCCATATTCCATTTATATGTATACTCATCCCATCACATCATTTCCATCTCATCACTCAGATTCCCTCACATCACATATCGTATATTCACGTCCATACATCCACATCTATATGCGTACATTCACATCTACATGCATACATCTACATCTCTATGCATACATCCACATCCACATTCACATTCACCTCCATACATCTACATCTATATGCATACATCCACCTCCACATTCAAATCCACATCTATACATCTACATCTACATCTACATGCATACATCCACTTCTACATCCACGTCTACATCTATACACCTACATCTACATGCATACATCCACATCTCCATTCACATCTACATCTATACATCTACATTTACATGCATCCATCCACCTCCACATCCACATCTACATCTCTACATCTACATCTACATGCATCCCTCCATATCTCCATTCACATCTACATCTATACATCTACATCTACATGCATCCATCCACCTCCACATCCACATCTACATCTCTACATCTACATCTACATGCATCCCTCCATATCTCCATTCACATCTACATCTATACATCTACATCTACATGCATCCATCCACCTCCACATCCACATCTACATCTATACATCTACATTTACATGCATACATCCATATCTCCATTCCCATCTACATCTATACATCTACATCTATATGCATCCATCCACCTCCACATCCACATCTACATCTATACATCTACATCTAAATGTATACATCCACATTTCCATTCACATCTACATCTATACATCTACATCTACATGCATCCATCCACATCTCCATTTACATCCTCATCTACACATCTATTTCTACATGTATACATCCACATCTCCATGCATACATCCACCTCCACATTCACACTCACATCCATACCTCTACATCTACATGCAAACATCCATATCTCCATGCATAATAATATTCTTTTAATTAATCTAGGATGATAGTTCCTAGAATATGGTAGGAAGTCCTCTTTTTATGCTTTGAATGAAATTATTTTATGCGTAATTTCTATAAAAATTTTGCCATAGCTCCGCTACTATGACTGATAAATCTCAATTTTTTCTAAGGGATAAGGCTCATTATTAAAGAAATAATTAGAATGGTCTCTAATTGGATCATTAAGAAAATAATTAGAATGGTCTCTAATTGGATCATCAATCCATAATGGTCTCTAATTGGATCATTAAGAAAAAAATTAGAATGGTCTCTAATTGGATCATCAATCCATAATGGTCTCTAATTGGATCATTAAGAAAATAATTAGAATGGTCTCTAATTGGATCATCAATCCATAATGGTCTCTAATTGGATCATTAAGAAAATAATTAGAATGGTCTCTAATTGGATCATCAATCCATAATGGTCTCTAATTGGATCATTAAGAAAAAAATTAGAATGGTCTCTAATTGGATCATCAATCCATAATGGTCTCTAATTGGATCATTAAGAAAATAATTAGAATGGTCTCTAATTGGATCATCAATCCATAATGGTCTCTAATTGGATCATTAAGAAAATAATTAGAATGGTCTCTAATTGGATCATCAATCCATAATGGATTGAATCATCAATATACATAAACTAAAAGCATAGAAAGAAGCCATTAATTTGGTCTCAAGCATAGCTTAACCTTAGATTAAGAAAAAGCCTTATGAAAAGCTTCATTTGGATTGAAAAGGGTCATGAGTATGACCATTTCTTAAGTGAGAGAGAGAGAAAACCATTAGAATTAAATATAAATAGAATTTTATATAATTCTTTACTATCATTACTTAATTAACTTCAATAGCATTTCAAAAACCATACCAATTAAGCTTCTCAAGCTTGAGAGGGGTTGAGAAGAGAGAATCATTGAGTAATTATAGAAAAGATCAAAATTCAATATACTTACCTTATAATTTGCTTGATTCTTTATTCACGGTAGAGGCCCCCAACCAATCAATTGGTTTAGTATGTTGATGGAGCCACCAATGGGGATTGAAGAAAGAGAGAAGTGTCAAAAACTAATGAATTATTAAAGAATTCATAGTTCTTGGCTTAGGTGGAGTAGAGTAACAATGCATAAGACATTATATATTTTGGCTTAGATGGAGTAGAGTAACAAAGCATAAGACACTATATATTTTAGCATAGGTGGAGTAGAGTAACAAAGCATAAGAGACTATATATTTTGGCTTAGGTGGAGTAGAGTAACAAAGCATAAGACACTATATATTTTGGCTTAGGTGGAGTAGATTAACAAAGCATAAGACACTATATATTTTGGCTTAGGTGGAGTAGAGTAACAAAGCATAAGACACTATATATTTTAGCATAGGTGGAGTAGAGTAACAAAGCATAAGACACTATATATTTTTCAACAAGGGAAGGCTTCTATTTATAGGAAAAATTGAGCTCCTAACCAAACAAACTGATTCTAGAATTTTCCAAGTCAGTTTGGTTGAGTTTGGACTAGATTTAGACCTAGTTTGGTTACTTTTTGATTCGGTTTGGTTCCATTTTGATTTGGTTTGGTTCAAGAGAGATGAGGGATAAAAATATCACATTATTTTTTAGTTTAAAACTCATTCAAGCATGTGAATTATGCACCTCCTTTAAAGAATTCCCCTTCCTTACATAAGTGTCAAAATTTTATTGCTCATAGTTTTTTTTTACTAATAAACCTTGTACATTTTCAACTCTTCATCTTATGTGAAATATGCACCTCCTTTAAAGAACTCCTCTTCCTTACATATGTGTCATAGTTTTTTTACTAATAAACCTTGTACATTTTCAACTCTTCATCTTATGTGAAATATGCACCTCCTTTAAAGAACTCCCCTTCCTTACATATGTGTTTATTTACTAATAAACCTTGTACATTTTCAACTCTTCATCTTATGTGAAATATGCACCTCCTTTAAAGAACTCCCCTTCCTTACATATGTGTTTATTTACTAATAAACCTTGTACATTTTCAACTCTTCATCTTATGTGAGCATTTACTCATTTTTGGATACCCAAAATATCTCATATTTTTAATATTGCTCATAGTTTTTTACTAATAAACCTTGTACATTTTCAACTCTTCATCTTATGTGAGCATTTACTCATTTTTGGGTATCTTCTTTTACAAATTGGATTTATCTCCTCCCTACACATGGATTGATGCTATTGTCCCGTAGGAACCTTAATTGGACCATAATCTAAAAATTTCTGAAAATCTAGACCCTTAGACTAAGGTTCTTTATACTTATTTTCAATTAATTCCAATTGCACATTGGAAAATTCTTTTTGAGTTTCTATTTCAGGGAAACTTATTTTAATAAGATGAGTTATTTTTCTATTCAAAAATATTCATAATCTGAATATTCTCTCTCTAGCATATTTTTCTCTCTCTAGGCTAAAACAGTTAGAACAAGGCCTTTATAATTCTGAAGAGGGATTGATTACAGGGGAGGATACTAGACATCAAAAAGGGGTTGGGGGAGGAATCTTACATTCTACCCCACTTAAAAAACGCGAGATGTCCTCATCTCGCAACTTGGAATAATTTCGCAAGATGCACGAATATGAGACTTAGAGAAAAATTTTAATCACAATTAACCACCAAGAAAAGTCTTAAAGAGAGCAAGATTCAAAATAAGAACAAGATTTAAACTTTATTCATTCTCGGAACTTATACAGTAAAGATAGAGAAACTCTTTACACTTCCATAAGCCCGTCCATCATATGGTCACAAAAGCAGTCCTCACAAGCTGCACAAGTATAGGGTAACTCATCTATGGGAATGATTTTGCTGGTTATTGCCGCACCCATCTCAGTGGTATGAGGTGATCTAACAAAAGGACCTCTGAGAGGCAAGCCAAAAACGGGGTAAAGGCATATCTTCTCATGAGGAAGAAAACATGCCAGTAAGAAGACCCGCTCAGAAAACCCAAGATGCCTTGATCTCATGACACAGTAGTATCGGGGACCCAAACCCAAAGCTTCAATAACCATGGCCAAGCGGACATTGTTACGAAAGTGCTGCTGACCCCAGGGTGTTACCCTAGTTATGTTTTGATAGGTCCGCCATTCGGTCTGCGCTACAGAAGTTCCTAGGTGAGGAAAAAGTGAGCGCTCATACTGTTCTATAAAGTCTTTCTTCACAGACTCTCTTGCGTCTTGAAGGTGAGAAATCATCAGGGATAAAACTAATTCCTGTTGCCAAGCCATGAAGGAGATTAAGAAAGAAAGGAGATTGATGGGAGTAAGATTACTGTGAGCGACAAGTAAAAGTTACGACTTATATAAAGGAAGGAGCTAGCATAACCTAGAAGCCAACGGTAACTTGCCCCACTGAAGTTTTACCGTCTTTCCATGATTTGGGTTTGACACATTTTTCTATAGAAGGCATTAAGAATTTTGAGATGAGGGAATAAAAGAACTTGTAGGCTAAGTCACCTACTTTCATTGAATTCAGATATAAGGGTCACAATATTTGGGGGATAACTTCTTATACTCCCCAAGAGATAAAGAACTTCTTTTGGGCTGTACTCGAATGAAAACCAAAACCTTGGTATCCAAAACACCGATTCTCACTTCTGGACTCATTGTTCTAAAGCCTTAAAATAGGTGGGACTCCTGAGAAGTATTCTAGGGAAAGGGTCTTCCTTTTTTAAACAGAAACTTTCTTTTATTTTAGAGAGGGAATAATTATAAGATCAGAAAGGAAGATTATTACCCCTGTATACCTCGAAGGCTGGGGAGGAATCTTACATCCTACCCCACTTAAAAAGTGCGAGATGTCCTCATCTCGCAAGGTAGAGGACAGCTCTTATTCTTAAGATCCAATTTTATTCTGGGGTTCCTTATATTCTGGGCGGTCAACCCAGCAGAACACTGGGATAAATATCCCTTATATAGAACTCCTCATTAAATAACAATTCATTCAGATTATATCATTCATATCTTTAACATGATAATAGTCCATTAGACCGAAGAGTTTCCTTCGGAACATTCCTCCACACGGAAATTTCAGTCAAGCAAGTTCTCAATTTGACATCCCTTAACTTGATCTACCGGTCAAGTATTAACAGTAGCAATCTGACCGCACAACCCACTAATCTCATAGTGATTTGCTGAATTCGTTATCATCATTCTAGTTATGAATATCATCACAGGGACTCGTCCCATTCCCCCTCATTGTGGTTTCATTATATTTCAACTAATTTTTAAAAGTCAACATTTTTCAATCAGCATTTTCAATCAGAATCCAAATCAATTCATTCATTCTCAAACAGAATTAAAAATCATATCAATCACATTCGAAATCATCATCTAGATAGCATTAACGCTTATAATTTCAAGTCTTAGATTTACTCGTATATACTGTCAGTAAAGAGCTGCAGTATACTCTCGGTATATACGGGTAGTCACGGCCCTTGGAATTATAAGGTAAATACTATCATGTCTAGGCCTCAAGCAAGTCAGGGTTTCTATATAATTGCGATACTTTCATCTGAAGACCCAATTACCAAAATTACGAGTTTCAGTTTGAATATCAAATTGTATGAATTATCTCACACAATTATAATCTTTTTGTGTCTCTTGATAAATTTTTGATATATTTGTCTTCTCAGTTGATCTTTATTAACCTGGCTCTGATACCAACTGTAAGATCCCTGTTCCCACCGAGCAACGGATTCAGGGTACTGGCAGAGCGGAAGTAGCGCTTCTCGCGCAGGACAGGGGTCCCACACTCGGGGCCTCGCCCACGGATATCCGGATAAGAGACTAATCCGTCGGTTGTTCCAAAACCGAACCCAGAAAAACTTCCTCTACCGGAAAGCACGGGCGATTCCACCAGGATAACTTTTTACTCTAACGTAGTCAAGATCATTTTTGATCGAGATGATCCGATTACATCTATAAGATACTTAGTCAGTTCAAGGAAGAAACTTGCACTTGGATCATTGGGATCAACGCTTTTTTCCCCATTCAAGAGGCACAGCCGTTGATTCCTATCCATAGAACAGTTTCTGTCCGGGATTTATTTTTTTTTTTCTATCGTAAAAACAAAAGTTTGAGTCTCGATTTACGGATCCATCAGTCCAGCCTAACCCCATCCAATCCCATGGGTTAGCCAACCGCCCAACCACTGTAGTGATGAGATCCAATTAAGAATTTGGTTAGGTTTTGTCCCGGGTACCAAGGAAAAGAGTTCCAAGGCCCCCTAGCCGGATGTTCATGCAAAATAAAACTAGTCACACCACTCACATACCCAATATGAAATTGCCTTTTTCAACCAGATTCAGCCAGTTTAAAACAATCCTTTAATAAAACCATAGTATCACTGATCACAATCTTCCAATTTATCCCATTGATTCTTAATATCCCATCATTCCTTCATCAGAGTATATATGGCATCATTGGCAACTAGAACGCTCAGGGGCCGTTTCGATAGTTCTTAGCCCTTAATACTCGGCAATATAATCACTTATCAAGATGGACTCTCGTTGAAGATCAGCAAGATCAACCAACAGATCCATATAAGGGGCCATGGACTCATCCATTGAAGACCAGCAAGGTCAATCAACCAGATCCATGCCCGATTTCAGAAAACAACTCCAACTCTGTTCCAATATCTTCCTCGACGCACGCGTGGGTATCCTAGGCGACCCAGAGCCCGAGCACCGTATGGTCAGCACCCTCTAGGATCCTTCGCAGGTGACCTAGCGCTTCACGCATAGGCCGCTTCCTTGGCCCCTCATCCACCGTACCGGAAGCTCACCATTTTAATCGCACCGAGGCTGGTCAAGACCTCGGCCGACCTTGCTACGCGAGACGTCCTTCATTGACTCCCCGTCAGCAGTTGCAACTTTACCATCACGACCTTAATCACAAGACGGTCAAAATGCTCCCCCCAGCATTCTTGACATAAAACAATCTTTTACAAACAGCATTTACAAACAGCATTTACAAACAGTTTACAATACAATTTCTATTTTAACTTTCATTTTTCCACATTATCCCTCATCAGTCTACATTACTTATTCCATATTCCATTTATATGTATACTCATCCCATCACATCATTTCCATCTCATCACTCAGATTCCCTCACATCACATATCGTATATTCACGTCCATACATCCACATCTATATGCGTACATTCACATCTACATGCATACATCTACATCTCTATGCATACATCCACATCCACATTCACATTCACCTCCATACATCTACATCTATATGCATACATCCACCTCCACATTCAAATCCACATCTATACATCTACATCTACATCTACATGCATACATCCACTTCTACATCCACGTCTACATCTATACACCTACATCTACATGCATACATCCACATCTCCATTCACATCTACATCTATACATCTACATTTACATGCATCCATCCACCTCCACATCCACATCTACATCTCTACATCTACATCTACATGCATCCCTCCATATCTCCATTCACATCTACATCTATACATCTACATCTACATGCATCCATCCACCTCCACATCCACATCTACATCTCTACATCTACATCTACATGCATCCCTCCATATCTCCATTCACATCTACATCTATACATCTACATCTACATGCATCCATCCACCTCCACATCCACATCTACATCTATACATCTACATTTACATGCATACATCCATATCTCCATTCCCATCTACATCTATACATCTACATCTACATGCATCCATCCACCTCCACATCCACATCTACATCTATACATCTACATCTACATGTATACATCCACATTTCCATTCACATCTACATCTATACATCTACATCTACATGCATCCATCCACATCTCCATTTACATCCTCATCTACACATCTATTTCTACATGTATACATCCACATCTCCATGCATACATCCACCTCCACATTCACACTCACATCCATACCTCTACATCTACATGCAAACATCCATATCTCCATGCATAATAATATTCTTTTAATTAATCTAGGATGATAGTTCCTAGAATATGGTAGGAAGTCCTCTTTTTATGCTTTGAATGAAATTATTTTATGCGTAATTTCTATAAAAATTTTGCCATAGCTCCGCTACTATGACTGATAAATCTCAATTTTTTCTAAGGGATAAGGCTCATTATTAAAGAAATAATTAGAATGGTCTCTAATTGGATCATTAAGAAAATAATTAGAATGGTCTCTAATTGGATCATCAATCCATAATGGTCTCTAATTGGATCATTAAGAAAAAAATTAGAATGGTCTCTAATTGGATCATCAATCCATAATGGTCTCTAATTGGATCATTAAGAAAATAATTAGAATGGTCTCTAATTGGATCATCAATCCATAATGGTCTCTAATTGGATCATTAAGAAAATAATTAGAATGGTCTCTAATTGGATCATCAATCCATAATGGATTGAATCATCAATATACATAAACTAAAAGCATAGAAAGAAGCCATTAATTTGGTCTCAAGCATAGCTTAATCTTAGATTAAGAAAAAGCCTTATGAAAAGCTTCATTTGGATTGAAAAGGGTCATGAGTATGACCATTTCTTAAGTGAGAGAGAGAGAAAACCATTAGAATTAAATATAAATAGAATTTTATATAATTCTTTACTATCATTACTTAATTAACTTCAATAGCATTTCAAAAACCATACCAATTAAGCTTCTCAAGCTTGAGAGGGGTTGAGAAGAGAGAATCATTGAGTAATTATAGAAAAGATCAAAATTCAATATACTTACCTTATAATTTGCTTGATTCTTTATTCACGGTAGAGGCCCCCAACCAATCAATTGGTTTAGTATGTTGATGGAGCCACCAATGGGGATTGAAGAAAGAGAGAAGTGTCAAAAACTAATGAATTATTAAAGAATTCATAGTTCTTGGCTTAGGTGGAGTAGAGTAACAATGCATAAGACATTATATATTTTGGCTTAGATGGAGTAGAGTAACAAAGCATAAGACACTATATATTTTAGCATAGGTGGAGTAGAGTAACAAAGCATAAGACACTATATATTTTGGCTTAGGTGGAGTAGAGTAACAAAGCATAAGACACTATATATTTTGGCTTAGGTGGAGTAGAGTAACAAAGCATAAGACACTATATATTTTAGCATAGGTGGAGTAGAGTAACAAAGCATAAGACACTATATATTTTTCAACAAGGGAAGGCTTCTATTTATAGGAAAAATTGAGCTCCTAACCAAACAAACTGATTCTAGAATTTTCCAAGTCAGTTTGGTTGAGTTTGGACTAGATTTGGACCTAGTTTGGTTACTTTTTGATTCGGTTTGGTTCCATTTTGATTTGGTTTGGTTCAAGAGAGATGAGGGATAAAAATATCACATTATTTTTGAGTTTAAAACTCATTCAAGCATGTGAATTATGCACCTCCTTTAAAGAATTCCCCTTCCTTACATAAGTGTCAAAATTTTATTGCTCATAGTTTTTTTTTACTAATAAACCTTGTACATTTTCAACTCTTCATCTTATGTGAAATATGCACCTCCTTTAAAGAACTCCTCTTCCTTACATATGTGTCATAGTTTTTTTACTAATAAACCTTGTACATTTTCAACTCTTCATCTTATGTGAAATATGCACCTCCTTTAAAGAACTCCCCTTCCTTACATATGTGTTTATTTACTAATAAACCTTGTACATTTTTAACTCTTCATCTTATGTGAAATATGCACCTCCTTTAAAGAACTCCCCTTCCTTACATATGTGTTTATTTACTAATAAACCTTGTACATTTTGAACTCTTCATCTTATGTGAGCATTTACTCATTTTTGGATACCCAAAATATCTCATATTTTTAATATTGCTCATAGTTTTTACTAATAAACCTTGTACATTTTCAACTCTTCATCTTATGTGAGCATTTACTCATTTTTGGGTATCTTCTTTTACAAATTGGATTTATCTCCTCCCTACACATGGATTGATGCTATTGGCCCGTAGGAACCTTAATTGGACCATAATCTAAAAATTTCTGAAAATCTAGACCCTTAGACTAAGATTCTTTATACTTATTTCCAATTAATTCCAATTGCACATTGGAAAATTCTTTTTGAGTTTCTGTTTCAGGGAAACTTATTTTAATAAGATGAGTTATTTTTCTATCCAAAAATATTCATAATCTAAATATTCTCTCTCTAGCATATTTTTCTCTCTCTAGGCTAAAACAGTTAGAACAAGGCCTTTATATTTCTGAAGAGGGATTGATTACAGGGGAAGATACTAGACATCAAAAAGGGGTTGGGGGAGGAATCTTACATATTTGTTTTGAATAATTGTTTTACTAAGCTGGGAAATACTGTTTTTGTTCAAACTAAAGGCATCCCAATGGGATATTCTTGTTCGCCCCTTTGGTGTAAAATATACTTAGCATGGTTTGAATTAGAATTTATTCCAAAACTATCTAAACATAAACAAGTTGATATGCCTAAAGCCTTCTATTTGTCATTTCACTTTATGGATGATTTAGCATTTAGCAACAATATTTTTCTCTTGGATTGCCTTTCTCATAATAGGTCTATTGATCCCTCTAATCATTTGAGCATATATCCTTTGGATATGATTACCATCAAATCTACTTATAACACTTAATTTACCACTTATCTAAACACTTCTATTACCCTTAGAAGACCCTTTATTGGGGATTTTGACACACATACTAACTGGAAAAAGATCAGTTACCGTACCCAAATGTTTCGTTTATCCATGCAAATAGTAATAGACCAAAAAATGTTGCTTACAAAGTTTGTGTTTCTCAAGTGTTACCTCTTATCTATAATGCATCACATGTCTCATGGGCTTATCTTGATTTACTTAAACTAATGAATCTTTTTGTAAACAATGGTTTTAATCCTAACATTATCAGTAATAACATTTTTATTTTAATTCTTTAAGAACACATTTCCTAAACTTTGATTTGACATTAATCCCCTTATTAAGGTGGAGGGTAAGTCCACTTGGTGGGCTTATCTCCCACCATATGGACTTACCCTTTGGGATGGTGGTGGCCACACACACACACACACACACACAATGCAATTTTCATAAAAAATTTGTTGGATTTTGAAAAGCAAGCTTTGCTAACCAAAACCCCTTCTGCTTTAACTATTGCCTCTATTAATGGTTGGATTGCCCTTCTTGTTAATTCAAAAAACGACCAAGCCTCTTTCATAGAGGCCTTCAATAAGTTACTTTCTTCTCTACCCCTTTTTGACTTTCAGGATTCTTGTGACCTTAACTTCTATTTTTCCACCTTGCCTTCTATTGTAAACAAGCTCTTTCAAATTAACGGTCTCCCCTCCATTCCTTTAGAAATCAAATCTACTCCTGAAATCGTCAATCCCCTCCTTGACTTTGATCTTTTGGACGGTGATGAAAGAGAAGCCCTTTCTTCTTTATCATCGAAGCCTTCTTCTTCCTTTCCCTCTCGGAAAGTGATTTCTCCTTCCTATTCGGGTGCCATCCCTCTCCTCCCTCCCTGACAAATTTAGTTGGACTCTATTAGACTTGATCATAAATTATGGGACTTCTGCTGTGAGTTAAGCGTAGGAACAAGATCTTTTTGCTCCACTAGCCCATGACTCAAATGTTGGGGTTAAGAGTATGAAGTAATCAACCATCGTGCATATTTCTCTATCTCTTCCTTAGCCCTCTTTTGTAAATTTTCCTATGAAGTAGTGCATCAATGTTGGTCCACAGTTATCCAAGCCAAACATCTACTTTCTATTGATCTCTTTTTTGAACTTGGGCAAATTAAACTCTCAGATATTCATCCTTCTAAATGTTCCAACACGGCTTTGGTCGCTAGAACTAAGGGACCCATTAATCAAGAGAGTTGGTGAACCCAATTTTTTTTTAAAAACTGTTGAAACACTTTTAAACCTTTTCTTAAATGCCCATGTAAAAGATCTGATCTTAACTCTACTTGTTCTGCTTCCATCATCTGGTTAGATCACCTACTTTGGTTTGTTTTCCAAAACCTTCCCAAATTTTAATCCGGACCTGCTCTTGGATGGGTGGGCTCCTTTCCCAGCAAAGTTAGGACTGCTCTCATTGTTTACTTTTGGTTCCATGCCTTTATGCTCGAAGCTGCCCGCAATCTAGCTCTTCACAATCCTAATACCCCTTTGCTTTCTCACTTGCTTAGCACCCCTGTTTCTAATACTATTGAAGTTATTCTTAAATCGGCAAAGAATAGTGTTATTAAAAGGCTTTCCATTACCCCGAGTACTATGAAATCTTCTACAAAGAAACCTTGTATTTTTTGAGGTACGGAGGACTTCAATCAAACACCTTGGTTTAAAGACCATGACATTATGAATAAGGTTGAGTACCTTACTAACCATCTGTACATTTGTGGATTAGACAAATTAGCTCAAACAACCCACATTTATCTGTAAACATCTCATGAGACTTGTAGCACGTCAAAGACTTAAGTCCCTTGAGTTTTCTCCTTCTTCATGTACTGAAAAAGAAGTATTGGAGTTAGTGGTAAGCTTCTCACTCTCTTATGAAATTACCCCTCCTGCTAGCTCTACCTTTCCATATATTATGGGCACATATAAAGTTCACAAAAATAACTTTAGCACATAATTGTATGTTTTCTAATATAGCTGATCTTATTACTAAATTACTTAAGGCCTAGTGTGCTGGTATCATAGAATTCATTGAGAAACTTCACAAAGACATTTCGGTCTTCTCTCCAATCCGCACTAATGCTTACTGGATTATCCATAATCAATATGACTTTTGATAAATCTTCCAAAGCATATCTACTCCATCTATACCTTTGATATTATGTCATGTTATGAAGCTATCCCGCATCAAGGTGATAATAGTCTAATCGACTCAATTCAAAATTTTATCAGAATGATACAAAATTTAGGATATTGTGGCTTCAAGAAGCATAGAAAACAATTTATGCTTACTAAGAAACGGCAGATGTTGCTTTTAACTTTGAAGATTTCATAGGTCTTAACCTATTTGTTTTGAATAATTGTTTTACTAAGCTGGGAAATACTGTTTTTGTTCAAACTAAAGGCATCCCAATGGGATATTCTTGTTCGCTTCTTTGGTGTAAAATATACTTAGCATGGTTTGAATTAGAATTTATTCCAAAACTATCTAAACATAAACAAGTTGATATGCCTAAAGCCTTCTATTTGTCATTTCACTTTATGGATGATTTAGCATTTAGCAACAATATTTTTCTCTTGGATTGCCTTTCTCATAATAGGTCTATTGATCCTTCTAATCATTTGAGCATATATCCTTTGGATATGATTACCATCAAATCTACTTATAACACTTAATTTACCACTTATCTAAACACTTCTATTACCCTTAGAAGACCCTTTATTGGGGATTTTGACACACATACTAACTGGAAAAAGATCAGTTACCGTACCCAAATGTTTCGTTTATCCATGCAAATAGTAATAGACCAAAAAATATTGCTTACAAAGTTTGTGTTTCTCAAGTGTTACCTCTTATCTATAATGCATCACATGTCCCATGGGCTTATCTTGATTTACTTAAACTAATGAATCTTTTTGTAAACAATGGTTTTAATCCTAACATTATCAGTAATAACATTTTTATTTTAATTTTTTAAGAACACATTTCCTAAACTTTGATTTGACATTAATCCCCTTATTAAGGTGGAGGGTAAGTCCACTTGGTGGGCTTACCTCCCACCATATGGACTTACCCTTTGGGATGGTGGTGGCCACACACACACACACACACACACAATGCAATTTTCATAAAAAATTTGTTGGATTTTGAAAAGCAAGCTTTGCTAACCAAAATCCCTTCTGCTTTAACTATTGCCTCTATTAATGGTTGGATTGCCCTTCTTGTTAATTCAAAAAACGACCAAGCCTCTTTCATAGAGGCCTTCAATAAGTTACTTTCTTCTCTACCCCTTTTTGACTTTCACGATTCTTGTGACCTTAACTTCTATTTTTCCACCTTGCCTTCTATTGTAAACAAGCTCTTTCAAATTAACGGTCTCCCCTCCATTCCTTTAGAAATCAAATCTACTCCTGAAATCGTCAATCCCCTCCTTGACTTTGATCTTTTGGACGGTGATGAAAGAGAAGCCCTTTCTTCTTTATCATCGAAGCCTTCTTCTTCCTTTCCCTCTCGGAAAGTGATTTCTCCTTCCTATTCGGGTGCCATCCCTCTCCTCCCTCCGTGACAAATTTAGTTGGACTCTATTAGACTTGATCATAAATTATGGGACTTCTGCTGTGAGTTAAGCGTAGGAACAAGATCTTTTTGCTCCACTAGCCCATGACTCAAATGTTGGGGTTAAGAGTATGAAGTAATCAACCATCGTGCATATTTCTCTATCTCTTCCTTAGCCCTCTTTTGTAAATTTTCCTATGAAGTAGTGGATCAATGTTGGTCCACAGTTATCCAAGCCAAACATCTACTTTCTATTGATTTCTTTTTTGAACTTGGGCAAATTACACTCTCAGATATTCATCCTTCTAAATGTTCCAACACGGCTTTGGTCGCTAGAACTAAGGGACCCATTAATCAAGAGAGTTGGTGAACCCAATTTTTTTAAAAAAACTGTTGAAACACTTTTAAACCTTTTCTTAAATGCCCATGTAAAAGATCTGATCTTAACTCTACTTGTTCTGCTTCCATCATCTGGTTAGATCACCTACTTTGGTTTGTTTTCCAAAACCTTCGCAAATTTTCATCTGGACCTGCTCTTGGATGGGTGGGCTCCTTTCCCAGCGAAGTTAGGACTGCTCTCATTGTTTACTTTTGGTTCCATGCCTTTATGCTCGAAGCTGCCCGCAATCTAGCTCTTTACAATCCTAATACCCCTTTGCTTTCTCACTTGCTTAACACCCCTGTTTCTAATACTATTGAAGTTATTCTTAAATCCGCAAAGAATAGTGTTATTAAAAGGCTTTCCATTACCCCGAGTACTATGAAATCTTCTACAAAGAAACCTTGTATATTTTGAGGTACGGAGGACTTCAATCAAACACCTTGGTTTAAAGACCATGACATTATGAATAAGGTTGAGTACCTTACTAACCATCTGTACATTTGTGGATTAGACAAATTAGCTCAAACAACCCACATTTATCTGTAAACATCTCATGAGACTTGTAGCACGTCAAAGACTTAAGTCCCTTGAGTTTTCTCCTTCTTCATGTACTGAAAAAGAAGTATTGGAGTTAGTGGTAAGCTTCTCACTCTCTTATGAAATTACCCCTCCTGCTAGCTCTACCTTTCCATATATTATGGTCACATATAAAGTTCACAAAAATAACTTTAGCACATAATTGTATGTTTTCTAATATAGCTGATCTTATTACTAAATTACTTAAGGCCCTGGATGCTGGTATCATAGAATTCATTGAGAAACTTCACAAAGACATTTCGGTCTTCTCTCCAATCCGCACTAATGCTTACTGGATTATCCATAATCAATATGACTTTTGATAAATCTTCCAAAGCATATCTACTCTATCTATACCTTTGATATTATGTCATGTTATGAAGCTATCCCGCATCAAGGTGATAATAGTCTAATCGACTCAATTCAAAATTTTATCAGAATGATGCAAAATTTAGGATATTGTGGCTTCAAGAAGCATAGAAAACAATTTATGCTTACTAAGAAACCGCGGATGTTGCTTTTAACTTTGAAGATTTCATAGGTCTTAACCTATTTGTTTTGAATAATTGTTTTACTAAGCTGGGAAATACTGTTTTTGTTCAAACTAAAGGCATCCCAATGGGATATTCTTGTTCGCCCCTTTGGTGTAAAATATACTTAGCATGGTTTGAATTAGAATTTATTCCAAAACTATCTAAACATAAACAAGTTGATATGCCTAAAGCCTTCTATTTGTCATTTCACTTTATGGATGATTTAGCATTTAGCAACAATATTTTTCTCTTGGATTGCCTTTCTCATAATAGGTCTATTGATCCTTCTAATCATTTGAGCATATATCCTTTGGATATGATTACCATCAAATCTACTTATAACACTTAATTTACCACTTATCTAAACACTTCTATTACCCTTAGAAGACCCTTTATTGGGGATTTTGACACACATACTAACTGGAAAAAGATCAGTTACCGTACCCAAATGTTTCGTTTATCCATGCAAATAGTAATAGACCAAAAAATGTTGCTTACAAAGTTTGTGTTTCTCAAGTGTTACCTCTTATCTATAATGCATCACATGTCTCATGGACTTATCTTGATTTACTTAAACTAATGAATCTTTTGGTAAACAATGGTTTTAATCCTAACATTATCAGTAATAACATTTTTATTTTAATTTTTTAAGAACACATTTCCTAAACTTTGATTTGACATTAATCCCCTTATTAAGGTGGAGGGTAAGTCCACTTGGTGGGCTTACCTCCCACCATATGGACTTACCCTTTGGGATGGTGGTGGCCACACACACACACACACACACACAATGCAATTTTCATAAAAAATTTGTTGGATTTTGAAAAGCAAGCTTTGCTAACCAAAACCCCTTCTGCTTTAACTATTGCCTCTATTAATGGTTGGATTGCCCTTCTTGTTAATTCAAAAAACGACCAAGCCTCTTTCATAGAGGCCTTCAATAAGTTACTTTCTTCTCTACCCCTTTTTGACTTTCAGGATTCTTGTGACCTTAACTTCTATTTTTCCACCTTGCCTTCTATTGTAAACAAGCTCTTTCAAATTAACGGTCTCCCCTCCATTCCTTTAGAAATCAAATCTACTCCTGAAATCGTCAATCCCCTCCTTGACTTTGATCTTTTGGACGGTGATGAAAGAGAAGCCCTTTCTTCTTTATCATCGAAGCCTTCTTCTTCCTTTCCCTCTCGGAAAGTGATTTCTCCTTCCTATTCGGGTGCCATCCCTCTCCTCCCTCCCTGACAAATTTAGTTGGACTCTATTAGACTTGATCATAAATTATGGGACTTCTGCTGTGAGTTAAGCGTAGGATAAAGTTCTTTTTGCTCCACTAGCCCATGACTCAAATGTTGGGGTTAAGAGTATGAAGTAATCAACCATCGTGCATATTTCTCTATCTCTTCCTTAGCCCTCTTTTGTAAATTTTCCTATGAAGTAGTGGATCAATGTTGGTCCACAGTTATCCAAGCCAAACATCTACTTTCTATTGATCTCTTTTTTGAACTTGGGCAAATTAAACTCTCAGATATTCATCCTTCTAAATGTTCCAACACGGCTTTGGTCGCTAGAACTAAGGGACCCATTAATCAAGAGAGTTGGTGAACCCAATTTTTTTTAAAAAACTGTTGAAGCACTTTTAAAGCTTTTCTTAAATGCCCATGTAAAAGATCTGATCTTAACTCTACTTGTTCTGCTTCCATCATCTGGTTAGATCACCTACTTTGGTTTGTTTTCCAAAACCTTCCCAAATTTTCATCCGGACCTGCTCTTGGATGGGTGGGCTCCTTTCCCAGCAAAGTTAGGACTGCTCTCATTGTTTACTTTTGGTTCCATGCCTTTATGCTCGAAGCTGCCCGCAATCTAGCTCTTCACAATCCTAATACCCCTTTGCTTTCTCACTTGCTTAACACCCCTGTTTCTAATACTATTGAAGTTATTCTTAAATCCGCAAAGAATAGTGTTATTAAAAGGCTTTCCATTACCCCGAGTACTATGAAATCTTCTACAAAGAAACCTTGTATTTTTTGAGGTACGGAGGACTTCAATCAAACACCTTGGTTTAAAGACCATGACATTATGAATAAGGTTGAGTACCTTACTAACCATCTGTACATTTGTGGATTAGACAAATTAGCTCAAACAACCCACATTTATCTGTAAACATCTCATGAGACTTGTAGCACGTCAAAGACTTAAGTCCCTTGAGTTTTCTCCTTCTTCATGTACTGAAAAAGAAGTATTGGAGTTAGTGGTAAGCTTCTCACTCTCTTATGAAATTACCCCTCCTGCTAGCTCTACCTTTCCATATATTATGGGCACATATAAAGTTCACAAAAATATCTTTAGCACATAATTATATGTTTTCTAATATAGCTGATCTTATTACTAAATTACTTAAGGCCCTGGATGCTGGTATCATAGAATTCATTGAGAAACTTCACAAAGACATTTCGGTCTTCTCTCCAATCCGCACTAATGCTTACTGGATTATCCATAATCAATATGACTTTTGATAAATCTTCCAAAGCATATCTACTCTATCTATACCTTTGATATTATGTCATGTTATGAAGCTATCCCGCATCAAGGTGATAATAGTCTAATCGACTCAATTCAAAATTTTATCAGAATGATACAAAATTTAGGATATTGTGGCTTCAAGAAGCATAGAAAACAATTTATGCTTACTAAGAAACCACGGATATTGCTTTTAACTTTGAAGATTTCATAGGTCTTAACCTATTTGTTTTGAATAATTGTTTTACTAAGCTGGGAAATACTGTTTTTGTTCAAACTAAAGGCATCCCAATGGGATATTCTTGTTCGCCCCTTTGGTGTAAAATATACTTAGCATGGTTTGAATTAGAATTTATTCCAAAACTATCTAAACATAAACAAGTTGATATGCCTAAAGCCTTCTATTTGTCATTTCACTTTATGGATGATTTAGCATTTAGCAACAATATTTTTCTCTTGGATTGCCTTTCTCATAATAGGTCTATCGATCCTTCTAATCATTTGAGCATATATCCTTTGGATATGATTACCATCAAATCTACTTATAACACTTAATTTACCACTTATCTAAACACTTCTATTACCCTTAGAAGACCCTTTATTGGGGATTTTGACACACATACTAACTGGAAAAAGATCAGTTACCGTACCCAAATGTTTCGTTTATCCATGCAAATAGTAATAGACCAAAAAATGTTGCTTACAAAGTTTGTGTTTCTCAAGTGTTACCTCTTATCTATAATGCATCACATGTCTCATGGGCTTATATTGATTTACTTAAACTAATGAATCTTTTTGTAAACAATGGTTTTAATCCTAACATTATCAGTAATAACATTTTTATTTTAATTTTTTAAGAACACATTTCCTAAACTTTGATTTGACATTAATCCCCTTATTAAGGTGGAGGGTAAGTCCACTTGGTGGGCTTACCTCCCACCATATGGACTTACCCTTTGGGATGGTGGTGGCCACACACACACACACACACACAATGCAATTTTCATAAAAAATTTGTTGGATTTTGAAAAGCAAGCTTTGCTAACCAAAACCCCTTCTGCTTTAACTATTGCCTCTATTAATGGTTGGATTGCCCTTCTTGTTAATTCAAAAAACGACCAAGCCTCTTTCATAGAGGCCTTCAATAAGTTACTTTCTTCTCTACCCCTTTTTGACTTTCAGGATTCTTGTGACCTTAACTTCTATTTTTCCACCTTGCCTTCTATTGTAAACAAGCTCTTTCAAATTAACGGTCTCCCCTCCATTCCTTTAGAAATCAAATCTACTCCTGAAATCGTCAATCCCCTCCTTGACTTTGATCTTTTGGACGGTGATGAAAGAGAAGCCCTTTCTTCTTTATCATCGAAGCCTTCTTCTTCCTTTCCCTCTCGGAAAGTGATTTCTCCTTCCTATTCGGGTGCCATCCCTCTCCTCCCTCCCTGACAAATTTAGTTGGACTCTATTAGACTTGATCATAAATTATGGGACTTCTACTGTGAGTTAAGCGTAGGAACAAGATCTTTTTGCTCCACTAGCCCATGACTCAAATGTTGGGGTTAAGAGTATGAAGTAATCAACCATCGTGCATATTTCTCTATCTCTTCCTTAGCCCTCTTTTGTAAATTTTCCTATGAAGTAGTGCATCAATGTTGGTCCACAGTTATCCAAGCCAAACATCTACTTTCTATTGATCTCTTTTTTGAACTTGGGCAAATTAAACTCTCAGATATTCATCCTTCTAAATGTTCCAACACGGCTTTGGTCGCTAGAACTAAGGGACCCATTAATCAAGAGAGTTGGTGAACCCAATTTTTTTAAAAAAACTGTTGAAACACTTTTAAAACTTTTCTTAAATGCCCATGTGAAAGATCTCATCTTAACTCTACTTGTTCTGCTTCAATCATCTGGTTAGATCACCTACTTTGGTTTGTTTTCCAAAACCTTCCCAAATTTTCATCCGGACCTGCTCTTGGATGGGTGGGCTCCTTTCCCAGCAAAGTTAGGACTGCTCTTGGATGGATGGGCTCCTTTCCCAGCAAAGTTAGGACTGCTCTCATTGTTTACTGTTGGTTCCATGCCTTTATGCTCGAAGCTGCCCGCAATCTAGCTCTTCACAATCCTAATACCCCTTTGCTTTCTCACTTGCTTAACACCCCTGTTTCTAATACTATTGAAGTTATTCTTAAATCCGCAAAGAATAGTGTTATTAAAAGGCTTTCCATTACCCCGAGTACTATGAAATCTTCTACAAAGAAACCTTGTATTTTTTGAGGTACGGAGGACTTCAATCAAACACCTTGGTTTAAAGACCATGACATTATGAATAAGGTTGAGTACCTTACTAACCATCTGTACATTTGTGGATTAGACAAATTAGCTCAAACAACCCACATTTATCTGTAAACATCTCATGAGACTTGTAGCACGTCAAAGACTTAAGTCCCTTGAGTTTTCTCCTTCTTCATGTACTGAAAAAGAAGTATTGGAGTTAGTGGTAAGCTTCTCACTCTCTTATGAAATTACCCCTCCTGCTAGCTCTACCTTTCCATATATTATGGGCACATATAAAGTTCACAAAAATATCTTTAGCACATAATTATATGTTTTCTAATATAGCTGATCTTATTACTAAATTACTTAAGGCCCTGGATGCTGGTATCATAGAATTCATTGAGAAACTTCACAAAGACATTTCGGTCTTCTCTCCAATCCGCACTAATGCTTACTGGATTATCCATAATCAATATGACTTTTGATAAATCTTCCAAAGCATATCTACTCTATCTATACCTTTGATATTATGTCATGTTATGAAGCTATCCCGCATCAAGGTGATAATAGTCTAATCGACTCAATTCAAAATTTTATCAGAATGATACAAAATTTAGGATATTGTGGCTTCAAGAAGCATAGAAAACAATTTATGCTTACTAAGAAACCACGGATATTGCTTTTAACTTTGAAGATTTCATAGGTCTTAACCTATTTGTTTTGAATAATTATTTTACTAAGCTGGGAAATACTGTTTTTGTTCAAACTAAAAGCATCCCAATGGGATATTCTTGTTCGCCCCTTTGGTGTAATATATACTTAGCATGGTTTGAATTAGAATTTATTCCAAAACTATCTAAACATAAACAAGTTGATATGCCTAAAGCCTTCTATTTGTCATTTCACTTTATGGATGATTTAGCATTTAGCAACAATATTTTTCTCTTGGATTGCCTTTCTCATAATAGGTCTATTGATCCTTCTAATCATTTGAGCATATATCCTTTGGATATGATTACCATCAAATCTACTTATAACACTTAATTTACCACTTATCTAAACACTTCTATTACCCTTAGAAGACCCTTTATTGGGGATTTTGACACACATACTAACTGGAAAAAGATCAGTTACCGTACCCAAATGTTTTGTTTATCCATGCAAATAGTAATAGACCAAAAAATGTTGCTTACAAAGTTTGTGTTTCTCAAGTGTTACCTCTTATCTATAATGCATCACATGTCTCATGGGCTTATCTTGATTTACTTAAACTAATGAATCTTTTTGTAAACAATGGTTTTAATCCTAACATTATCAGTAATAACATTTTTATTTTAATTTTTTAAGAACACATTTCCTAAACTTTGATTTGACATTAATCCCCTTATTAAGGTGGAGGGTAAGTCCACTTGGTGGGCTTACCTCCCACCATATGGACTTACCCTTTGGGATGGTGGTGGCCACACACACACACACACACACAATGCAATTTTCATAAAAAATTTGTTGGATTTCGAAAAGCAAGCTTTGCTAACCAAAACCCCTTCTGCTTTAACTATTGCCTCTATTAATGGTTGGATTGCCCTTCTTGTTAATTCAGAAAACGACCAAGCCTCTTTCATAGAGGCCTTCAATAAGTTACTTTCTTCTCTACCCCTTTTTGACTTTCAGGATTCTTGTGACCTTAACTTCTATTTTTCCACCTTGCCTTCTATTGTAAACAAGCTCTTTCAAATTAACGGTCTCCCCTCCATTCCTTTAGAAATCAAATCTACTCCTGAAATCGTCAATCCCCTCCTTGACTTTGATCTTTTGGACGGTGATGAAAGAGAAGCCCTTTCTTCTTTATCATCGAAGCCTTCTTCTTTCTTTCCCTCTCGGAAAGTGATTTCTCCTTCCTATTCGGGTGCCATCCCTCTCCTCCCTCCCTGACAAATTTAGTTGGACTCTATTAGACTTGATCATAAATTATGGGACTTCTGCTGTGAGTTAAGCATAGGAACAAGATCTTTTTGCTCCACTAGCCCATGACTCAAATGTTGGGGTTAAGAGTATGAAGTAATCAACCATCGTGCATATTTCTCTATCTCTTCCTTAGCCCTCTTTTGTAAATTTTCCTATGAAGTAGTGGATCAATGTTGGTCCACAGTTATCCAAGCCAAACATCTACTTTCTATTGATCTCTTTTTTGAACTTGGGCAAATTAAACTCTCAGATATTCATCCTTCTAAATGTTCCAACACGGCTTTGGTCGCTAGAACTAAGGGACCCATTAATCAAGAGAGTTGGTGAACCCAATTGTTTTAAAAAAACTATTGAAACACTTTTAAACCTTTTCTTAAATGCCCATGTAAAAAATCTGATCTTAACTCTACTTGTTCTGCTTCCATCATCTGGTTAGATCACCTACTTTGGTTTGTTTTTCAAAACCTTCCCAAATTTTCATCCGGACCTGCTCTTGGATGGGTGGGCTCCTTTCCCAGCAAAGTTAGGACTGCTCTCATTGTTTACTTTTGGTTCCATGCCTTTATGCTCGAAGCTGCCCGCAATCTAGCTCTTCACAATCCTAATACCCCTTTGCTTTCTCACTTGCTTAACACCCCTGTTTCTCATACGTATCCTTTGGATATGATTACCATCAAATCTACTTATAACACTTAATTTACCACTTATCTAAACACTTCTATTACCCTTAGAAGACCCTTTATTGGGGATTTTGACACACATACTAACTGGAAAAAGATCAGTTACCGTACCCAAATGTTTCGTTTATCCATGCAAATAGTAATAGACCAAAAAATGTTGCTTACAAAGTTTGTGTTTCTCAAGTGTTACCTCTTATCTATAATGCATCACATGTCTCATGGGCTTATCTTGATTTACTTAAACTAATGAATCTTTTTGTAAACAATGGTTTTAATCCTAACATTATCAGTAATAACATTTTTATTTTAATTTTTTAAGAACACATTTCCTAAACTTTGATTTGACATTAATCCCCTTATTAAGGTGGAGGGTAAGTCCACTTGGTGGGCTTACCTCCCACCATATGGACTTACCCTTTGGGATGGTGGTGGCCACACACACACACACACACACACAATGCAATTTTCATAAAAAATTTGTTGGATTTTGAAAAGCAAGCTTTGCTAACCAAAACCCCTTCTGCTTTAACTATTGCCTCTATTAATGGTTGGATTGCCCTTCTTGTTAATTCAAAAAACGACCAAGCCTCTTTCATAGAGGCCTTCAATAAGTTACTTTCTTCTCTACCCCTTTTTGACTTTCAGGATTCTTGTGACCTTAACTTCTATTTTTCCACCTTGCCTTCTATTGTAAACAAGCTCTTTCAAATTAATGGTCTCCCCTCCATTCCTTTAGAAATCAAATCTACTCCTGAAATCGTCAATCCCCTCCTTGACTTTGATCTTTTGGACGGTGATGAAAGAGAAGCCCTTTCTTCTTTATCATCGAAGCCTTCTTCTTCCTTTCCCTCTCGGAAAGTGATTTCTCCTTCCTATTCGGGTGCCATCCCTCTCCTCCCTCCCTGACAAATTCAGTTGGACTCTATTAGACTTGATCATAAATTATGGGACTTCTGCTGTGAGTTAAGCGTAGGAACAAGATCTTTTTGCTCCACTAGACCATGACTCAAATGTTGGGGTTAAGAGTATGAAGTAATCAACCATCGTGCATATTTCTCTATCTCTTCCTTAGCCCTCTTTTGTAAATTTTCCTATGAAGTAGTGGATCAATGTTGGTCCACAGTTATCCAAGCCAAACATCTACTTTCTATTGATCTCTTTTTTGAACTTGGGCAAATTAAACTCTCAGATATTCATCCTTCTAAATGTTCCAACACGGCTTTGGTCGCTAGAACTAAGGGACCCATTAATCAAGAGAGTTGGTGAACCCAATTTTTTTTTAAAAACTGTTGAAACACTTTTAAACCTTTTCTTAAATGCCCATGTAAAAGATCTGATCTAAACTCTACTTGTTCTGCTTCCATCATCTGGTTAGATCACCTACTTTGGTTTGTTTTCCAAAACCTTCCCAAATTTTCATCCGGACCTGCTCTTGGATGGGTGGGCTCCTTTCCCAGCAAAGTTAGGACTGCTCTCATTGTTTACTTTTGGTTCCATGCCTTTATGCTCGAAGCTGCCCGCAATCTAGCTCTTCACAATCCTAATACCCCTTTGCTTTCTCACTTGCTTAGCACCCCTGTTTCTAATACTATTGAAGTTATTCTTAAATCCGCAAAGAATAGTGTTATTAAAAGGCTTTCCATTACCCCGAGTACTATGAAATCTTCTACAAAGAAACCTTGTATTTTTTGAGGTACGGAGGACTTCAATCAGACACCTTGGTTTAAAGACCATGACATTATGAATAAGGTTGAGTACCTTACTAACCATCTGTACATTTGTGGATTAGACAAATTAGCTCAAACAACCCACATTTATCTGTAAACATCTCATGAGACTTGTAGCACGTCAAAGACTTAAGTCCCTTGAGTTTTCTCCTTCTTCATGTACTGAAAAAGAAGTATTGGAGTTAGTGGTAAGCTTCTCACTCTCTTATGAAATTACCCCTCCTGCTAGCTCTACCTTTCCATATATTATGGGCACATATAAAGTTCACAAAAATATCTTTAGATGGCTAACTAATGCACATAATTGTATGTTTTCTAATATAGCTGATCTTATTACTAAATTAGCTGATCTTATAATCGTATGTTTTCTAATATAGCTGATCTTATTACTAAATTACTTAAGGCCCTGGATGCTGGTATCATAGAATTCATTGAGAAACTTCACAAAGACATTTCGGTCTTCTCTCCAATCCGCACTAATGCTTACTCGATTATCCATAATCAATATGACTTTTGATAAATCTTCCAAAGCATATCTACTCTATCTATACCTTTGATATTATGTCATGTTATGAAGCTATCCCGCATCAAGGTGATAATAGTCTAATCGACTCAATTCAAAATTTTATCAGAATGATACAAAATTTAGGATATTGTGGCTTCAAGAAGCATAGAAAATAATTTATGCTTACTAAGAAACCACGGATATTGCTTTTAACTTTGTAGATTTCATAGGTCTTAACCTATTTGTTTTGAATAATTATTTTACTAAGCTGGTAAATACTGTTTTTGTTCAAACTAAAAGCATCCCAATGGGATATTCTTGTTCGCCCCTTTGGTGTAATATATACTTAGCATGGTTTGAATTAGAATTTATTCCAAAACTATCTAAACATAAACAAGTTGATATGCCTAAAGCCTTCTATTTGTCATTTCACTTTATGGATGATTTAGCATTTAGCAACAATATTTTTCTCTTGGATTGCCTTTCTCATAATAGGTCTATTGATCCTTCTAATCATTTGAGCATATATCCTTTGGATATGATTACCATCAAATCTACTTATAACACTTAATTTACCACTTATCTAAACACTTCTATTACCCTTAGAAGACCCTTTATTGGGGATTTTGACACACATACTAACTGGAAAAAGATCAGTTACCGTACCCAAATGTTTTGTTTATCCATGCAAATAGTAATAGACCAAAAAATGTTGCTTACAAAGTTTGTGTTTCTCAAGTGTTACCTCTTATCTATAATGCATCACATGTCTCATGGGCTTATCTTGATTTACTTAAACTAATGAATCTTTTTGTAAACAATGGTTTTAATCCTAACATTATCAGTAATAACATTTTTATTTTAATTCTTTAAGAACACATTTCCTAAACTTTGATTTGACATTAATCCCCTTATTAAGGTGGAGGGTAAGTCCACTTGGTGGGCTTACCTCCCACCATATGGACTTACCCTTTGGGATGGTGGTGGCCACACACACACACACACACACAATGCAATTTTCATAAAAAATTTGTTGGATTTTGAAAAGCAAGCTTTGCTAACCAAAACCCCTTCTGCTTTAACTATTGCCTCTATTAATGGTTCGATTGCCCTTCTTGTTAATTCAGAAAACGACCAAGCCTCTTTCATAGAGGCCTTCAATAAGTTACTTTCTTCTCTACCCCTTTTTGACTTTCAGGATTCTTGTGACCTTAACTTCTATTTTTCCACCTTGCCTTCTATTGTAAACAAGCTCTTTCAAATTAACGGTCTCCCCTCCATTCCTTTAGAAATCAAATCTACTCCTGAAATCGTCAATCCCCTCCTTGACTTTGATCTTTTGGACGGTGATGAAAGAGAAGCCCTTTCTTCTTTATCATCGAAGCCTTCTTCTTCCTTTCCCTCTCGGAAAGTGATTTCTCCTTCCTATTCGGGTGCCATCCCTCTCCTCCCTCCCTGACAAATTTAGTTGGACTCTATTAGACTTGATCATAAATTATGGGACTTCTGCTGTGAGTTAAGCATAGGAACAAGATCTTTTTGCTCCACTAGCCCATGACTCAAATGTTGGGGTTAAGAGTATGAAGTAATCAACCATCGTGCATATTTCTCTATCTCTTCCTTAGCCCTCTTTTGTAAATTTTCCTATGAAGTAGTGGATCAATGTTGGTCCACAGTTATCCAAGCCAAACATCTACTTTCTATTGATCTCTTTTTTGAACTTGGGCAAATTAAACTCTCAGATATTCATCCTTCTAAATGTTCCAACACGGCTTTGGTCGCTAGAACTAAGGGAACCATTAATCAAGAGAGTTGGTGAACCCAATTTTTTTTAAAAAACTATTGAAACACTTTTAAGCCCTTTCTTAAATGCCCATGTAAAAAATCTGATCTTAACTCTACTTGTTCTGCTTCCATCATCTGGTTAGATCACCTACTTTGGTTTGTTTTCCAAAACCTTCCCAAATTTTCATCCGGACCTGCTCTTGGATGGGTGGGCTCCTTTCCCAGCAAAGTTAGGACTGCTCTCATTGTTTACTTTTGGTTCCATGCCTTTATGCTCGAAGCTACCCGCAATCTAGCTCTTCACAATCCTAATACCCCTTTGCTTTCTCACTTGCTTAACACCCCTGTTTCTAATACGTATCCTTTGGATATGATTACCATCAAATCTACTTATAACACTTAATTTACCACTTATCTAAACACTTCTATTACCCTTAGAAGACCCTTTATTGGGGATTTTGACACACATACTAACTGGAAAAAGATCAGTTACCGTACCCAAATGTTTCGTTTATCCATGCAAATAGTAATAGACCAAAAAATGTTGCTTACAAAGTTTGTGTTTCTCAAGTGTTACCTCTTATCTATAATGCATCACATGTCTCATGGGCTTATCTTGATTTACTTAAACTAATGAATCTTTTTGTAAACAATGGTTTTAATCCTAACATTATCAGTAATAACATTTTTATTTTAATTTTTTAAGAACACATTTCCTAAACTTTGATTTGACATTAATCCCCTTATTAAGGTGGAGGGTAAGTCCACTTGGTGGGCTTACCTCCCACCATATGGACTTACCCTTTGGGATGGTGGTGGCCACACACACACACACACACACACAATGCAATTTTCATAAAAAATTTGTTGGATTTTGAAAAGCAAGCTTTGCTAACCAAAACCCCTTCTGCTTTAACTATTGCCTCTATTAATGGTTGGATTGCCCTTCTTGTTAATTCAAAAAACGACCAAGCCTCTTTCATAGAGGCCTTCAATAAGTTACTTTCTTCTCTACCCCTTTTTGACTTTCAGGATTCTTGTGACCTTAACTTCTATTTTTCCACCTTGCCTTCTATTGTAAACAAGCTCTTTCAAATTAATGGTCTCCCCTCCATTCCTTTAGAAATCAAATCTACTCCTGAAATCGTCAATCCCCTCCTTGACTTTGATCTTTTGGACGGTGATGAAAGAGAAGCCCTTTCTTCTTTATCATCGAAGCCTTCTTCTTCCTTTCCCTCTCGGAAAGTGATTTCTCCTTCCTATTCGGGTGCCATCCCTCTCCTCCCTCCCTGACAAATTCAGTTGGACTCTATTAGACTTGATCATAAATTATGGGACTTCTGCTGTGAGTTAAGCGTAGGAACAAGATCTTTTTGCTCCACTAGACCATGACTCAAATGTTGGGGTTAAGAGTATGAAGTAATCAACCATCGTGCATATTTCTCTATCTCTTCCTTAGCCCTCTTTTGTAAATTTTCCTATGAAGTAGTGGATCAATGTTGGTCCACAGTTATCCAAGCCAAACATCTACTTTCTATTGATCTCTTTTTTGAACTTGGGCAAATTAAACTCTCAGATATTCATCCTTCTAAATGTTCCAACACGGCTTTGGTCGCTAGAACTAAGGGACCCATTAATCAAGAGAGTTGGTGAACCCAATTTTTTTTTAAAAACTGTTGAAACACTTTTAAACCTTTTCTTAAATGCCCATGTAAAAGATCTGATCTAAACTCTACTTGTTCTGCTTCCATCATCTGGTTAGATCACCTACTTTGGTTTGTTTTCCAAAACCTTCCCAAATTTTCATCCGGACCTGCTCTTGGATGGGTGGGCTCCTTTCCCAGCAAAGTTAGGACTGCTCTCATTGTTTACTTTTGGTTCCATGCCTTTATGCTCGAAGCTGCCCGCAATCTAGCTCTTCACAATCCTAATACCCCTTTGCTTTCTCACTTGCTTAGCACCCCTGTTTCTAATACTATTGAAGTTATTCTTAAATCCGCAAAGAATAGTGTTATTAAAAGGCTTTCCATTACCCCGAGTACTATGAAATCTTCTACAAAGAAACCTTGTATTTTTTGAGGTACGGAGGACTTCAATCAAACACCTTGGTTTAAAGACCATGACATTATGAATAAGGTTGAGTACCTTACTAACCATCTGTACATTTGTGGATTAGACAAATTAGCTCAAACAACCCACATTTATCTGTAAACATCTCATGAGACTTGTAGCACGTCAAAGACTTAAGTCCCTTGAGTTTTCTCCTTCTTCATGTACTGAAAAAGAAGTATTGGAGTTAGTGGTAAGCTTCTCACTCTCTTATGAAATTACCCCTCCTGCTAGCTCTACCTTTCCATATATTATGGGCACATATAAAGTTCACAAAAATATCTTTAGATGGCTAACTAATGCACATAATTGTATGTTTTCTAATATAGCTGATCTTATTACTAAATTAGCTGATCTTATAATCGTATGTTTTCTAATATAGCTGATCTTATTACTAAATTACTTAAGGCCCTGGATGCTGGTATCATAGAATTCATTGAGAAACTTCACAAAGACATTTCGGTCTTCTCTCCAATCCGCACTAATGCTTACTCGATTATCCATAATCAATATGACTTTTGATAAATCTTCCAAAGCATATCTACTCTATCTATACCTTTGATATTATGTCATGTTATGAAGCTATCCCGCATCAAGGTGATAATAGTCTAATCGACTCAATTCAAAATTTTATCAGAATGATACAAAATTTAGGATATTGTGGCTTCAAGAAGCATAGAAAATAATTTATGCTTACTAAGAAACCACGGATATTGCTTTTAACTTTGTAGATTTCATAGGTCTTAACCTATTTGTTTTGAATAATTATTTTACTAAGCTGGTAAATACTGTTTTTGTTCAAACTAAAAGCATCCCAATGGGATATTCTTGTTCGCCCCTTTGGTGTAATATATACTTAGCATGGTTTGAATTAGAATTTATTCCAAAACTATCTAAACATAAACAAGTTGATATGCCTAAAGCCTTCTATTTGTCATTTCACTTTATGGATGATTTAGCATTTAGCAACAATATTTTTCTCTTGGATTGCCTTTCTCATAATAGGTCTATTGATCCTTCTAATCATTTGAGCATATATCCTTTGGATATGATTACCATCAAATCTACTTATAACACTTAATTTACCACTTATCTAAACACTTCTATTACCCTTAGAAGACCCTTTATTGGGGATTTTGACACACATACTAACTGGAAAAAGATCAGTTACCGTACCCAAATGTTTTGTTTATCCATGCAAATAGTAATAGACCAAAAAATGTTGCTTACAAAGTTTGTGTTTCTCAAGTGTTACCTCTTATCTATAATGCATCACATGTCTCATGGGCTTATCTTGATTTACTTAAACTAATGAATCTTTTTGTAAACAATGGTTTTAATCCTAACATTATCAGTAATAACATTTTTATTTTAATTCTTTAAGAACACATTTCCTAAACTTTGATTTGACATTAATCCCCTTATTAAGGTGGAGGGTAAGTCCACTTGGTGGGCTTACCTCCCACCATATGGACTTACCCTTTGGGATGGTGGTGGCCACACACACACACACACACACAATGCAATTTTCATAAAAAATTTGTTGGATTTTGAAAAGCAAGCTTTGCTAACCAAAACCCCTTCTGCTTTAACTATTGCCTCTATTAATGGTTCGATTGCCCTTCTTGTTAATTCAGAAAACGACCAAGCCTCTTTCATAGAGGCCTTCAATAAGTTACTTTCTTCTCTACCCCTTTTTGACTTTCAGGATTCTTGTGACCTTAACTTCTATTTTTCCACCTTGCCTTCTATTGTAAACAAGCTCTTTCAAATTAACGGTCTCCCCTCCATTCCTTTAGAAATCAAATCTACTCCTGAAATCGTCAATCCCCTCCTTGACTTTGATCTTTTGGACGGTGATGAAAGAGAAGCCCTTTCTTCTTTATCATCGAAGCCTTCTTCTTCCTTTCCCTCTCGGAAAGTGATTTCTCCTTCCTATTCGGGTGCCATCCCTCTCCTCCCTCCCTGACAAATTTAGTTGGACTCTATTAGACTTGATCATAAATTATGGGACTTCTGCTGTGAGTTAAGCATAGGAACAAGATCTTTTTGCTCCACTAGCCCATGACTCAAATGTTGGGGTTAAGAGTATGAAGTAATCAACCATCGTGCATATTTCTCTATCTCTTCCTTAGCCCTCTTTTGTAAATTTTCCTATGAAGTAGTGGATCAATGTTGGTCCACAGTTATCCAAGCCAAACATCTACTTTCTATTGATCTCTTTTTTGAACTTGGGCAAATTAAACTCTCAGATATTCATCCTTCTAAATGTTCCAACACGGCTTTGGTCGCTAGAACTAAGGGAACCATTAATCAAGAGAGTTGGTGAACCCAATTTTTTTTAAAAAACTATTGAAACACTTTTAAGCCCTTTCTTAAATGCCCATGTAAAAAATCTGATCTTAACTCTACTTGTTCTGCTTCCATCATCTGGTTAGATCACCTACTTTGGTTTGTTTTCCAAAACCTTCCCAAATTTTCATCCGGACCTGCTCTTGGATGGGTGGGCTCCTTTCCCAGCAAAGTTAGGACTGCTCTCATTGTTTACTTTTGGTTCCATGCCTTTATGCTCGAAGCTGCCCGCAATCTAGCTCTTCACAATCCTAATACCCCTTTGCTTTCTCACTTGCTTAACACCCCTGTTTCTAATACGTATCCTTTGGATATGATTACCATCAAATCTACTTATAACACTTAATTTACCACTTATCTAAACACTTCTATTACCCTTAGAAGACCCTTTATTGGGGATTTTGACACACATACTAACTGGAAAAAGATCAGTTACCGTACCCAAATGTTTCGTTTATCCATGCAAATAGTAATAGACCAAAAAATGTTGCTTACAAAGTTTGTGTTTCTCAAGTGTTACCTCTTATCTATAATGCATCACATGTCTCATGGGCTTATCTTGATTTACTTAAACTAATGAATCTTTTTGTAAACAATGGTTTTAATCCTAACATTATCAGTAATAACATTTTTATTTTAATTTTTTAAGAACACATTTCCTAAACTTTGATTTGACATTAATCCCCTTATTAAGGTGGAGGGTAAGTCCACTTGGTGGGCTTACCTCCCACCATATGGACTTACCCTTTGGGATGGTGGTGGCCACACACACACACACACACACACAATGCAATTTTCATAAAAAATTTGTTGGATTTTGAAAAGCAAGCTTTGCTAACCAAAACCCCTTCTGCTTTAACTATTGCCTCTATTAATGGTTGGATTGCCCTTCTTGTTAATTCAAAAAACGACCAAGCCTCTTTCATAGAGGCCCTCAATAAGTTACTTTCTTCTCTACCCCTTTTTGACTTTCACGATTCTTGTGACCTTAACTTCTATTTTTCCACCTTGCCTTCTATTGTAAACAAGCTCTTTCAAATTAACGGTCTCCCCTCCATTCCTTTAGAAATCAAATCTACTCCTGAAATCGTCAATCCCCTCCTTGACTTTGATCTTTTGGACGGTGATGAAAGAGAAGCCCTTTCTTCTTTATCATCGAAGCCTTCTTCTTCCTTTCCCTCTCGGAAAGTGATTTCTCCTTCCTATTCGGGTGCCATCCCTCTCCTCCCTCCCTGACAAATTTAGTTGGACTCTATTAGACTTGATCATAAATTATGCGACTTCTGCTGTGAGTTAAGCGTAGGAACAAGATCTTTTTGCTCCACTAGACCATGACTCAAATGTTGGGGTTAAGAGTATGAAGTAATCAACCATCGTGCATATTTCTCTATCTCTTCCTTAGCCCTCTTTTGTAAATTTTCCTATGAAGTAGTGGATCAATGTTGGTCCACAGTTATCCAAGCCAAACATCTACTTTCTATTGATCTCTTTGACCTTAACTCCTATTTTTCCACCTTGCCTTCTATTGTAAACAAGCTCTTTCAAATAGACGGTCTCCCCTCCATTCCTTTAGAAATCAAATCTACTCTTGAAATCGTCAATCCCCTCCTTGACTTTGATCTTTTGGACGGTGATGAAAGAGAAGCCCTTTCTTCTTTATCATCGAAGCCTTCTTCTTCCTTTCCCTCTCGGAAAGTGATTTCTCCTTCCTATTCGGGTGCCATCCCTCTCCTCCCTCCCTAACAAATTTAGTTGGACTCTATTAGACTTGATCATAAATTATGGGACTTCTGCTGTGAGTTAAGCGTAGGAACAAGATCTTTTTGCTCCACTAGACCATGACTCAAATGTTGGGGTTAAGAGTATGAAGTAATCAACCATCGTGCATATTTCTCTATCTCTTCCTTAGCCCTCTTTTGTAAATTTTCCTATGAAGTAGTGGATCAATGTTGGTCCACAGTTATCCAAGCCAAACATCTACTTTCTATTGATTTCTTTTTTGAACATGGGCAAATTAAACTCTCAGATATTCATCCTTCTAAATGTTCCAACACGGCTTTGGTCGCTAGAACTAAGGGACCCATTAATCAAGAGAGTTGGTGAACCCAATTTTTTTTAAAAAACTGTTGAAACACTTTTAAACCTTTTCTTAAATGCCCATGTAAAAGATCTGATCTTAACTCTACTTGTTCTCCTTCCATCATCTGGTTAGATCACCTACTTTGGTTTGTTTTCCAAAACCTTCCCAAATTTTCATCCGGACCTGCTCTTGGATGGGTGGTCTCCTTTCCCAGCGAAGTTAGGACTGCTCTCATTTTTTACTTTTGGTTCCATGCCTTTATGCTCGAAGCTGCCCGCAATCTAGCTCTTTACAATCCTAATACCCCTTTGCTTTCTCACTTGCTTAACACCCCCGTTTCTAATACTATTGAAGTTATTCTTAAATCCGCAAAGAATAGTGTTATTAAAAGGATTTCCATTACCCCGAGTACTATGAAATCTTCTACAAAGAAACCTTGTATTTTTTGAGGTACGGAGGACTTCAATCAAACACCTTGGTTTAAAGACCATGACATTATGAATAAGGTTGAGTACCTTACTAACCATCTGTACATTTGTGGATTAGACAAATTAGCTCAAACAACCCACATTTATCTGTAAACATCTCATGAGACTTGTAGCACGTCAAAGACTTAAGTCCCTTGAGTTTTCTCCTTCTTCATGTACTGAAAAAGAAGTATTGGAGTTAGTGGTAAGCTTCTCACTCTCTTATGAAATTACCCCTCCTGCTAGCTCTACCTTTCCATATATTATGGGCACATATAAAGTTCACAAAAATATCTTTAGCACATAATTGTATGTTTTCTAATATAGCTGATCTTATTACTAAATTAGTTAAGACCCTGGATGCTGGTATCATAGAATTCATTGAGAAACTTCACAAAGACATTTCGGTCTTCTCTCCAATCCGCACTAATGCTTACTGGATTATCCATAATCAATATGACTTTTGATAAATCTTCCAAAGCATATCTACTCTATCTATACCTTTGATATTATGTCATGTTATGAAGCTATCCCGCATCAAGGTGATAATAGTCTAATCGACTCAATTCAAAATTTTATCAGAATGATGCAAAATTTAGGATATTGTGGCTTCAAGAAGCATAGAAAACAATTTATGCTTACTAAGAAACCGCGGATGTTGCTTTTAACTTTGAAGATTTCATAGGTCTTAACCTATTTGTTTTGAATAATTGTTTTACTAAGCTGGGAAATACTGTTTTTGTTCAAACTAAAGGCATCCCAATGGGATATTCTTGTTCGCCCCTTTGGTGTAAAATATACTTAGCATGGTTTGAATTAGAATTTATTCCAAAACTATCTAAACATAAACAAGTTGATATGCCTAAAGCCTTCTATTTGTCATTTCACTTTATGGATGATTTAGCATTTAGCAACAATATTTTTCTCTTGGATTGCCTTTCTCATAATAGGTCTATTGATCCTTCTAATCATTTGAGCATATATCCTTTGGATATGATTACCATCAAATCTACTTATAACACTTAATTTACCACTTATCTAAACACTTCCATTACCCTTAGAAGACCCTTTATTGGGGATTTTGACACACATACTAACTGGAAAAAGATCAGTTACCGTACCCAAATGTTTCGTTTATCCATGCAAATAGTAATAGATCAAAAAATGTTGCTTACAAAGTTTGTGTTTCTCAAGTGTTACCTCTTATCTATAATGCATCACATGTCTCATGGGCTTATCTTGATTTACTTAAACTAATGAATCTTTTTGTAAACAATGGTTTTAATCCTAACATTATCAGTAATAACATTTTTATTTTAATTTTTTAAGAACACATTTCCTAAACTTTGATTTGACATTAATCCCCTTATTAAGGTGGAGGGTAAGTCCACTTGGTGGGCTTACCTCCCACCATATGGACTTACCCTTTGGGATGGTGGTGGCCACACACACACACACACACACACAATGCAATTTTCATAAAAAATTTGTTGGATTTTGAAAAGCAAGCTTTGCTAACCAAAACCCCTTCTGCTTTAACTATTGCCTCTATTAATGGTTGGATTGCCCTTCTTGTTAATTCAAAAAACGACCAAGCCTCTTTCATAGAGGCCTTCAATAAGTTACTTTCTTCTCTACCCCTTTTTGACTTTCACGATTCTTGTGACCTTAACTTCTATTTTTCCACCTTGCCTTCTATTGTAAACAAGCTCTTTCAAATTAACGGTCTCCCCTCCATTCCTTTAGAAATCAAATCTACTCCTGAAATCGTCAATCCCCTCCTTGACTTTGATCTTTTGGACGGTGATGAAAGAGAAGCCCTTTCTTCTTTATCATCGAAGCCTTCTTCTTCCTTTCCCTCTCGGAAAGTGATTTCTCCTTCCTATTCGGGTGCCATCCCTCTCCTCCCTCCCTGACAAACTTAGTTGAACTCTATTAGACTTGATCATAAATTATGGGACTTCTGCTCTGAGTTAAGCGTAGGATCAAGTTCTTTTTGCTCCACTAGCCCATGACTCAAATGTTGGGGTTAAGAGTATGAAGTAATCAACCATCGTGCATATTTCTCTATCTCTTCCTTAGCCCTCTTTTGTAAATTTTCCTATGAAGTAGTGGATCAATGTTGGTCCACAGTTATCCAAGCCAAACATCTACTTTCTATTGATCTCTTTTTTGAACTTGGGCAAATTAAACTCTCAGATATTCATCCTTCTAAATGTTCCAACACGGCTTTGGTCGCTAGAACTAAGGGACCCATTAATCAAGAGAGTTGGTGAACCCAATTTTTTTAAAAAAACTGTTGAAACACTTTTAAACCTTTTCTTAAATGCCCATGTAAAAGATCTGATCTTAATTCTTCTTGTTCTGCTTCCATCATCTGGTTAGATCACCTACTTTGGTTTGTTTTCCAAAACCTTCCCAAATTTTCATCCGGACCTGCTCTTGGATGGGTGGGCTCCTTTCCCAACGAAGTTAGGACTGCTCTCATTGTTTACTTTTGGTTCCATGCCTTTATGCTCGAAGCTGCCCGCAATCTAGCTCTTTACAATCCTAATACCCCTTTGCTTTCTCACTTGCTTAACACTCCTGTTTCTAATACTATTGAAGTTATTCTTAAATCCGCAAAGAATAGTGTTATTAAAAGGCTTTCCATTACCCCGAGTACTATGAAATCTTCTACAAAGAAACCTTGTATTTTTTGAGGTACGGAGGACTTCAATCAAACACCTTGGTTTAAAGACCATGACATTATGAATAAGGTTGAGTACCTTACTAACCATCTGTACATTTGTGGATTAGACAAATTAGCTCAAACAACCCACATTTATCTGTAAACATCTCATGAGACTTGTAGCACGTCAAAGACTTAAGTCCCTTGAGTTTTCTCCTTTTTCATGTACTGAAAAAGAAGTATTGAAGTTAGTGGTAAGCTTCTCACTCTCTTATGAAATTACCCCTCCTGCTAGCTCTACCTTTCCATATATTATGGGCACATATAAAGTTCACAAAAATATCTTTAGATGGCTAACTAATGCACATAATTGTATGTTTTCTAATATAACTGATCTTATTACTAAATTACTTAAGGCCCTGGATGCTGGTATCATAGAATTCATTGAGAAACTTCACAAAGACATTTCGGTCTTCTCTCCAATCCGCACTAATGCTTACTGGATTATCCATAATCAATATGACTTTTGATAAATCTTCCAAAGCATATCTACTCTATCTATACCTTTGATATTATGTCATGTTATGAAGCTATCTCGCATCAAGGTGATAATAGTCCAATCGACTCAATTCAAAATTTTATCAGAATGATACAAAATTTAGGATATTGTGGCTTCAAGAAGCATAGAAAACAATTTATGCTTACTAAGAAACCACGGATATTGCTTTTAACTTTGAAGATTTCATAGGTCTTAACCTATTTGTTTTGAATAATTGTTTTACTAAGCTGGGAAATACTGTTTTTGTTCAAACTATGGGATATTCTTGTTCGCCCCTTTGGTGTAATATATACTTAGCATGGTTTGAATTAGAATTTATTCCAAAACTATCTAAACATAAACAAGTTGATATGCCTAAAGCCTTCTCTTTGTCATTTCACTTTATGGATGATTTAGCATTTAGCAACAATATTTTTCTCTTGGATTGCCTTTCTCATAATAGGTCTATTGATCCTTCTTATCATTTGAGCATATATCCTTTGGATATGATTACCATCAAATCTACTTATAACACTTAATTTACCACTTATCTAAACACTTCTATTACCCTTAGAAGACCCTTTATTGGGGATTTTGACACACATACTAACTGGAAAAAGATCAGTTACCGTACCCAAATGTTTCGTTTATCCATGCAAATAGTAATAGACCAAAAAATATTACTTACAAAGTTTGTGTTTCTCAAGTGTTACCTCTTATCTACTATAATGCATCACATGTCTCATGGGCTTATCTTGATTTACTTAAACTAATGAATCTTTTTGTAAACAATGGTTTTAATCCTAACATTATCAGTAACAACATTTTTACTTTAATTTTTTAAGAACACATTTCCTAAACTTTGATTTGACATTAATCCCCTTATTAAGGTGGAGGGTAAGTCCACTTGGTGGGCTTACCTCCCACCATATGGACTTACCCTTTGGGATGGTGGTGGCCACACACACACACACACAATGCAATGCAATTTTCATAAAAAATTTGTTGGATTCTGAAAAGCAAGCTTTGCTAACTCCTTTCCCAGCGAAGTTAGGACTGCTCTCATTGTTTACTTTTGGTTTCATGCCTTTATGCTCGAAGCTGCCCGCAATCTAGCTCTTTACAATCCTAATACCCCTTTGCTTTCTCACTTGCTTAACACCCCTGTTTCTAATACTATTGAAGTTATTCTTAAATCCGCAAAGAATAGTGTTATTAAAAGGCTTTCCATTACCCCGAGTACTAAGAAATCTTCTACAAAGAAACCTTGTATTTTTTGAGGTACGGTGGACTTCAATCAAACACCTTGGTTTAAAGACCATGACATTATGAATAAGGTTGAGTACCTTACTAACCATCTGTACATTTGTGGATTAGACAAATTAGCTCAAACAACCCACATTTATCTGTAAACATCCCATGAGACTTGTAGCACGTCAAAGACTTAAGTCCCTTGAGTTTTCTCCTTCTTCATGTACTTAAAAGAAGTATTGGAGTTGGTGGTAAGCTTCTCACTCTCTTATGAAATTACCCCTCCTGCTAGCTCTACCTTTCCATATATTATGGGCACATATAAAGTTCACAAAAATATCTTTAGCACATAATTGTATGTTTTCTAATATAGCTGATCTTATTACTGAATTACTTAAGGCCCTGGATGCTGGTATCATAGAATTCATTGAGAAACTTCACAAAGACATTTCGGTCTTCTCTCCAATCCGCACTAATGCTTACTGGATTATCCATAATCAATATGACTTTTGATAAATCTTCCAAAGCATATCTACTCTATCTATACCTTTGATATTATGTCATGTTATGAAGCTATCCCGCATCAAGGTGATAATAGTCTAATCGACTCAATTCAAAATTTTATCAGAATGATGCAAAATTTAGGATATTGTGGCTTCAAGAAGCATAGAAAACAATTTATGCTTACTAAGAAACGGCGGATGTTGCTTTTAACTTTGAAGATTTCATAGGTCTTAACCTATTTGTTTTGAATAATTGTTTTACTAAGCTGGGAAATACTGTTTTTGTTCAAACTAAAGGCATCCCAATGGGATATTCTTGTTCGCTTCTTTGGTGTAAAATATACTTAGCATGGTTTGAATTAGAATTTATTCCAAAACTATCTAAACATAAAGAAGTTGATATGCCTAAAGCCTTCTATTTGTCATTTCACTTTATGGATGATTTAGCATTTAGCAACAATATTTTTCTCTTGGATTGCCTTTCTCATAATAGGTCTATTGATCCTTCTAATCATTTGAGCATATATCCTTTGGATATGATTACCATCAAATCTACTTATAACACTTAATTTACCACTTATCTAAACACTTCTATTACCCTTAGAAGACCCTTTATTGGGGATTTTGACACACATACTAACTGGAAAAAGATCAGTTACCGTACCCAAATGTTTCGTTTATCCATGCAAATAGTAATAGACCAAAAAATGTTGAGCTTACAAAGTTTGTGTTTCTCAAGTGTTACCTCTTATCTATAATGCATCACATGTCTCATGGGCTTATCTTGATTTACTTAAACTAATGAATCTTTTTGTAAACAATGGTTTTAATCCTAACATTATCAGTAATAACATTTTTATTTTAATTTTTTAAGAACACATTTCCTAAACTTTGATTTGACATTAATCCCCTTATTAAGGTGGAGGGTAAGTCCACTTGGTGGGCTTACCTCCCACCATATGGACTTACCCTTTGGGATGGTGGTGGCCACACACACACACACACACACACACACAATGCAATTTTCATAAAAAATTTGTTGGATTTTGAAAAGCAAGCTTTGCTAACCAAAACCCCTTCTGCTTTAACTATTGCCTCTATTAATGGTTGGATTGCCCTTCTTGTTAATTCAAAAAACGACCAAGCCTCTTTCATAGAGGCCTTCAATAAGTTACTTTCTTCTCTACCCCTTTTTGACTTTCACGATTCTTGTGACCTTAACTTCTATTTTTCCACCTTGCCTTCTATTGTAAACAAGCTCTTTCAAATTAACGGTCTCCCCTCCATTCCTTTAGAAATCAAATCTACTCCTGAAATCGTCAATCCCCTCCTTGACTTTGATCTTTTGGACGGTGATGAAAGAGAAGCCCTTTCTTCTTTATCATTGAAGCCTTCTTCTTCCTTTCCCTCTCGGAAAGTGATTTCTCCTTCCTATTCGGGTGCCATCCCTCTCCTCCCTCCCTGACAAATTTAGTTGAACTCTATTAGACTTGATCATAAATTATGGGACTTCTGCTGTGAGTTAAGCGTAGGATCAAGTTCTTTTTGCTCCACTAGCCCATGACTCAAATGTTGGGGTTAAGAGTATGAAGTAATCAACCATCGTGCATATTTCTCTATCTCTTCCTTAGCCCTCTTTTGTAAATTTTCCTATGAAGTAGTGGATCAATGTTGGTCCACAGTTATCCAAGCCAAACATCTACTTTCTATTGATCTCTTTTTTGAACTTGGGCAAATTAAACTCTTAGATATTCATCCTTCTAAATGTTCCAACACGGCTTTGGTCGCTAGAACTAAGGGACCCATTAATCAAGAGAGTTGGTGAACCCAATTTTTTTTAAAAAACTGTTGAAACACTTTTAAACCTTTTCTTAAATGCCCATGTAAAAGATCTGATCTTAATTCTTCTTGTTCTGCTTCCATCATCTGGTTAGATCACCTACTTTGGTTTGTTTTCCAAAACCTTCCCAAATTTTCATCCGGACCTGCTCTTGGATGGGTGGGCTCCTTTCCCAGCGAAGTTAGGACTGCTCTCATTGTTTACTTTTGGTTCCATGCCTTTATGCTCGAAGCTGCCCGCAATCTAGCTCTTTACAATCCTAATACCCCTTTGCTTTCTCACTTGCTTAACACCCCTGTTTCTAATACTATTGAAGTTATTCTTAAATCCGCAAAGAATAGTGTTATTAAAAGGATTTCCATTACCCCGAGTACTATGAAATCTTCTACAAAGAAACCTTGTATTTTTTGAGGTACGGAGGACTTCAATCAAACACCTTGGTTTAAAGACCATGACATTATGAATAAGGTTGAGTACCTTACTAACCATCTGTACATTTGTGGATTAGACAAATTAGCTCAAACAACCCACATTTATCTGTAAACATCTCATGAGACTTGTAGCACGTCAAAGACTTAAGTCCCTTGAGTTTTCTCCTTTTTCATGTACTGAAAAAGAAGTATTGAAGTTAGTGGTAAGCTTCTCACTCTCTTATGAAATTACCCCTCCTGCTAGCTCTACCTTTCCATATATTATGGGCACATATAAAGTTCACAAAAATATCTTTAGATGGCTAACTAATGCACATAATTGTATGTTTTCTAATATAACTGATCTTATTACTAAATTACTTAAGGCCCTGGATGCTGGTATCATAGAATTCATTGAGAAACTTCACAAAGACATTTCGGTCTTCTCTCCAATCCGCACTAATGCTTACTGGATTATCCATAATCAATATGACTTTTGATAAATCTTCCAAAGCATATCTACTCTATCTATACCTTTGATATTATGTCATGTTATGAAGCTATCTCGCATCAAGGTGATAATAGTCCAATCGACTCAATTCAAAATTTTATCAGAATGATACAAAATTTAGGATATTGTGGCTTCAAGAAGCATAGAAAACAATTTATGCTTACTAAGAAACCACGGATATTGCTTTTAACTTTGAAGATTTCATAGCTCTTAACCTATTTGTTTTGAATAATTGTTTTACTAAGCTGGGAAATACTATTTTTGTTCAAACTATGGGATATTCTTGTTCGCCCCTTTGGTGTAATATATACTTAGCATGGTTTGAATTAGAATTTATTCCAAAACTATCTAAACATAAACAAGTTGATATGCCTAAAGCCTTCTCTTTGTCATTTCACTTTATGGATGATTTAGCATTTAGCAACAATATTTTTCTCTTGGATTGCCTTTCTCATAATAGGTCTATTGATCCTTCTTATCATTTGAGCATATATCCTTTGGATATGATTACCATCAAATCTACTTATAACACTTAATTTACCACTTATCTAAACACTTCTATTACCCTTAGAAGACCCTTTATTGGGGATTTTGACACACATACTAACTGGAAAAAGATCAGTTACCGTACCCAAATGTTTCGTTTATCCATGCAAATAGTAATAGACCAAAAAATATTACTTACAAAGTTTGTGTTTCTCAAGTGTTACCTCTTATCTACTATAATGCATCACATGTCTCATGGGCTTATCTTGATTTACTTAAACTAATGAATCTTTTTGTAAACAATGGTTTTAATCCTAACATTATCAGTAATAACATTTTTACTTTAATTTTTTAAGAACACATTTCCTAAACTTTGATTTGACATTAATCCCCTTATTAAGGTGGAGGGTAAGTCCACTTGGTGGGCTTACCTCCCACCATATGGACTTACCCTTTGGGATGGTGGTGGCCACACACACACACACACAATGCAATGCAATTTTCATAAAAAATTTGTTGGATTTTGAAAAGCAAGCTTTGCTAACTCCTTTCCCAGCGAAGTTAGGACTGCTCTCATTGTTTACTTTTGGTTCCATGCCTTTATGCTCGAAGCTGCCCGCAATCTAACTCTTTACAATCCTAATACCCCTTTGCTTTCTCACTTGCTTAACACCCCTGTTTCTAATACTATTGAAGTTATTCTTAAATCCGCAAAGAATAGTGTTATTAAAAGGCTTTCCATTACCCCGAGTACTAAGAAATCTTCTACAAAGAAACCTTGTATTTTTTGAGGTACGGTGGACTTCAATCAAACACCTTGGTTTAAAGACCATGACATTATGAATAAGGTTGAGTACCTTACTAACCATCTGTACATCTGTGGATTAGACAAATTAGCTCAAACAACCCACATTTATCTGTAAACATCTCATGAGACTTGTAGCACGTCAAAGACTTAAGTCCCTTGAGTTTTCTCCTTCTTCATGTACTTAAAAGAAGTATTGGAGTTAGTGGTAAGCTTCTCACTCTCTTATGAAATTACCCCTCCTGCTAGCTCTACCTTTCCATATATTATGGGCACATATAAAGTTTTCCAAAACCTTCCCAAATTTTCATCCGGGCCTGCTCTTGGATGGGTGGGCTCCTTTCCCAGTGAAGTTAGGACTGCTCTCATTGTTTACTTTTGGTTCCATGCCTTTATGCTCGAAGCTGCCCGCAATCTAGCTCTTTACAATCCTAATACCCCTTTGCTTTCTCACTTGCTTAACACCCCTGTTTCTAATACTACTGAAGTTATTCTTAAATCCGCAAAGAATAGTGTTATTAAAAGGCTTTCCATCACCCCGAGTACTATGAAATCTTCTACAAAGAAACCTTGTATTTTTTGAGGTACGGATGACTTCAATCAAACACCTTGGTTTAAAGACCATCACATTATGAATAAGATTGAGTACCTTACTAACCATCTGTACATTTATGGATTAGACAAATTAGCTCAAACAACCCACATTTATCTGTAAACATCTCATGAGACTTGTAGCACGTCAAAGACTTAAGTCCCTTGAGTTTTCTCCTTCTTCATGTACTGAAAAAGAAGTATTGGAGTTAGTGGTAAGCTTCTCACTCTCTTATGAAATTACCCCTCCTGCTAGCTCTACCTTTCCATATATTATGGGCACATATAAAGTTCACAAAAATATCTTTAGATGGCTAACTAATGCACATAATTGTATGTTTTCTAATATAACTGATCTTATTACTAAATTACTTAAGGCCCTGGATGCTAGTATCATAGAATTCGTTGAGAAACTTCACAAAGACAATCCAAAAAGAGGGCTAAGGAAGAGATAGAGAAATATGCACGATGGTTGATTACTTCATACTGTTAACCCCAACATTTGAGTCATGGGCTAGTGGAGCAAAAAGATCTTGTTCCTACGCTTAACTCATAGCAGAAGTCCCATAATTTATGATCAAGTCTAATAGAGTCCAACTAAATTTGTCAGGGAGGGAGGAGAGGGATGGCACCCGAATAGGAAGGAGAAATCACTTTCCGAGAGGGAAAGGAAGAAGAAGGCTTCGATGATAAAGAAGAAAGGGCTTCTCTTTCATCATCGTGCAAAAGATCAAAGTCAAGGAGGGGATTGACGATTTCAGGAGTAGATTTGATTTCTAAAGGAATGGAGGGGAGACCATTAATTTCAAAGAGCTCGTTTACAATAGAAGGCAAGGTGGAAAAATAGAAGTTAAGGTCACAAGAATCCTGAAAGTCAAAAAGGGGTAGAGAAGAAAGTAACTTATTGAAGGCCTCTATGAAAGAGGCTTGGTCGTTTTTTAAACTAACAAGAAGGGAAATCCAACCACTAATAGAGGCAATAGTTAAAGCAGAAGGGGTTTTGGTTAGCAAAGCTTGCTTTTCAAAATCCAACAAATTTTTTATGAAAATTGCATTGTGTGTGTGTGTGTGTGGCCACCACCATCCCAAAGGGTAAGTCCATATGGTGGGAGGTAAGCCCACCAAGTGGACTTACCCTCCACCTTAATAAGGGGATTAATATCAAATCAAAGTTTAGGAAATGTGTTCTTAAAAAATTAAAATAAAAATGTTATTAGTGATAGTGTTAGGATTAAAACCATTGTTTACAAAAAGATTCATTAGTTTAAGTAAATCAAGATAAGCCCATGAGACATGTGATGCATTATAGATAAGAGGTAACACTTGAGAAACACAAACTTTGTAAGCAATATTTTTTGGTCTATTACTATTTGCATGGATAAACGAAACATTTGGGTACGGTAACTGATCTTTTTCCAGTTAGTATGTGTGTCAAAAATCCCCAATAAAGGGTCTTGTAAGGGTAATAGAAGTGTTTAGATAAGTGGTAAATTAAGTGTTATAAGTAGATTTGATGGTAATCATATCCAAAGGATATATGCTCAAATGATTAGAAGGATCAATAGACCTATTATGAGAAAGACAATCCAAGAGAAAAATATTGTTGCTAAATGCTAAATCATCCATAAAGTGAAATGACAAATAGAAGGATTTAGGCATATCAACTTGTTTATGTTTAGATAGTTTTGGAATAAATTCTAATTCAAACCATGCTAAGTATATATTACACCAAAGGGGCGAACAAGAATATCCCATTGGGATGCCTTTAGTTTGAACAAAAACAATATTTCCCAGCTTAGGAAAACAATTATTCAAAACAAATAGGTTAAGACCTATGAAATCTTCAAAGTTAAAAGCAATATCCTTGGCTTCTTAGTAAGCATAAATTAAACTCTCAGATATTCATCCTTCTGAATGTTCCAACACGACTTTGGTCGCTACTAGAGCTAAGGGACCCATTAATCAAGAGAGTTCGTGAACCCAATTTTTTCAAAAAAATTGTTGAAACACTTTTAAACCTTTTCTTAAATGCCCATGTAAAAGATCTGATCTTAACTCTACTTGTTCTGCTTCCATCATCTGGTTAGATCACCTACTTTGGTTTGTTTTCCAAAACCTTCCCAAATTTTCATCCGGACCTGCTCTTGGATGGGTGGGCTCCTTTCCCAGTGAAGTTAGGACTGCTCTCATTGTTTACTTTTGGTTCCATGCCTTTATGCTCGAGCTGCCCGCAATCTAGCTCTTTACAATCCTAATACCCCTTTGCTTTCTCACTTGCTTAACACCCCTGTTTCTAATACTACTGAAGTTATTCTTAAATCCGCAAAGAATAGTGTTATTAAAAGGCTTTCCATTACCCCGAGTACTATGAAATCTTCTACAAAGAAACCTTGTATTTTTTGAGGTACGGAGGACTTCAATCAAACACCTTGGTTTAAAGACCATGACATTATGAATAAGATTGAGTACCTTACTAACCATCTGTACATTTGTGGATTAGACAAATTATCTCAAACAACCCACATTTATCTGTAAACATCTCATGAGACTTGTAGCACGTCAAAGACTTAAGTCCCTTGAGTTTTCTCCTTCTTCATGTATTGAAAAAGAAGTATTGGAGTTAGTGGTAAGCTTCTCACTCTCTTATGAGATTACCCCTCCTACTAGCTCTACCTTTCCATATATTATGGGCACATATAAAGTTGACAAAAATATCTTTAGATGGCTAACTGATGCACATAATTGTATGTTTTCTAATATAACTGATCTTTTTACTAAATTACTTAAGGCCCTGGATGCTGGTATCATAGAATTCATTGAGAAACTTCACAAAGACATTTCGGAATCCGCACTAATGCTTACTGGATTATCCATAATCAATATGACTTTTGATAAATCTTCCAAAGCATATCTACTCTATCTATACCTTTGATATTATGTCATGTTATGAAGCTATCCCGCATCAAGGTGATAATAGTCTAATCGACTCAATTCAAAATTTTATCGGAATGATACAAAATTTAGGATATTGTGGCTTCAAGAAGCATAGAAAACAATTTATGCTTACTAAGAATCCAAGGATTTTGCTTTTAACTTTGAAGATTTCATAGGTCTTAACCTATTTGTTTTGAATAATTGTTTTCCTAAGCTGGGAAATATTGTTTTTGTTCAAACTAAAGGCATCCCAATGGGATATTCTTGTTCGCCCCTTTGGTGTAATATATACTTAGCATGGTTTGAATTAGAATTTATTCCAAAACTATCTAAACATAAACAAGTTGATATGCCTAAAGCCTTCTATTTGTCATTTCACTTTATGGATGATTTAGCATTTAGCAACAATATTTTTCTCTTGGATTGCCTTTCTCATAATAGGTCTATTGATCCTTCTAATCATTTGAGCATATATCCTTTGGATATGATTACCATCAAATCTACTTATAACACTTAATTTACCACATATCTAAACACTTCTATTACCCTTAGAAGACCCTGGGTGTGTCTTTTCTCTGAGCGTCTTGGTCTGAGCACATTTTTCTGAGCATGGCCTATATTGTGATTTCGTAGACAATTTTATCATAACATCACACACCATTTAGTCATAAAACTACCCCAAGAAGATACTATATACATTTCTACCCCACAAAGATGCCGCTAACATCACACACCCTTTACTCATAAAACTACCCTACAAAGAGGCTATATACATTTAATTACATTTCTTTCCAATAGTATTTAGGGCTTATAAGATCCCTTTATTCACAAAACTACTTTTCATGTCTACTTCATTTCAACACCGTCCACCTACATCATCCATCATTCATACTACCATGATAGATAGTGATGATGAAATGATTGCAAGTCACATGGTGAAGAATTTAGGGTGCAAATTTGCATGCATCTATGCCGAAACATTTATTAGTTGCAAGGAGATACTTCAAGATTCAATTCACCATGATGATCATTTGTAAACAACTCATAGTTTTGACATGCAAACCTTAATTAAGATATGACATGATTATCACATCTCTAGCAAATAGAAAAAGTTTTATGAAACCAACATGCTCAAAATTGAATATGTGATATTGAGATTAATATTCATGGTGGGTACTCACATGATGTACTAATAGTTCTTCAATATGATTACTACATCTCTAGCAAATGAAATAGGTGTAAGACACCACAAAAGTTATGCATGTTCAATACTAGGGCATCACAAGCAAAATGAATTGCTTGAAGGGAAATACTCATGTCAAATCACTAGACTCAATGCTTGAAAGGAAAAACTCATGTCAAATCACTAGACTCAATCTTCTTTACTAATGTCATCCACATAGATATTGCGACGATGCCTTCTCTCTTTGATGGGAGCATTGAATGCAATGTCATTACACATCATCTCAGCCATAGCACCTGCATAAGAAGGCAAAAAGCTAAAATAGATTAATCAATATCAATGCCTCATTGATAATAATATTCTCCAACCAACAAATAAGTTTAAAAAGATTAAACACGAGAGTAACATACTTACTAGTCGTCTGGAAGATTAACAACCATTTCCACATCTTCGGAATCATTTAGAGTCCCATAGTTGCTTAACACATTTCCCTTTCCTTTCTGTCCATCCAAAAATGGTTGCAATATAGAATTGCAAATGTCAGGATCATTCTCAATAGATAAGCATGCTCTCCCAGAATGCACGCATGCTTTTTGCATAGAACCAGTCCCAGCACCTAAGTCCACCACATGTCCAGAAATTGGACACAAGAACTCCAAGAAGTACAACATCATGCATGGAGCCTTCTCCAATGCACCTCTCCATGGAATACTCTCTCCATGTTTTATAGTCTGCTCACTTGTTGGTAAATAATGATGAAACAAACTACTTCCAAAAGCAATTCCCAATTTGGTACCAACCACGGAAGCATTTCCAGGATTACAAACACAAGACATACCAGCCCGATGAAGAAGGCATAAAACCACAACATCCACCTAAAGATAAGAAAAGAATTAAACATATACTTAGTACAAGCCATTTCATTATACGAGAGCATAAATTCTTTCAACAGGTCATTGTATGACAATTGTCTCACCTTATGATCAATACCACCAACTTTGATTGTGCAATATGCATCTAAGCATTGCATGTACATTCGACATGCAAACTCCAATCTACTGATCCTAGCATAACGCTCAACCAAATGAAGAACATGAGGAGCACACATAACTAGGATCCAGCCAGAATCTGAAACAACTGTGGCCGCTACTAGCAAGGAGTAGCGTACATGGTCCTCTGTTAATAAATTCCAAGATGGAGATGTGGAATCCTCTACTCCAAGAGCTTCTAGCTGTGTAGGCAGATCAATAATGACAAAATCTGCAGCCCAAGCAACACTCTTACCATTTCTTGTTTTTCTTTCACCTCCAAGACCCACAAAGTATTCCTTCATGTCTATATAGGCTTGTGTGAAGTTTGAGACAGACAATTGCTTCCCAAACTCGACATAATCATAGCACCAAACCTTGCAATGTGAAGCATCACATGTGCCACTCTGATTCAAAGTTAGAGAGGTCAATGGAATGTACAAAAGCGGACAGACCTATCTTTCCATTTACATCCTTTCAGAATGGGTGTAGACTGCAGTACCTGCACATCTGTACCCACACCACATATGTAAAGACACAAAGTGATAACAACATATGTTACACAAACAAATAATAGCCTGAAAAAAGATCAAGAGAACTTACCATTATTAGTATCAGGATTTTTTGGTGGCCTACCACCCTTCTTTAGTTCCATACTTGAATCTTTGTCCTTTTTAGTCATCTTCTCAAGTGTTTTTTGAACCTCAATGACTGCATCATCCTCATGGACTGAATTTGAGCTTGATGAACCCATCTCTCTCTTTTTATGCTGTGCGTACAGCTCTGCCTCCTCCTCGATGCAACATCCTTTTTTCATATCGAGCCACCACGGGCAGTTCTTTCTCTCCCACTCATTGCTTCCCTTCTTTTTCTATCATGTTTGGAGAGTACATACAGAATTTTAAGTCCTGAATTTTTGTCCATACTCGACATATGGGCAACAATTTTTCAATCTTACCAACAGCTTTTAAGGATTGCAAGAATGTGCATACAATAAGAGTCTTAGTACAGAAGCGAAATACTTAAGGATGGATTTTTAATTGAAAAGAAAAAAACATGTATTGCTTACCTAAACACTAATCGTCGAGATGCCCTCGTCATCTCCATTTATCCTGTTGCAGCTGTAGCAACAGTCATTGAATCCTTTAAATCTTCATAAAGTTCAAGTCTATTCATTGCTTGTATTTCCCCAAAATACTCTCTCAACGTAGGATCTTGAGGAAGCACAAAGCTAGCTTGTTGACTAGCAACCAAGACCTGAGAGAGTAACCTCTCAGATTCACAAAGCAACTGATCCATCCATGCCTCTTTCGCCATCCACTTTATGAATTCTCTATCAGCTTTTGGCATCCCATAACTTGTTCTCAAATTTGAATCTGACCCTAAGATTCTGAGGGTTGCTAGTTGTGTCTCCTTTGAGACTTTTGCAATGGAGATGTTATACAACTTTTCCAATGTGACAATGGATGATTTATCATCAAATGGGAGGCTCCACAAGATATTAAACCAATCTTCACCATTTGTTGGTTTGACAATAGACAGAATCTACATATAAACAGTACATGCAATCGTCACACTCAACTGTATTTTTTAATCATACAATACATGCATATCCCATACCTTGATTATTTTGTAAACAAAGATCATATGACCAATCTCAAAAAACACTTGAACACTTTAAAGAGTCAACTTTATGTTAAGAATCATTAAATTAACCATACCTTGATCATTTTTCGACCATACTTGAGATTCACATCCTTTCGAATACTTTTAAGTGATTTCTCCATATCAGCAACACTCAAATTTGGCTGAAGTTCCTTTAGCTTTGCCTCATAATCTTGCTTGTATAGTGGCTAAAATATATTCCAAAGAGATGAATGAGTACAATGAATTAGTTAGTTCTAATTTAAAAGACATCCATGACAAATGGTATGAAACTTACTGCAAATACCATTCTCCCTAGCATCAGAGATGTCAAAGGATACCAAGTACTTGATCCTTTACTGCTTTCATTTGCCCTATGCTTTTCAAGTGTCCTTTTTCTTCCTCAAAAAAAAGTGATAAGTACTCATTCTCATCACATGAACACATTGTCTTTGTGTTGAACAAATAATCCTTGAGATTTGTTTTAATAATTGCTGTTTCATAAAGGCTGAAAAATAAAAAATACATAGCTTCAAACATATTAAGAATTATTCACAAAACCCTTAAAAGCTCGAAAAAAGGTAACACAGATAAGTAAGAATTCGCACTTACATATTGAACCTTTGAAGAGCAGCTATTAGCTTCATTTCTGTTTCTTTCTCTAGAGTAATAAAACTTGCTAAAACTCGAATATGCCATGCCTTTGATGTCTTGAATTTCTCCTCAATTAGAGACATCCATGCAACAGTACGGTGATTCCCCTCCCACACAAAAAACATCTTTCGAGACAAAAATGACCAATCTGCATCATCAATAATCTGTGCCTCAAATTCTGCATTTACATCCCTCCAACAAGAATCCCATGATTGTTCAATTTCATCTGTCACCTCTTGTGAAACACCATCCGAAAGTGTTGTAGATAAAATAAACATTCCTTTCTGTTGAATATATTTTTCTGCCTCTAGAGCTTGCTTTAGGCTATCCATATCAGTTCGTAGGCCTCTCACTCTTGTGTTTACAACACAACGACATAATGGGATCAAGGGAGCAATCTTTCCAGGATTGATTGCAAGAGATTCAATAACATCCTTCCCTTGGCCAATATCAAGTGCAGCAGGAAACTCTTGCTCAAACTCCTCATCTAGTTGTTTATCCTCTTTCTTTCTCTTCTTAGAAGATTCCTCCACAATTATAGTAGTGTCTTCAAAGTCTTCCATCTCCTTATCCTCTTCAACTTCAATTTCAACCTCTTTTTGAATCTCTAAATTTGGTGTAGATTCCACTTGCAAACTTCTCTTGCTACTTGTCCTTCCACCTCTCTTGCCTCCTCGTTCTCCTCTTCCACCTCTCCCCCTCCTCTCAGAAGTTCTTAATTTTACCATCCTGCCAATGTGACAAAGATGCATTTAAAAAAAGAAGTCATCACATGGCATAGAATAGACTTACAAGGTCAATTAAGTCCCAGCATTACTTCAGTAGCATGCAAAGAAACCCCAAGAGGCTTCAAAATAGAAAATACCTGAAGCTTGATCGTGATGCTGCTAATTGAAGTTGCACTTGACGAGATGATGGGGCTTGAGGAGACTAGCTGGACAACAAAAGCATACAAGAAAAAGTTATTAAGCATACAAGAACAAGTTATTAACCTTAAAAGCGTACAATCATACTTGTAAATCTAAGAGATGAAAGATCACTAAACTTTTGATATGCTTACATGTTCATAGATATGAGTTGTGGCTTCTTGTTTTGGACAAAACTCATGTATATCCTCCTCGTCTCAAGCACCCTAAGTAACATGTATGGTATCTCTCCTCAATCTACTTTTATATGCTAAGCCCAAAATCCTTTGAGGAGATCTACACCCCCATATGCAATGTTGTACTATCTTACAAGCTACCGGGCATCTAGGGTCTGCACCCCTAAGTAACATGTATGGTATCTCTCCTCAATCTACTTATATATGCTAAGCCCAAAATCCTTTGAGGAGATCTACACCCCCATATGCAATGTTGTACTATCTTACAAGCTCCCGGGCATCTAGGGTCTGCACCAAAAATAGCTCTCCACTAAATAATGGGGAGGCCACCATGTAAAGCTCAAATGGGCCAATAGAAAAGCCTGAGACTTGGAACTCCAAATGGAGACTCAATTTGGTTCTTAGCAAGATAGAGACTTCAACATAAAGTGTCCCTACTCTCTATTCACAAGGAAGGGCGACAAGTTTGGGTTTTGACTTGTCGGACTTTTGGATGGAGTTTTTGTGGAAACCATGGCTAACCATTTAGGAGTAGTGAGTGAAGATGGAGAAATGCCTGGATCACCAATTTACCAAAACCAAACAAAGTATTACACATACTTGAGGCCCTAATAATTATGGAGAGAATCAACAAAAAAGGGGGGGTATCTTACTTCAAGAAGGATGGATAGTTCTTTGTGTCCTAAATTTAAGGACTCTTGTTGTCTAATGTTACATCAAGGTTTTTGGAAGATCTACATACCACGCCAAAGAACACACATAGTAGTTATATGTGTAAATGGCTAATTACATGTAGAGACCAAATTTATTTATTTTGGGGATGTATTTAAAATCTTGCTCTTGGTGGAATTTCGGATTGCTAGGTGTTCTCAAGGCATTATTCTAATGGTCTGCTTTTCCCATGGTTTTGCTGCTGCAGGGCATCAGAGAGGAAGAGTTACACACCACCACCATACAACTTGGGTCATCATTAGTATTTTGGGTTTAATGTTATGCATTATGGATTTTTAGGGGAGAGGCTATATAGGAAATGTTTTGCTGAGCTCGTCACACACACCCAATTCTTCTGCGTAGTATACTTCTAAGAAAAAGGTCAAAAAACATTTACTGAAAACATTGTAAATAAAAACATTGTAAATAAAGCACTAGCCTTATCATTTACTGAGGACAGCGATGGCAGAGGCGGTGCTTCTAAGAAAAAGGTCAAAAAACATTTACTGAAAACATTGTAAATAAAGCACTAGCCTTATCATTTACTGAGGACAGCGATGGCAAAGGCGGTGGCGGCTTCCGACACGCGGAGGAGCCTCTTGCTTGAGCGCCGGAATGATGGAGTCCGAGAGTGGAGAGCAGCAGCGCGCCTTTCACAGGTGTAAGAGACGCCGTCCCACAGGTTGACGTCGAGGGAGGCAGAGCAAGGGCGAGGGCGAGGGCGAGCGAGGTTCTTTTGTAGCTTGTGCTCTAACTACTGTGGCGCTCTTCCTCTGCTAAGCCGCAACTTCTCAGTCTTTCTCACTTCTGCTGGCCACCTTCTGATGATGCTTCCTTGTGCACACTATTGCTCACGATGGTGATGTGTTGCCTTACTACTACGAAGCCTTCTATCTGCCCCGTAGGAGCCCGTCCTTGTTGCTCACAGGCCTTCTATCTGCTGTAGGAGCTTTTGCTGCACTTTGCCTTTCTTTTTTCTTTCTGCACAGTACTATTAGCGTTACAGATGCGCTGCTTGTTCTGCCCAACAACACCCATGCTAGAGATGCATTGCTTGTAGGCCTTTGCTTGGGTGACGTTGGCTTAACCTGGTCAAGCGCGTCAATCTCCCACAACGGGAGTCGGCGATGACCTAGGCTCGTCTACATGCTCGTCTACACGCTCTCTAATGCGGAGGCAGAGCAAGGGCGAGGGAGGCAAAGCAAAAGGGCGAGGGCGAGGGCGAGGGCGAGGGCGAGGGCGACGTCGAGGGAGGTAGAGCAATATGTATACAGCGATGCAGAGCAAGGGCGAGGGAGGCAAAGCGGCGTTGAAGATTGAAAACGAAAGGCCACAATACCCCTTTCGTCGACGAAAGGGGTATTTTGGCCTTTCATTTGCATGAGGAAAAAGGTGGGCCACCCCCAAACGATGCCAAAATTAAAGGATACCGTCTTCTTGTTATTTGTGTAAGATTCTCATGATTTCTCATGCAAAAAAACAAAATGGAAAAAACAAAATGGTTGTTTGAAGTTTAAAGTCGATTTTTCATAGGGATATCAGTTCAAGTTATGGCATTTATGGTTGGTGAAGTTATGGCATTTATGGTTGGTGTTTAAGAGACTAATGAGGAGAATTAAGACAAATGTTTTTTTTTCAAATTTGGGGCTCCTTTTTCCTCATGAAAATGAAAGGCCAAAATACCCCTTTCGTCGACGAAAGGGGTATTTTGGCTTTTCATTTTCATGAGCCCTTAAGAAAATTTAAAGGCCAATAGACCCGTTTCATTAAAGGCCAATATACCCCTTTCGTCGACGAAAGGGGTATTTTGGCTTTTCATTTTCATGAGCCCTTAAGAAGATTTAAAGGCCAATAGACCCCTTTCGTCGACGAAACGGGTCTATTGGCCATTTATTTTCATGAGAGCCTAGAGTACAGAGAGACACGAGGGCGCGGGAAAAGTGGGTCGCGAGTCATCACGAGGGTGAGGGCGGCGATGGCCGATCCAATCCATAATTCATCCAAGGGCTCTCATGAAAATGAATGGCCAATAGACCCCTTTCGTCGACGAAAGGGGTCTATTAGCTTTAATTACAAGCTATGCTACCAAACTATGATGTTAATAGGAACCATGACTTATAATGATTATCATACGAATTTGATTGCTAATGAGAATGCAGCAATGATGAGTGATCATTTAATTAAACATCATTACTGTATGAGGTTGATAATTTTTCATAATTGTGAGGTTGATAATTTTACTGTGTGAGGTCGACATACAATTAAATATTTTTTGATTAATATTCAATTAATGATAGACCCCTATTGGAGAGAATAATTAAATATAGAGGCCAACGAAAGGGGTTTATTAACCTCTATATTTAATTAATGGTTCATGAAAGATAGAGGCCCATAGACCCCTTTCGTCGACGAAAGGTGTCTATTGGCCTCTACCTTTCATTAATAATTGATGAAAGATAGAGTCCAATAGACCCCTATAATTTATATTCAAAAGGTTAGAGATGTGCTAACCAACCATTTCTTGTTCGCCACAGTTATAATTTATATCTATCTATCAACTTTATGTAGCAATAATGAAATGTCATTGCTAGCGAGAATGGCTTGCAGTAACTCCCATACGTGTCAAAGAAAGGTTGGGGATTAAAAGGTCTAAGAGTCCATGGTATTATAGTATTGTTGTTAACAAATGATGGCTAAAATTTACATCATGGTTTAGTACCATTGTCACACTTGTGCCGACTTTCACAAGACCTATCTTACAAAGTTGTGAGTATAAACAATGGGCAGTGTGTGCAAAGCATTTGTGAGCATTTTTTCTTGCGGCAGACTCTGACTCTTGTTTAAAATGAGTTCTTGAAACGAACACTCTCCTCTTGATCTCACCCTTTGGACTTCATCTCATTAAGTTGCACAGCTCAACCATTCCGTTCTTATGGAATCTGTCACAATTCAGAATGAGGATAGATCTTTGCATATGTTTGTTTGCACTTCCATAGGTAGAGGAGTGTTGTCAGAGATGGTGCTTGCTAGCCATTTTCAATTCACACTTGGGTCCATATCTGTCCATCAGCACTTTGGTGATAATGGGTCTGATTTGACAATGGAGCTGCAATACGAAGTCCATGACGATGGATACAAAATGTTTCACCTTGATGCGCAGTTTGGTGATATTTTCACCGTGAAGGGAAAAAGATTCAAGCTTGATGACAATGAACTTCAGAAGACTCTAGTGCACGAAAACAAAAAAGATTTCTACTCTGTTTGCAACAAAAATGATGAGGCAAGGAAACATGATTCAGCTAGCAACATTGAGAATGACAAACAACATAGTCTCATTGAGATTATTATGCAACTACCTATAAAGAACAGATTGCGTGAGGCCTATGTGAAGGTTGGAATGCGCGTCACTGTGGATGAGTTGCCTTCTACTTATGATGGTGATGTTTTCTTTGAGCTACCAGCTACTTCAATGAAACATCGCACAAAAGGTACGGAGTCAAAATTTGATGGTCATGTTTGGAGTGATCCTGTTACAACAAATATAGTATTTCCTGGTGTGGTTCGTAGAAAGGAATGTGGAGGTCACCTCCGTTGTATAAATGCAACTTGTGGTTATAAAGAAAGAATTGGGATAGAGAATGAGACACAATGGGATGGGAGATTGATTACAGTGGCCCCAGCAAATGTGTCAATTGAATCATATGGCTCCTTATCATGTATACATTGTGGTCATCCACCAATTTGCTGGGAGAGATGTTACTGTGAAATGTTACTCTGCATGCCAGAATGTAGAGATGGTGTGAATATTACTCGTGCAGTCATACACCATGGCCATCATAATCATCCCGTTGGAGATGGTTTGACTAGAAGAACAAAGGATGCCATTAAAACCAAAGTTTTTGAAATGGTGAGGGCTGGTGGTGCTGTATGCCCTAAAGGGATACAAAATGTAATTGTCCAAGACATTATTCTGGAAACTTTATTGTCTAAAAATGTGCAAGATGGGATTAAGATGTCGGATGTTGAGCTACAAGATTTGCTAAAACAATGTGAACCTTTGCTTGACAAAAGAAGGTAATTACCATAACATTTGTTATTGCATTGGTTTATTAAATTATGTTATCACAATGAATATTGATCAACTTTATGTCTGTGTAGATTATCAAGATGGATTGAGGAGAGTCGACGTGACTCTCGACCTGTGTCAGATGGGCTAGATGGAATTTTATACTTGAAAAGACATTGTAGATATAATTATTTCCAAAGTGTAGTGTTTCCTAGACAATTGCAACATAGTTCATTCATGTATTTAAAATGTCTACCCAAGGTTCTGGTTCAGGGGTTGATTTGGTAAATAAAATGAGACCTGGAGGAGAACTGGGTCATTGTTGGGTGTTGTTTGACTTTGTGAAGCAAATGAAAGATTGGACTACCATGGCTTGCCATGTGTATAATCCTTTTATCCAAGAGTTGCAAACAATTGCAACTTGTGACTTCAAGGTGGAAGATACTGACGCACAAATTCTATTTTGGGATACTCTCAACAAAGTAATGGTTTCAGAAGGGCTTGACAATGCTGAATTCAAAGGGTTCATGGCAGATGAGGCCCAAGCCAACTGGAGAGCTGTACGTGCCACTTTCAATGGTGGCCCTGACAATATAATGGAAGGGAAAGAGCGTTCTTGCCTTTTCCATTGGGAGCAAAGTCTTCATTCCCATGCAAAGGCATGTATAAAAGTTGGCAGCCAAGAGGAATTTAAAATCCGATGTAGACGCTGGAAGGATGCCTCTACAGAGCAAGCTGCAGAAGTCGAAATGAGAAGCCTAAGGGCATGGTGGAATGCAGGCCATGCAAGTGACTCAGACTTGCCACGGCTTGAAACTTGGTTTGCATGGTGGCATGCTAGGATTTCCCATTGGGGCCACTACATTATAGAGGTTGGTTTTGTATTTCTCTTGAATTTTTTTTGTCATGTTAATAATGTAATTTTACCATTACAATATCTCTGCAGAGTATGTCAGATAACGAGAAGTACTTGATACCTCGAACAAATCTAGCAGAGTCTATTCATGGTAGTGGAGGGCTGGATTGAACCATGTCAAATATGTTGGTCTCTACAATGCCTCTATTAGTGACCTCTCAAATGCAATTTTACAAAGCGCTAGATACACATCTTTTTTGAAGGGCCAGTTTATCGGAAGTGGGCCGAGTCTGGAGACCTTAAAAAAAGATCTTTAAAATCTCGGATTGACATTAGTGCCAAAACAGTTGATCTAACAAGTGATGTTGCAAAGGAAATGGGTGTTGCATCTGAAGTATGTTTTAATGATGGAGATGACAAGACTGTGCGAAGGAAAAGGCCAAAGTCAATGCCTTCAAATATATGTGAGGATGATAGTCACCGCCCTGAGTACAGTTATGCAAATAAGAAAAGATACTCCATGTCTTCAAAATCTAGTACTAAATTTGCAACAGAGAGTTTTGAGGATGATGATTCCAAGAGTGTACAAGAATATGAAGTGCATGATGCAAATTGGGCATTACGAAGAGTTCCTATAACAAGCCAAGTCCGTTACCAGGCTTGGCTTGGACAAGGAGGAAAATGTAACAAGCTTGTCAATATAAAGGATCGTGAAAATCGACGTGGAGTTGTTGCACCATCATTCTTTGGGAGGATTCAAACACCAATTGGAGTGCGCTCCCAAATGATTTGGTTTTGTGGAAATGATGTAACCCAGACGTGGAAGCCATCAACTAGCATTACAGGTATTCCAGGACCATCACCAGGAAGGTGGAAGGTTCAATCAGGAACATCCTTGACAAGTGCAGAGATTGCCAGGTTGACAAGCTCAGGGTTTGTCATATTAGGAGTGTCAACTCCGATGGTGGGTGCAAGTTGTGCTTCACCAATTCAAGCCCATGATGAAACAATAGTATTGCATGAAGATCGACCTCGGCGTCGAGATGGCAAAGCAATCAGATGGCGAAACAAAATCTCCAAAGAAATGGAAGATAGAATTCAGAGGTCATTGGTCATGAAATGCATTGTTAAGGATGCAACAGTCGTGAAGGCCATGGAGCATGCTGAGTTCATTGTTTCTACAGAAGGATCAATGCAAAAAGGTATTGAATACAAGATTGACATTTCTCCATTTCCTTCTTGCAATTGTGAAGACTTCATTGGACGATCCCGCAAATTGGATGCCTATATTCCATGCAAACATATTTATTACATCTTCCTTTCATACCTTGGATTGGATAGCAGAAATAATATGTTTGTTCACCAAGCCACCTTGAGTAAAAAAGAGATATTTCGAGCATTTTCCCGCATGCCTTGAGGTTTAGTTTTTGGAGACTGTACTTTCATGATGGTCAACAAAAAATGAAAGGGCTATTATAATAATCCTTTTTCCATAAGGATTTTGAAGCACAAAAATGGTATTTTTTTGAAGACTGAACCTTCATGATGTTGAATACAAAATGAAAAGATATCTATAATAATCCTTTTTTCCATGAAGATTTTGAACCACAAGAACAATGTTTTTGGGGCCTCTTGCATTTCTCCTTGTGTAAATTTTTGGTTTGTTTCTCTACTTGTTGATAATTGTGGCAAGACGCTTTGTAGGAAACTTATTTGAAATAACATGAACTCAACACATCTAGTAGTAGCAAAATACCAAACTATGAGTGTAAAATATTGACTTAAAATTTGGCTATATTTGTTACATTTTCTTTTGTACCTTGGATTGGATATAATGTAAGATTCCTCCCCCAACCCCCCTTTTTGATGTCTAGTATCTTCCCCCGTAATCAATCCCTCTTCAGAAATATAAAGACCTTGTTTCTAACTGTTTTAACCTAGAGAGAGAAAATATTCTAGAGAGAGAATATTCAGATTATGAATATTTTTGGATAGAAAAATAACTCATCTTATTAAAATAAGTTCCCCTGAAACAGAAATTCAAAAAGAAATTTCCAATGTGCAATTGGAATTAATTGGAAATAGGTATAAAGAACCTTAGTCTAAGGGCCTAGATTTTCAGAAATCTTTAGACTATGGTCCAATTAAGGTTTCTATGGGCCAATAGCATCAATCATGTGTAGGGAGGAGATAAATCCAAATTGTAAAAGAAGATACCCAAAAATGAGTAAATGCTCACATAAGATGAAGAGTTGAAAATGTACAAGGTTTATTAGTAAATAAACTCATATGTAAGGAAGAGGAGTTCTTTAAAGGAGGTGCATATTTCACATAAGATGAAGAGTTGAAAATGTACAAGGTTTATTAGTAAATAAACACATATGTAAGGAAGGGGAGTTCTTTAAAGGAGGTGCATATTTCACATAAGATGAAGAGTTGAAAATGTACAAGGCTTATTAGTAAAAAAACTATGACACATATGTAAGGAAGAGGAGTTCTTTAAAGGAGGTGCATATTTCACATAAGATGAAGAGTTGAAAATGTACAAGGTTTATTAGTAAAAATCTATGAGCAATACAATTTTGACACATATGTAAGGAAGGGGAATTCTTTAAAGGAGGTGCATATTTCACATGCTTGAATGAGTTTTAAACTCATAAAAATTGAGATATTTCATCTCTCCTCTCTCCTCATTCAAGTCTAGTTCCAGAAAGTTAGCTTAACTGACCTAAAAATGGTCAAAAAGTGACCAAACTGACTTAGAAAATTCTAGAATCAGTTTGTTTGGTTAGGAGCTCAAATTTTCCTATAAATAGAAGCCTCCCCTTGTTGAAAAAAATATAGTCTCTTATGCTTTGTTACTCTACTCCACCTAAGCCAAAATATATAGTCTCTTATGCTTTGTTACTCTACTCCACCTAAGCCAAAATATATAGTCTCTTATGCTTTGTTACTCTACTCCACCTAAGCCAAAATATATAGTCTCTTATGCTTTGTTACTCTACTCCACCTAAGCCAAATTAGATAGAGTCTTATGCTTTGTTACTCTACTCCACCTAAGCTAAAATATATAGTGTCTTATGCCTTGTTACTCTACTCTACCTAAGCCAAGAACTGTGAATTCTTTAATAATTCACTAGTTTTGATACCTCTCTCTTTCTTCAATCTCCATTGGTGGCTCCATCAACATACTAAACCAATTGATTGGTTGGGGGCCTCTACCGTGAATAAAGAATCAAGCAAATCATAAGGTAAGTATATTGAATTTCGATCTTTTCTATGATTTCTCAATGATTCTCTCTTCTCAACCCCTCTCAAGCTTGAGAAGTTTAATTGGTATGGTTTTTTTTAAATGCTAATGAAGTTAATTGGTGAATAGTAGTGAAGAGGTACATAATTTAATAAATGCTATAGAAGTTAATTTCCACTTATATTTAAATTCTAATGGTTTTTATAATTTCTCTCTCTCACTCAAGAAATGGTCATACTCATGACCCATTCTCAATCCAAATGAAGCTTTTCATAAAGCTTTTCCTTAATCCAAGATTAAGCTATTCTTGAGGCCAAATTAATGGCTTTTTGCTATGCTTTTAGTTTATGCACATTGATGATTCAATCCATTATGGATTGATGACCCAATTAGAGACCATTCTAATTGTTTTCTTAATGATCCAATTAGAGACCATTATGGATTGATGACCCAATTAGAGACCATTCTAATTGTTTTCTTAATGATCCAATTAGAGACCATTATGGATTGATGATCCAATTAGAGACCATTCTAATTGTTTTCTTAATGATCCAATTAGAGACCATTATGGATTGATGATCCAATTAGAGACCATTCTAATTATTTCTTTAATAATGAGCTTTATCCCTTAGAAAAAAATTGAGATTTATCAGTCATAGTAGCGGAGCTATGTCAAAATTTTTATAGAAATTACGCATAAAATAAATTCATTCAAAGCATAAAAAGAGGACTTTCTACCATATTCTAGGAACTATCATCCTAGATTAATTAAAAGAATTTTATCATGCATGGAGATGTGGATGTTTGCATGTAGATGTAGATGTAGATGTATAGATGTAGATGTGGATATGGAGGTGGATGGATGCATGTAGATGTAGATGTATAGATGTAGATGTGAATGGAGATGTGGATGTATGCATGTAGATGTAGATGTATAGATGTGGATGTGGATGTATACAGGTAGATGTAGATGTAAAGATACGGATGTGGATGTGGAGGTGGATGTATACATGTAGATGTAGATGTATAGATGTAGATGTGGATGTGGAGGTAGATGGATGCATGTAGATGTAGATGTATAGATGTAGATGGGAATGGAGATAAGGATGTATGCATGTAGATGTAGATGTATAGATGTAGATGTGGATGTGGAGGTGGATGGATGCATGTAGATGTAGATGTATAGATGTAGATGTGAATGGAGATGTGGATGTATACATGTAGATGTAGATGTATAGATATAGATGTGGAAGTGGAGGTGGATGGATGCATGTAGATGTAGATGTATAGATGTAGATGTAGATACGAATGGAGATGTGGATGTATGCATGTAGATGTAGGTGTATAGATGTAGATGTGGATGTAGAGGTGGATGTATGCATGTAGATGTAGATGTATAGATGTGGATGTGAATGTGGAGGTAGATGTATGCATATAGATGTAGATGTATGGAGGTGAATGTGAATGTGGATGTAGATGTATGCATAGAGATGTAGATGTATGTATGTAGATGTGAATGTACGCATATAGATGTAGATGTATGGATGTGAATATGCGATATGTGATGTGAGGGAATCTGAAGTGATGAGATAGAAATGATGTGATGGGATGAGTATACATATAAATGGAATATGGAATAAGTAATGTAGATTGATGAGGGATAATGTGGAAAAATGAAAGTTAAAATAGAAATTGTATTGTAAACTGTTTGTAAATGCTGTTTGTAAATGCTGTTTGTAAATGATTGTTTTATGTCAAGAATGCTGGGGGGAGCATTTTGACCGTCTTGTGATTAAAGTCGTGATGGTAAAGTTGCAACTGCTGACGGGGAGTCAATGAAGGACGTCTCGCGTAGCAAGGTCGGCCGAGGTCTTGACCAGCCTCGGTGCGATTAAAATGGTGAGCTTCCGGTACGGTGGATGAGGGGCCAAGGAAGCGGCCTATGCGTGAAGCGCTAGGTTACCTGCGAAGGATCCTAGAGGGTGCTGACCATACGGTGCTCGGGCTCTGGGTCGCCTAGGATACCCACGCGTGCGTCGAGGAAGATATTGGAACAGAGTTGGAGTTGTTTTCTGAATCGGGCATGGATCTGGTTGATTGACCTTGCTGGTCTTCAATGGATGAGTCCATGGCCCCTTATATGGATCTGTTGGTTGATCTTGCTGATCTTCAACGAGAGTCCATCTTGATAAGTGGTTATATTGCCAAGTATTAAAGGCTAGGAACTATCGAAACGGCCCCTGAGCGTTCTAGTTGCCAATGATGCCATATATACTCTGATGAAGGAATGATGGAAAATTATTAAAGGCTAGGAACTATCGAAACGGCTCCTGAGCGTTCTAGTTACCAATGATGCCATAGATACTCTGATGAAGGAATGATGGGAAATTAAGAATCAATTGGATAAATTGGAAGATGGTGATCAATGATACTATGGTCTTATTAAAGGATTGTTTTAAACTGGTTGAATCTGGTTGAAAAAAAGGCAATTTCATATTGGGTGTGTGAGTGGTGTGACTAGTTTTATTTTGCATGAACATCCGGCTAGGGGGCCTTGGAACTCTTTTCCTTGGTACCCGGGACAAAACCTAACCAAATTTTTAATTGGATCCCATCACTACAGTGGTTGGGTGGTTGGCTAACCCATGGGATTGGATGGGGTTAGGCTGGACTGATGGATCCGTAAACCGAGACTCAAACTTTTGTTTTTACGATAGGAAAAAAAAAATAATAAATCCCGGACAGTAACTGTTCTATGGATAGGAATCAACGGCTGTGCCTCTTGAATGGGGAAAAAAGCGTTGATCCCAATGATCCAAGTGCAAGTTTCTTCCTTGAACTGACTAAGTATCTTATAGATGTAATCGGATCATCTCGATCAGAAATGATCTTGACTACGTTAGAGTAAAAAGTTGCCCTGGTGGAATCGCCCGTGCTTTCCGGTAAAGGAAGTTTTTCCGGGTTCGGTTTTGGAACAACCGACGGATTAGTCTCTTATCCGGATATCCGTGGGCGAGGCCCCGAGTGTGGGACCCCTGTCCCACGCGAGAAGCGCTACTTCCGCTGCCAGTACCCCGAATCCATTGCTCGGTGGGAACAGGGATCTTACAGTTGGTATCAGAGCATTTGGTTAATAAAGATCAACTGAGAAGACAAATATGTCAAAAATTTATCAAGAAACACAAAAAGGTTATAATTGTGTGATATAATTCATACAATTTGATATTCAAACTGAAATTCATAATTTGGTAATTGGTTCTCCAGATAGAAGTACCGCGATTATATAGAATCCCTGACTTGCTTGAGGCGTAGACATGATATTATTTACCTTATAATTCCAAGGGCCGTGACTACGCGTATATACCGAGAGTATACTGCAGCTCTTTACTGACAGTATATACGAGTAAATCTAAGACTTGAAATTATAAGCGTTAATGCTATCTAGATGATGATTTCGAATGTAATTGATATGATTTTTAATTCTGTTTGAGAATGAATGAATTGATTTGGATTCTGATTGAAAATGCTGATTGAAAAATGTTGATTTTTAAAAATTAGTTGAAATATAATGAAACCACAATGAGGGGGAATGGGACGAGTCCTTGTGATGATATTCATAACTAGAATGATGATAATGAATTCAGCAAATCACTATGAGATTAGTGGGTTGTGCTGTCAGATTGCTGCTATTAATACTTGACCGGTAGATCAAGTTAAGGGATGTCAAATTGAGAACTTGCTTGACTGAAATTTCCATGGAGGAATGTTCCAAAGGAAACTTTTCGGTCTAATGGACCTTATCATGTTAAAGATATGAATGATATGATCTGAATGAATTGTTATTTAATGATGAGTTCTATATAAGGGATAATTATCCCAGTGTTCTGTTGGGTTGACCAGAATATAAGGAACCCCAGAATAAAATTGGATCTTAAGAATAAGAGCTGTCCTCTACCTTGCGAGATGAGGACATCTCGCACTTTTTAAGTGGGGTAGGATGTAAGATTCCTCCCCAGCCTTCGAGGTATATAGGAGTAAGAATCTCCCTTTCGGATCTTATAATTATTCCCTCTCTAAAATAAAAGAAAGTTTCTGTTTAAAAAAAAGGAATACCCTTTTCCTAAAATACTTCTCAGGAGTCACGCCTAATTTAAGGATTTAGAACAATGAGTTTAGAAGTGAGAATCGGTGTTTTGGATACCAAGGTTTTGGTTTTCATTCGAGTATGGCCCAAAAGAAGTTCTTTATCTCTTGGGGAGTATAAGAAGTTATCCCCCAGATATTGTGATCCTTATATCTGAATTCAATGAAAGTAGGTGACTTAGCCTACAAGTTTCTTTTATCTCCTCATCTCAAAATTCTTAATGCCTTCTATAGAGAAATGTGTCAAACACAAATCATGGAAAGACGGTAAAACTTCAGTGGCAAGTTACCGTTGGCTTCTAGGTTACGCTAGCTCCTTCCTTTATATAAGTCGTAACTTTTACTTGTCGCTCACAGTAATCTTACTCCCATCAATCTCCTTTCTTTCTTTATCTCCTTCATGGCTTGGCAACAGGAATTAGTTTTATCCCTGATGATTTCTCACCTTCAAGACGCAAGAGAGTCTGTGAAGAAAGACTTTATAGAACAGTATGAGCGCTCACTTTTTCCTCACCTAGGAACTTCTGTAGCGCAGACCAAACGGACCTATCAAAACATAACTAGGGTAACACCCTGGGGTCAGCAACACTTTCGTAACAATGTCCGCTTGGCCATGGTTATTGAAGCTTTGGGTTTGGGTCCCCGATACTACTGTGGCATGAGATCAAGGCATCTTGGGTTTTCTGAGTGGGTCTTTTTACTGGCATGTTTTCTTCCTCATGAGAAGATATGCCTTTACCCCGTTTTTGGCTTGCCTCTCAGAGGTCCTTTTGTTAGATCACCTCATACCACTGAGATAGGTGCGGCAATAACCAGCAGAATCATTCCCATAGATGAGTTACCCTATACTTGTGCAGCTTGTGAGGACTGCTTTTGTGACCATATGATGGATGGGCTTATGGAAGTGTAAAGAGTTCTTCTATCTTTACTGTATAAGTCCCGTGAATGAGTAAAGTTTAAATCTTGTTCTTATTTTGAATCTTGCTCTCTTTAAGACTTTTCTTGGTGGTTAATCTTGATTAAAAATTTTCTCTAAGTCTCATATTCGTGCATCTTGCGAAATTATCCCAAGTTGCGAGATGAGGACATCTCGCGTTTTTTAAGTGGGGTAGAATGTAAGATTCCTCCCCCAACCCCCCTTTTTGATGTCTAGTATCTTCCCCCGTAATCAATCCCTCTTCAGAAATATAAAGACCTTGTTTCTAACTGTTTTAACCTAGAGAGAGAAAATATTCTAGAGAGAGAATATTCAGATTATGAATATTTTTGGATAGAAAAATAACTCATCTTATTAAAATAAGTTCCCCTGAAACAGAAATTCAAAAAGAAATTTCCAATGTGCAATTGGAATTAATTGGAAATAGGTATAAAGAACCTTAGTCTAAGGGCCTAGATTTTCAGAAATCTTTAGACTATGGTCCAATTAAGGTTTCTATGGGCCAATAGCATCAATCATGTGTAGGGAGGAGATAAATCCAAATTGTAAAAGAAGATACCCAAAAATGAGTAAATGCTCACATAAGATGAAGAGTTGAAAATGTACAAGGTTTATTAGTAAATAAACTCATATGTAAGGAAGAGGAGTTCTTTAAAGGAGGTGCATATTTCACATAAGATGAAGAGTTGAAAATGTACAAGGTTTATTAGTAAATAAACACATATGTAAGGAAGGGGAGTTCTTTAAAGGAGGTGCATATTTCACATAAGATGAAGAGTTGAAAATGTACAAGGCTTATTAGTAAAAAAACTATGACACATATGTAAGGAAGAGGAGTTCTTTAAAGGAGGTGCATATTTCACATAAGATGAAGAGTTGAAAATGTACAAGGTTTATTAGTAAAAATCTATGAGCAATACAATTTTGACACATATGTAAGGAAGGGGAATTCTTTAAAGGAGGTGCATATTTCACATGCTTGAATGAGTTTTAAACTCATAAAAATTGAGATATTTCATCTCTCCTCTCTCCTCATTCAAGTCTAGTTCCAGAAAGTTAGCTTAACTGACCTAAAAATGGTCAAAAAGTGACCAAACTGACTTAGAAAATTCTAGAATCAGTTTGTTTGGTTAGGAGCTCAAATTTTCCTATAAATAGAAGCCTCCCCTTGTTGAAAAAAATATAGTCTCTTATGCTTTGTTACTCTACTCCACCTAAGCCAAAATATATAGTCTCTTATGCTTTGTTACTCTACTCCACCTAAGCCAAAATATATAGTCTCTTATGCTTTGTTACTCTACTCCACCTAAGCCAAATTAGATAGAGTCTTATGCTTTGTTACTCTACTCCACCTAAGCTAAAATATATAGTGTCTTATGCCTTGTTACTCTACTCTACCTAAGCCAAGAACTGTGAATTCTTTAATAATTCACTAGTTTTGATACCTCTCTCTTTCTTCAATCTCCATTGGTGGCTCCATCAACATACTAAACCAATTGATTGGTTGGGGGCCTCTACCGTGAATAAAGAATCAAGCAAATCATAAGGTAAGTATATTGAATTTCGATCTTTTCTATGATTTCTCAATGATTCTCTCTTCTCAACCCCTCTCAAGCTTGAGAAGTTTAATTGGTATGGTTTTTTTTTAAATGCTAATGAAGTTAATTGGTGAATAGTAGTGAAGAGGTACATAATTTAATAAATGCTATAGAAGTTAATTTCCACTTATATTTAAATTCTAATGGTTTTTATAATTTCTCTCTCTCACTCAAGAAATGGTCATACTCATGACCCATTCTCAATCCAAATGAAGCTTTTCATAAAGCTTTTCCTTAATCCAAGATTAAGCTATTCTTGAGGCCAAATTAATGGCTTTTTGCTATGCTTTTAGTTTATGCACATTGATGATTCAATCCATTATGGATTGATGACCCAATTAGAGACCATTCTAATTGTTTTCTTAATGATCCAATTAGAGACCATTATGGATTGATGACCCAATTAGAGACCATTCTAATTGTTTTTTTAATGATCCAATTAGAGACCATTATGGATTGATGATCCAATTAGAGACCATTCTAATTGTTTTCTTAATGATCCAATTAGAGACCATTATGGATTGATGATCCAATTAGAGACCATTCTAATTATTTCTTTAATAATGAGCTTTATCCCTTAGAAAAAAATTGAGATTTATCAGTCATAGTAGCGGAGCTATGTCAAAATTTTTATAGAAATTACGCATAAAATAAATTCATTCAAAGCATAAAAAGAGGACTTTCTACCATATTCTAGGAACTATCATCCTAGATTAATTAAAAGAATTTTATCATGCATGGAGATGTGGATGTTTGCATGTAGATGTAGATGTAGATGTATAGATGTAGATGTGGATATGGAGGTGGATGGATGCATGTAGATGTAGATGTATAGATGTAGATGTGAATGGAGATGTGGATGTATGCATGTAGATGTAGATGTATAGATGTGGATGTGGATGTATACAGGTAGATGTAGATGTAAAGATACGGATGTGGATGTGGAGGTGGATGTATACATGTAGATGTAGATGTATAGATGTAGATGTGGATGTGGAGGTAGATGGATGCATGTAGATGTAGATGTATAGATGTAGATGGGAATGGAGATAAGGATGTATGCATGTAGATGTAGATGTATAGATGTAGATGTGGATGTGGAGGTGGATGGATGCATGTAGATGTAGATGTATAGATGTAGATGTGAATGGAGATGTGGATGTATACATGTAGATGTAGATGTATAGATATAGATGTGGAAGTGGAGGTGGATGGATGCATGTAGATGTAGATGTATAGATGTAGATGTAGATACGAATGGAGATGTGGATGTATGCATGTAGATGTAGGTGTATAGATGTAGATGTGGATGTAGAGGTGGATGTATGCATGTAGATGTAGATGTATAGATGTGGATGTGAATGTGGAGGTAGATGTATGCATATAGATGTAGATGTATGGAGGTGAATGTGAATGTGGATGTAGATGTATGCATAGAGATGTAGATGTATGTATGTAGATGTGAATGTACGCATATAGATGTAGATGTATGGATGTGAATATGCGATATGTGATGTGAGGAAATCTGAAGTGATGAGATAGAAATGATGTGATGGGATGAGTATACATATAAATGGAATATGGAATAAGTAATGTAGATTGATGAGGGATAATGTGGAAAAATGAAAGTTAAAATAGAAATTGTATTGTAAACTGTTTGTAAATGCTGTTTGTAAATGCTGTTTGTAAATGATTGTTTTATGTCAAGAATGCTGGGGCTTGTGATTAAAGTCGTGATGGTAAAGTTGCAACTGCTGACGGGGAGTCAATGAAGGACGTCTCGCGTAGCAAGGTCGGCCGAGGTCTTGACCAGCCTCGGTGCGATTAAAATGGTGAGCTTCCGGTACGGTGGATGAGGGGCCAAGGAAGCGGCCTATGCGTGAAGCGCTAGGTTACCTGCGAAGGATCCTAGAGGGTGCTGACCATACGGTGCTCGGGCTCTGGGTCGCCTAGGATACCCACGCGTGCGTGGAGGAAGATATTGGAACAGAGTTGGAGTTGTTTTCTGAATCGGGCATGGATCTGGTTGATTGACCTTGCTGGTCTTCAATGGATGAGTCCATGGCCCCTTATATGGATCTGTTGGTTGATCTTGCTGATCTTCAACGAGAGTCCATCTTGATAAGTGGTTATATTGCCAAGTATTAAAGGCTAGGAACTATCGAAACGGCCCCTGAGCGTTCTAGTTGCCAATGATGCCCTATATACTCTGATGAAGGAATGATGGAAAATTATTAAAGGCTAGGAACTATCGAAACGGCTCCTGAGCGTTCTAGTTACCAATGATGCCATAGATACTCTGATGAAGGAATGATGGGAAATTAAGAATCAATTGGATAAATTGGAAGATGGTGATCAATGATACTATGGTCTTATTAAAGGATTGTTTTAAACTGGTTGAATCTGGTTGAAAAAAAGGCAATTTCATATTGGGTGTGTGAGTGGTGTGACTAGTTTTATTTTGCATGAACATCCGGCTAGGGGGCCTTGGAACTCTTTTCCTTGGTACCCGGGACAAAACCTAACCAAATTTTTAATTGGATCCCATCACTACAGTGGTTGGGTGGTTGGCTAACCCATGGGATTGGATGGGGTTAGGCTGGACTGATGGATCCGTAAACCGAGACTCAAACTTTTGTTTTTACGATAGGAAAAAAAAAAATAATAAATCCCGGACAGTAACTGTTCTATGGATAGGAATCAACGGCTATGCCTCTTGAATGGGGAAAAAAGCGTTGATCCCAATGATCCAAGTGCAAGTTTCTTCCTTGAACTGACTAAGTATCTTATAGATGTAATCGGATCATCTCGATCAGAAATGATCTTGACTACGTTAGAGTAAAAAGTTGCCCTGGTGGAATCGCCCGTGCTTTCCGGTAAAGGAAGTTTTTCCGGGTTCGGTTTTGGAACAACCGACGGATTAGTCTCTTATCCGGATATCCGTGGGCGAGGCCCCGAGTGTGGGACCCCTGTCCCACGCGAGAAGCGCTACTTCCGCTGCCAGTACCCCGAATCCATTGCTCGGTGGGAACAGGGATCTTACATATAAGAAATCCTTTTTTCCATGAGTAATTTGAACCACAAGGATAGTGTGCTAATTATTCTCCACTTGATAATTGTGGTAGGACATTTTGAAGGATGATTTTACATCACAAAAGTTTGAACATGTCTTCTATGTGATAAATCATGTCTTCATTTTCATTTGCATAGGTGGAAAACTTATTTGAAATAATGTGAGCATGTATTGAAAAATACAACAAATAGCAAAATAGAAAATATTGTGAGTGTATCTGACTTAAAATTGGGCTATATTATTTACATATTAACTTATATGGATAGAAAAGATAATATTTTTGGTCACCAAGCTAGCTTGAGTACAAAAGAGATCTTCACAGCATTATCTTGCATGCCTCAAGGCCTGGTTTTTGTGCAGATTGCACACCTTCATGATGTTGAACAAAATTTGAAAGGACTCTTATAATAATACTTTTTGCAGATTGCACACCTTCTTGATGGGAAGCCTTGTAGGATGATTTTACAATCACAAAACTAGTTGTTGTGGTTTATTAGTTTACAAGGATAACCACTTCTTTTATTGTTTCTTTAATTGAGCAATATGGACCCTTCATTTACAAAACGGTTTCATAATCATGGCCTCATTTCATGAACTTCAAGAGTCAGAAAACTTGTTTAGTCAGAAATGAGGATATCCATTTCTTTTCTTAAGCAATATGACCCCTTTATTCACAAAAGGGGTCCATACACTTGGACTGTTTTCATAAACTTTGACACAAAAAAACTACATTCTCATCCAATTTTCTCAAATGCTCAGATGGTTTTGCTCAAAAATTAGAAACCCCCGATTGGGGATTTTGACACACATACTAACTGGAAAAAGATCAGTTACCGTACCCAAATGTTTCGTTTATCCATGCAAATAGTAATAGACCAAAAAATATTGCTTACAAAGTTTGTGTTTCTCAAGTGTTACCTCTTATCTATAATGCATCACATGTCTCATGGGCTTATCTTGATTTAATGAATCTTTTTGTAAACAATGGTTTTAATCCTAACATTATCAGTAATAACATTTTTATTTTAATTTTTTAAGAACACATTTCCTAAACTTTGATTTGACATTAATCCCCTTATTAAGGTGGAGGGTAAGTCCACTTGGTGGGCTTACCTCCCACCATATGGACTTACCCTTTGGGATGGTGGTGGCCACACACACACACACACAATGCAATTTTCATAAAAAATTTGTTGGATTTTGAAAAGCAAGCTTTGCTAACCAAAACCCCTTCTGCTTTAACTATTGCCTCTATTAATGGTTGGATTGCCCTTCTTGTTAATTCAAAAAACGACCAAGCCTCTTTCATAGAGGCCTTCAATAAGTTACTTTCTTCTCTACCCCTTTTTGACTTTCAGGATTCTTGTGACCTTAACTTCTATTTTTCCACCTTGCCTTCTATTGTAAACAAGCTCTTTCAAATTAATGGTCTCCCCTCCATTCCTTTAGAAATCAAATCTACTCCTGAAATCGTCAATCCCCTCCTTGACTTTGATCTTTTGGACGATGATGAAAGAGAAGCCCTTTCTTCTTTATCATCGAAGCCTTCTTCTTCCTTTCCCTCTCGAAAAGTGATTTCTCCTTCCTATTCGGGTGCCATCCCTCTCCTCCCTCCCTGACAAATTTAGTTGGACTCTATTAGACTTGATCATAAATTATGGGACTTCTGCTGTGAGTTAAGCGTAGGAACAAGATCTTTCTTTTTGCTCCACTATCCCATGACTCAAATGTTGGGGTTAACAGTATGAAGTAATCAACCATCGTGCATATTTCTCTATCTCTTCCTTAGCCCTCTTTTGTAAATTTTCCTATGAAGTAGTGGATCAATGTTGGTCCACAGTTATCCAAGCCAAACATCTACTTTTTATTGATTTCTTTTTTGAACTTGGGCAAATTAAACTCTCAGATATTCATCCTTCTGAATGTTCCAACACGGCTTTGGTCGCTACTAGAACTAAGGGACCCATTAATCAAGAGAGTTCGTGAACCCAATTTTTTCAAAAAAACTGTTGAAACACTTTTAAACCTTTTCTTAAATGCCCATGTAAAAGATCTGATCTTAACTCTACTTGTTCCGCTTCCATCATCTGGTTAGATCACCTACTTTGGTTTGTTTTCCAAAACCTTCCCAAATTTTCATCCGGACCTGCTCTTGGATGGGTGGGCTCCTTTCCCAGTGAAGTTAGGACTGCTCTCATTGTTTACTTTTGGTTCCATGCCTTTATGCTCGAAGCTGCCCGCAATCTAGCTCTTTACAATCCTAATACCCCTTTGCTTTCTCACTTGCTTAACACCCCTGTTTCTAATACTACTGAAGTTATTCTTAAATCCGCAAAGAATAGTGTTATTAAAAGGCTTTCCATTACCCCGAGTACTATGAAATCTTCTACAAAGAAACCTTGTATTTTTTGAGGTGCGGAGGACTTCAATCAAACACCTTGGTTTAAAGACCATGACATTATGAATAAGATTGAGTACCTTACTAGCCATCTGTACATTTGTGGATTAGACAAATTAGCTCAAACAACCCACATTTATCTGTAAACATCTCATGAGACTTGTAGCACGTCAAAGACTTAAGTCCCTTGAGTTTTCTCCTTCTTCATGTACTGAAAAAGAAGTATTGGAGTTAGTGGTAAGCTTCTCACTCTCTTATGAAATCACCCCTCCTGCTAGCTCTACCTTTCCATATATTATGGGCACATATAAAGTTCACAAAAATATCTTTAGATGGCTAACTAATGCACATAATTGTATGTTTTCTAATATAACTGATCTTATTACTAAATTACTTAAGGCCCTGGATGCTGGTATCATAGAATTCATTGAGAAACTTCACAAAGACATTTTGGTCTTCTCTCCAATCCGCACTAATGCTTACTGGATTATCCATAATCAATATGACTTTTGATAAATCTTCCAAAGCATATCTACTAAGGATATTGTGGCTTCAAGAAGCATAGAAAACAATTTGTGCTTACTAAGAAACCAAGGATATTGCTTTTAACTTTGAAGATTTCATAGGTCTTAACCTATTTGTTTTGAATAATTGTTTTCCTAAGCTGGGAAATACTGTTTTTGTTCAAACTAAAGGCATCCCAATGGGATATTCTTGTTCGTCCCTTTGGTGTAATATATACTTAGCATGGCTTGAATTAGAATTCATTCCAAAACTATCTGAACATAAACAAGTTGATATGCCTAAAGCCTTCTATTTGTCATTTCACTTTATGGATGATTTAGCATTTAGCAACAATATTTTTCTCGTGGATTGCCTTTCTCATAATAGGTCTATTGATCCTTCTAATCATTTGAGCATATATCCTTTGGATATGATTACCATCAAATCTACTTATAACACTTAATTTACCACTTATCTAAACACTTCTATTACCCTTAGAAGACCCTTCATTGGGGATTTTGACACACATACTAACTGGAAAAAGATCAGTTACCGTACCCAAATGTTTTGTTTATCCATGCAAATAGTAATAGACCAAAAAATATTGCTTACAAAGTTTGTGTTTCTCAAGTGTTACCTCTTATCTATAATGCATCACATGTCTCATGGGCTTATCTTGATTTACTTAAACTAATGAATCTTTTTATAAACAATGGTTTTAATCCTAGCATTATCAGTAATAACATTTTTATTTTAATTATTTAAGAACACATTTCCTAAACTTTGATTTGACATTAATCCCCTTATTAAGGTGGAGGGTAAGTCCACTTGGTGGGCTTACCTCCCACCATATGGACTTACCCTTTGGGATGGTGGTGGCCACACACACACACACACAATGCAATTTTGATAAAAAATTTGTTGGATTTTAAAAAGCAAGCTTTGCTAACCAAAACCCCTTCTGCTTTAACTATTGCCTCTACTAATGGTTGGATTGCCCTTCTTGTTAATTCAAAAAACGACCAAGCCTCTTTCATAGAGGCCTTCAATAAGTTACTTTCTTCTCTACCCCTTTTTGACTTTCAGGATTCTTGTGACCTTAACTTCTATTTTTCCACCTTGCCTTCTATTGTAAACAAGCTCTTTCAAATTAATGGTCTCCCCTCCATTCCTTTAGAAATCAAATCTACTCCTGAAATCGTCAATCCCCTCCTTGACTTTGATCTTTTGGATGATGATGAAAGAGAAGCCCTTTCTTCTTTATCATCGAAGCCTTCTTCTTCCTTTCCCTCTCGGAAAGTGATTTCTCCTTCCTATTCGGGTGCCATCCCTCTCCTCCCTCCCTGACAAATTTAGTTGGACTCTATTAGACTTGATCATAAATTATGGGACTTCTGCTGTGAGTTAAGCGTAGGAACAAGATCTTTCTTTTTGCTCCACTAGCCCATGACTCAAATGTTGGGGTTAACAGTGTGAAGTTGCCAAACATCTACTTTCTATTGATTTCTTTTTTGAACTTGGGCAAATTAAACTCTCAGATATTCATCCTTCTAAATGTTCCAACACGGCTTTGGTCGCTAGAACTAAGGGACCAATTAATCAAGAGAGTTCGTGAACCCAATTTTTTAAAAAAAACTGTTGAAACACTTTTAAACCTTTTCTTAAATGCCCATGTAAAAGATCTGATCTTAACTCTACTTGTTCCGCTTCCATCATCTGGTTAGATCACCTACTTTGGTTTGTTCTCCAAAACCTTCCCAAATTTTCATCCAGACCTGCTCTTGGATGGGTGGGCGCCTTTCCCAGCGAAGTTAGGACTGCTCTCATTGTTTACCTTTGGTTCCATGCCTTTATGCTCGAAGCTGCCCGCAATCTAGCTCTTTACAATCCTAATACCCCTTTGCTTTCTCACTTGCTTAACACCCCTGTTTCTAATACTACTGAAGTTATTCTTAAATCCGCAAAGAATAGTGTTATTAAAAGGCTTTCCATTACCCCGAGTACTATGAAATCTTCTACAAAGAAACCTTGTATTTTTTGAGGTACGGAGGACTTCAATCAAACACATTGGTTTAAATACCATGACATTATGAATAAGATTGAGTACCTTACTAGCCATTTGTACATTTGTGGATTAGACAAATTAGCTCAAACAACCCACATTTATCTGTAAACATCTCATGAGACTTGTAGCACGTCAAAGACTTAAGTTCCTTGAGTTTTCTCCTTCTTCATGTACTGAAAAAGAAGTATTGGAGTTAGTGGTAAGCTTCTCACTCTCTTATGAAATCACCCCTCCTGCTAGCTCTACCTTTCCATATATTAGGGGCACATATAAAGTTCACAAAAATATCTTTAGATGGCTAACTAATGCACATAATTGTATGTTTTCTAATATAACTGATGTTATTACTAAATTACTTAAGGCCCTGGATGCTAGTATCATAGAATTCATTGAGAAACTTCATAGACATTTCGGTCTTCTCTCCAATCCGCACTAATGCTTATTGGATTATCCATAATCAATATGACTTTTGATAAATCTTCCAAAGCATATCTACTCTATCTATACCTTTGATATTATGTCATGTTATGAAGCTATCCCGCATCAAGGTGATAGATAATAGTCTAATCGACTCAATTCAAAATTTTTTAAAATTCATACAAAATTTAGGATATTGTGGCTTCAAGAAGCATAGAAAACAATTTGTGCTTACTAAGAAACCAAGGATATTGCTTTTAACTTTGAAGATTTCATAGGTCTTAACCTATTTGTTTTGAATAATTGTTTTCCTAAGCTGGGAAATACTATTTTTGTTCAAACTAAAGGCATCCCAATTCTTGTTCGCCCCTTTGGTGTAATATATACTTAGCATGGCTTGAATTAGAATTTATTCCAAAACTATCTAAACATAAACAAGTTGATATGCCTAAAGCCTTCTATTTGTCATTTCACTTTATGGATGATTTAGCATTTAGCAACAATATTTTTCTCGTGGATTGCCTTTCTCATAATAGGTCTATTGATCCTTCTAATCATTTGAGCATATATCGTTTGGATATGATTACCATCAAATCTACTTATAACACTTAATTTACCACTTATCTAAACACTTCTATTACCCTTGGAAGACCCTTTATTGGGGATTTTGACACACATACTAACTGGAAAAAGATCAATTACCATACCCAAATGTTTTGTTTATCCATGCAAATAGTAATAGACCAAAAAATATTGCTTACAAAGTTTGTGTTTCTCAAGTGTTACCTCTTATCTATAATGCATCACATGTCTCATGGGCTTATCTTGATTTACTTAAACTAATGAATCTTTTTGTAAACAATGGTTTTAATCCTAACATTATCAGTAATAACATTTTTATTTTTATTTTTTAGAACACATTTCCTAAACTTTGATTTGACATTAATCCCCTTATTAAGGTGGAGGGTAAGTCCACTTGGTGGGCTTACCTCCCACCATATGGACTTACCCTTTGGGATGGTGGTGGCCACACACACACACATACAATGCAATTTTTATAAAAAATTTGTTGGATTTTGAAAAGCAAGCTTTGCTAACCAAAACCCCTTCTGCTTTAACTATTGCCTCTATTAATGGTTGGATTGCCCTTCTTGTTAATTCAAAAAACGACCAAGCCTCTTTCATAGAGGCCTTCAATAAGTTACTTTCTTCTCTACCCCTTTTTGACTTTCAGGATTCTTGTGACCTTAACTTCTATTTTTCCACCTTGCCTTCTATTGTAAACAAGCTCTTTCAAATTAATGGTCTCCCCTCCATTCCTTTAGAAATCAAATCTACTCCTGAAATCGTCAATCCCCTCCTTGACTTTGATCTTTTGGACGATGATGAAAGAGAAGCCCTTTCTTCTTTATCATCGAAGCCTTCTTCTTCCTTTCCCTCTCGGAAAGTGATTTCTCCTTCCTATTCGGGTGCCATCCCTCTCCTCCCTCCCTGACAAATTTAGTTGGACTCTATTAGACTTGATCATAAATTATGGGACTTCTGCTGTGAGTTAAGCGTAGGAACAAGATCTTTCTTTTTGCTCCACTAGCCCATGACTCAAATGTTGGGGTTAACAGTATGAAGTAATCAACCATCGTGCATATTTCTCTATCTCTTCCTTAGCCCTCTTTTGTAAATTTTCCTATGAAGTAGTGGATCAATGTTGGTCCATAGTTATCCAAGCCAAACATCTACTTTCTATTGATTTCTTTTTTGAACTTGGGCAAATTAAACTCTCAGATATTCATCCTTCTGAATGTTCCAACACGGCTTTGGTCGCTACTAGAACTAAGGGACCCATTAATCAAGAGAGTTTGTGAACCCAATTTTTTCAAAAAAACTATTGAAACACTTTTAAACCTTTTCTTAAATGCCCATGTAAAAGATCTGATCTTAACTCTACTTGTTCCGCTTCCATCATCTGGTTAGATCACCTACTTTGGTTTAGATCGAAGCTGCTCGCAATCTAGCTCTCTACAATCCTAATACCCCTTTGCTTTCTCACTTGCTTAACACCCCTGTTTCTAATACTACTGAAGTTATTCCTAAATCCGCAAAGAATAGTGTTATTAAAAGGCTTTCCATTACCCCGAGTACTATGAAATCTTCTACAAAGAAACCTTGTATTTTTTGAGGTACGGAGGACTTCAATCAAACACCTTGGTTTAAAGACCATGACATTATGAATAAGATTGAGTACCTTACTAGCCATCTGTACATTTGTGGATTAGACAAGTTAGCTCAAACAACCCACATTTATCTGTAAACATCTCATGAGACTTGTAGCACGTCAAAGACTTAAGTCCCTTGAGTTTTCTCCTTCTTCATGTACTGAAAAAGAAGTATTGGAGTTAGTGGTAGGCTTCTCACTCTCTTATGAAATTACCCCTCCTGCTAGCTCTACCTTTCCATATATTATGGGCACATATAAAGTTCACAAAAATATCTTTAGATGGCTAACTAATGCACATAATTGTATGTTTTCTAATATAACTGATCTTATTACTAAATTACTTAAGGCCCTGGATGCTAGTATCATAGAATTCATTGAGAAACTTCACAAAGACATTTCGGTATTCTCTCCAATCTGCACTAATGCTTACTCGATTATCCATAATCAATATGACTTTTGATAAATCTTCCAAAGCATATCTACTCTATCTATACCTTTGATATTATGTCATGTTATGAAGCTATCCCGCATCAAGGGGATAATAGTCTAATCGACTCAATTCAAAATTTTATCAGAATGATACAAAATTTAGGATATTGTGGCTTCAAGAAGCATAGAAAACAATTTGTGCTTACTAAGAAACCAAGGATATTGCTTTTAACTTTGAAGATTTCATAGGTCTTAACCTATTTGTTTTGAATAATTATTTTCCTAAGCTGGGAAATACTGTTTTTGTTCAAACTAAAGGCATCCCAATGGGATATTCTTGTTCGCCCCTTTGGTGTAATATATACTTAGCATGGCTTGAATTAGAATTTATTCCAAAACTATCTAAACATAAACAAGTTGATATGCCTAAAGCCTTCTATTTGTCATTTCACTTTATGGATGATTTAGCATTTAGCAACAATATTTTTCTCTTGGATTGCCTTTCTCATAATAGGTCTATTGATCCTTCTAATCATTTGAGCATATATCCTTTGGATGTGATTACCATCAAATCTACTTATAACACTTAATTTACCACTTATCTAAACACTTCTATTACCCTTAGAAGACCCTTTATTGGGGATTTTGACACACATACTAACTGGAAAAAGATCAGTTACCCTACCCAAATGTTTCGTTTATCCATGCAAATAGTAATAGACCAAAAAATATTGCTTACAAAGTTTGTGTTTCTCAAGTGTTACCTCTTATCTATAATGCATCACATGTCTCATGGGCTTATCTGAATTTACTTAAACTAATGAATCTTTTTGTAAACAATGGTTTTAATCCTAACATTATCAGTAATAACATTTTATTTTAATTTTTTAAGAACACATTTCCTAAACTTTGATTTGACATTAATCCCCTTATTAAGGTGGAGGGTAAGTCCACTTGGTGGGCTTACCTCCCACCATATGGACTTACACGGCTTTGGTCGCTAGAACTAAGGGACCCATTAATCAAGAGAGTTGGTGAACCCAATTTTTTAAAAAAAGCTGTTGAAACACTTTTAAACCTTTTCTTAAATGCCCATGTAAAAGATCTGATCTTAACTCTACTTGTTCTGCTTCCATCATCTGGTTAGATCACCTACTTTGGTTTGTTTTCCAAAACCTTCCCAAATTTTCCTCCGGACCTGCTCTTGGATGGGTGGGCTCCTTTCCCAGCGAAGTTAGGACTGCTCTCATTGTTTACTTTTGGTTCCATGCCTTTATGCTCGAAGCTGCCCGCAATCTAGCTCTTTACAATCCTAATACCCCTTTGCTTTCTCACTTGCTTAACACCCCTGTTTCTAATACTATTGAAGTTATTCTTAAATCCGCAAAGAGTAGTGTTATTAAAAGGCTTTCCATTACCCCGAGTACTATGAAATCTTCTACAAAGAAACCTTGTATTTTTTGAGGTACGGAGGACTTTAATCAAACACCTATATTATGGGCACATATAAAGTTCACAAAAATATCTTTAGATGGCTAACTAATGCACATAATTGTATGTTTTCTAATATAACTGATCTTATTACTAAATTACTTAAGGCCCTGGATGCTGGTATCATAGAATTCATTGAGAAACTTCACAAAGACATTTCGGTCTTCTCTCCAATCCACACTAATGCTTACTGGATTATCCATAATCAATATGACTTTTGATAAATCTTCCAAAGCATATCTACTCTATCTATACCTTTGATATTATGTCATGTTATGAAGCTATCTCGCATCAAGGTGATAATAGTCTAATCGACTCAATTCAAAATTTTATCAGAATGATACAAAATTTAGGATATTGTGGCTTCAAGAAGCATAGAAAACAATTTATGCTTACTAAGAAACCACGGATAGTGCTTTTAACTTTGAAGATTTCATAGGTCTTAACCTATTTGTTTTGAATAATTGTTTTACTAAGCTGGGAAATACTGTTTTTGTTCAAACTAAAGGCATCCCAATGGGATATTCTTGTTCGCCCCTTTGGTGTAATATATACTTAGCATGGTTTGAATTAGAATTTATTCCAAAACTATCTAAACATAAACAAGTTGATATGCCTAAAGCCTTCTATTTGTCATTTCACTTTATGGACGATTTAGCATTTAGCAACAATATTTTTCTCTTGGATTGCCTTTCTCATAATAGGTCTATTGATCCTTCTTATCATTTGAGCATATATCCTTTGGATATGATTACCATCAAATCTACTTATAACACTTAATTTACCACTTATCTAAACACTTCTATTACCCTTAGAAGACCCTTTATTGGGGATTTTGACACACATACTAACTGGAAAAAGATCAGTTACCGTACCCAAATGTTTTGTTTATCCATGCAAATAGTAATAGACCAAAAAATATTGCTTACAAAGTTTGTGTTTCTCAAGTGTTACCTCTTATCTACTATAATGCATCACATGTCTCATGGGCTTATCTTAATTTACTTAAACTAATGAATCTTTTTGTAAACAATGGTTTTAATCCTAACATTATCAGTAATAACATTTTTACTTTAATTTTTTAAGAACTAAACTTTGATTTGACATTAATCCCCTTATTAAGGTGGAGGGTAAGTCCACTTGGTGGGCTTACCTCCCACCATATGGACTTACCCTTTGGGATGGTGGTGGCCACACACACACACACACACACAATGCAATTTTCATAAAAAAATTGTTGGATTTTGAAAAGCAAGCTTTGCTAACCAAAACCCCTTCTGCTTTAACTATTGCCTGTATTAATGGTTGGATTGCCCTTCTTGTTAATTCAAAAAACGACCAAGCCTCTTTCATAGAGGCCTTCAATAAGTTACTTTCTTCTCTACTCCTTTTTGACTTTCAGGATTCTTGTGACCTTAACTTCTATTTCTCCACCTTGCCTTCTATTGTAAACAAGCTCTTTCAAATTAACGGTCTCCCCTCCATTCCTTTAGAAATCAAATCTACTCCTGAAATCGTCAATCCCCTCCTTGACTTTGATCTTTTGGAGGATGATGAAAGAGAAGCCCTTTCTTCTTTATCATCGAAGCCTTCTTCTTCCTTTCCCTCTCGGAAAGTGATTTCTCCTTCCTATTCGGGTGCCATCCCTCTCCTCCCTCCCTGACAAATTTAGTTGGACTCTATTAGACTTGATCATAAATTATGGGACTTCTGCTGTGAGTTAAGCGTAGGAACAAGATCTTTTTGCTCCACTAGCCCATGACTCAAATGTTGGGGTTGACAGTATGAAGTAATCAACCATCGTGCATATTTCTCTATCTCTTCCTTAGCCCTCTTTTGTTAATTTTCCTATGAAGTAGTGGATCAATGTTGGTCCACAGTTATCCAAGCCAAACATCTACTTTCTATTGATTTCTTTTTTGAACTTGGGCAAATTAAACTCTCAGATATTCATCCTTCTAAATGTTCCAACACGGCTTTGGTCGCTAGAACTAAGGGACCCATTAATCAAGAGAGTTGGTGAACCCAATTTTTTTTTAAAAACTGTTGAAACACTTTTAAACCTTTTCTTAAATGCCCATGTAAAAGATCTGATCTTAACTCTACTTGTTCTGCTTCCATCATCTGGTTAGATCACCTACTTTGGTTTGTTTTCCAAAACCTTCCCAAATTTTCCTCCGGACCTGCTCTTGGATGGGTGGGCTCCTTTCCCAGCGAAGTTAGGACTGCTCTCATTGTTTACTTTTGGTTCCATGCCTTTATGCTCGAAGCTGCCCGCAATCTAGCTCTTTACAATCCTAATACCCCTTTGCTTTCTCACTTGCTTAACACCCCTGTTTCTAATACTATTGAAGTTATTCTTAAATCCGCAAAGAATAGTGTTATTAAAAGGCTTTCCATTACCCCGAGTACTATGAAATCTTCTACAAAGAAACCTTGTATTTTTTGAGGTACGGAGGACTTCAATCAAACACCTTGGTTTAAAGACCATGACATTATGAATAAGGTTGAGTACCTTAGCAACCATCTATACATTTGTGGATTAGACAAATTAGCTCAAACAACCCACATTTATCTGTAAACATCTCATGAGACTTGTAGCACGTCAAAGACTTAAGTCCCTTGAGTTTTCTCCTTCTTCATGTACTGAAAAGAAGTATTGGAGTTAGTGGTAAGCTTCTCGCTCTCTTATGAAATTACCCCTCCTGCTAGCTCTACCTTCCCATATATTATGGGCACATATAAATTTTTCCAAAACCTTCCCAAATTTTCATCCGGGCCTGCTCTTGGATGGGTGGGCTCCTTTCCCAGTGAAGTTAGGACTGCTCTCATTGTTTACTTTTGGTTCCATGCCTTTATGCTCGAAGCTGCCCGCAATCTAGCTCTTTACAATCCTAATACCCCTTTGCTTTCTCACTTGCTTAACACCCCTGTTTCTAATACTACTGAAGTTATTCTTAAATCCGCAAAGAATAGTGTTATTAAAAGGCTTTCCATTACCCCGAGTACTATGAAATCTTCTACAAAGAAACCTTGTATTTTTTGAGGTACGGAGGACTTCAATCAAACACCTTGGTTTAAAGACCATGACATTATGAATAAGATTGAGTACCTTACTAACCATCTGTACATTTATGGATTAGACAAATTAGCTCAAACAACCCACATTTATCTGTAAACATCTCATGAGACTTGTAGCACGTCAAAGACTTAAGTCCCTTGAGTTTTCTCCTTCTTCATGTACTGAAAAAGAAGTATTGGAGTTAGTGGTAAGCTTCTCACTCTCTTATGAAATTACCCCTCCTGCTAGCTCTACCTTTCCATATATTATGGACACATATAAAGTTCACAAAAATATCTTTAGATGGCTAACTAATGCACATAATTGTATGTTTTCTAATATAACTGATCTTATTACTAAATTACTTAAGGCCCTGGATGCTAGTATCATAGAATTCATTGAGAAACTTCACAAAGACATTTCGGTATTCTCTCCAATCTGCACTAATGCTTACTCGATTATCCATAATCAATATGACTTTTGATAAATCTTCCAAAGCATATCTACTCTATCTATACCTTTGATATTATGTCATGTTATGAAGCTATCCCGCATCAAGGGGATAATAGTCTAATCAACTCAATTCAAAATTTTATCAGAATGATACAAAATTTAGGATATTGTGGCTTCAAGAAGCATAGAAAACAATTTGTGCTTACTAAGAAACCAAGGATATTGCTTTTAACTTTGAAGATTTCATAGGTCTTAACCTATTTGTTTTGAATAATTATTTTCCTAAGCTGGGAAATACTGTTTTTGTTCAAACTAAAGGCATCCCAATGGGATATTCTTGTTCGCCCCTTTGGTGTAATATATACTTAGCATGGTTTGAATTAGAATTTATTCCGAAACTATCTAAACATAAACAAGTTGATATGCCTAAAGCCTTCTATTTGTCATTTCACTTTATGGATGATTTAGCATTTAGCAACAATATTTTTCTCTTGGATTGCCTTTCTCATAATAGGTCTATTGATCCTTCTAATCATTTGAGCATATATCCTTTGGATATGATTACCATCAAATCTACTTATAACACTTAATTTACCACTTATCTAAACACTTCTATTACCCTTAGAAGACCCTTTATTGGGGATTTTGACACACATACTAACTGGAAAAAGATCAGTTACCGTACCCAAATGTTTCGTTTATCCATGCAAATAGTAATAGACCAAAAAATATTGCTTACAAAGTTTGTGTTTCTCAAGTGTTACCTCTTATCTATAATGCATCACATGTCTCATGGGCTTATCTTGATTTACCTAAACTAATGAATCTTTTTGTAAACAATGGTTTTAATCCTAACACTATCACTAATAACATTTTTATTTTAATTTTTTAAGAACACATTTCCTAAACTTTAATTTGACATTAATGCCCTTATTAAGGTGGAGGGTAAGCCCACTTGGTGGGCTTACCTCCCACCATATGGACTTACCCTTTGGGATGGTGGTGGCCACACACACACACACACACAATGCAATTTTCATAAAAAATTTGTTGGATTTTGAAAAGCAAGCTTTGCTAACCAAAACCCCTTCTGCTTTATCTATTGCCTCTATTAATGGTTGGATTGCCCTTCTTGTTAATTCAAAAAACGACCAAGCCTCTTTCATAGAGGCCTTCAATAAGTTACTTTCTTCTCTACCCCTTTTTGACTTTCAGGATTCTTGTGACCTTAACTTCTATTTTTCCACCTTGCCTTCTATTGTAAACAAGCTCTTTGAAATTAATGGTCTCCCCTCCATTCCTTTAGAAATCAAATCTACTCCTGAAATCGTCAATCCCCTCCTTGACTTTGATCTTTTGCATGATGATGAAAGAGAAGCCCTTTCTTCTTTATCATCGAAGCCTTCTTCTTCCTTTCCCTCTCGAAAAGTGATTTCTCCTTCCTATTCGGGTGCCATCCCTCTCCTCCCTCCCTGACAAATTTAGTTGGACTCTATTAGACTTGATCATAAATTATGGGACTTCTGCTGTGAGTTAAGCGTAGGAACAAGATCTTTTTGCTCCACTAGCCCATGACTCAAATGTTGGGGTTAACAGTATGAAGTAATCAACCATCGTGCATATTTCTCTATCTCTTCCTTAGCCCTCTTTTGTAAATTTTCCTATGAAGTAGTGGATCAATGTTGGTCCACTGGAGGAGAACTGGGTCATTGTTGGGTGTTATTTGACTTTGTGAAGCGAATGAAAGATTGGACTACCATGGCTTGCCATGTGTATAATCCTTTTATCCAAGAGTTGCAAACAATTGCAACTTGTGACTTCAAGGTGGAAGATACTGACGCACAAATTCTATTTTGGGATACTCTCAACAAAGTAATGGTTTCAGAAGGGTTTGACAATGCTGAATTCAAAGGGTTCATGGCAGATGAGGCCCAAGCCAACTGGAGAGCTGTACGTGCCACTTTCAATGGTGGCTCTGACAATATAATGGAAGGGAAAGAGCGTTCTTGCCTTTTCCATTGGGAGCAAAGTCTTCATTCCCATGCAAAGGCATGTATAAAAGTATGCAGCCAAGAGGAATTTAAAATCCGATGTAGACGCTGGAAGGATGCCTCTACAGAGCAAGCTGCAGAAGTCGAAATGAGAAGCCTAAGGGCATGGTGGAATGCAGGCCATGCAAGTGACTCAGACTTGCCACGGCTTGAAATTGGTTTGCATGGTGGCATGCTAGGATTTCCCATTGCGGCCACTACATTATAGAGGTTGGTTTTGTATTTCTCTTGAATTTTTTTTGTCATGTTAATAATGTAATTTTGCCATTACAATATCTCTGCAGAGTATGTCAGATAACGAGAAGTACTTGATACCTCGAACAAATCTAGCAGAGTCTATTCATGGTAGTGGAGGGCTGGATTGAACCATGTCAAATATGTTGGTCTCTACAATGCCTCTATTAGTGACCTCTCAAATGCAATTTTACAAAGCTCTAGATACACATCTTTTTTGAAGGGCCAGTTTATCGGAAGTGGGCCGAGTCTGGAGACCTTAAAAAAAGATCTTTAAAATCTCGGATTGACATTAGTGCCAAAACAGTTGTTGAACTAACAAGTGATGTTGCAAAGGAAATGGGTGTTGCATCTGAAGTATGTTTTAATGATGGAGATGACAAGACTGTGCGAAGGAAAAGGCCAAAGTCAATGCCTTCAAATATATGTGAGGATGATAGTCACCGCCCTGAGTACAGTTATGCAAATAAGAAAAGATACTCCATGTCTTCAAAATCTAGTACTAAATTTGCAACAGAGAGTTTTGAGGATGATGATTCCAAGAGTGTACAAGAATATGAAGTGCATGATGCAAATTGGGCATTACGAAGAGTTCCTATAACAAGCCAAGTCCGTTGCCAGGCTTGGCTTGGACAAGGAGGAAAATGTAACAAGCTTGTCAATATAAAGGATCGTGAAAATCGACGTGGAGTTGTTGCACCATCATTCTTTGGGAGGATTCAAACACCAATTGGAGTGCGCTCCCAAATGATTTGGTTTTGTGGAAATGATGTAACCCACACGTGGAAGCCATCAACTAGCATTATAGGTATTCCAGGACCATCACCAGGAAGGTGGAAGGTTCAATCAGGAACATCCTTGACAAGTGCAGAGATTGCCAGGTTGACAAGCTCAGGGTTTGTCATATTAGGAGTGTCAACTCCGATGGTGGGTGCAAGTTGTGCTTCACCAATTCAAGCCCATGATGAAACAATAGTATTGCATGAAGATCGACCTCGGCGTCAAGATGGCAAAGCAATCAGATGGCGAAACAAAATCTCCAAAGAAATGGAAGATAGAATTCAGAGGTCATTGGTCATGAAATGCATTGTTAAGGACGCAACAGTCGTGAAGGCCATGGAGCATGCTGAGTTCATTGTTTCTACAGAAGGATCAATGCAAAAAGGTATTGAATACAAGATTGACATTTCTCCATTTCCTTCTTGCAATTGTGAAGACTTCATTGGACGATCCCGCAAATTGGATGCCTATATTCCATGCAAACATATTTATTACATCTTCCTTTCATACCTTGGATTGGATAGCAGAAATAATATGTTTGTTCACCAAGCCACCTTGAGTAAAAAAGAGATATTCCAGGCATTGTCCCGCATGCCTTGAGGTTTAGTTTTTGGAGACTGTACTTTCATGATGGTCAACAAAAAATGGAAGGGCTATTATAATAATCCTTTTTCCATAAGGATTTTGAAGCACAAAAATGGTATTTTTTTGAAGACTGAACCTTCATGATGTTGAATACAAAATGAAAAGATATCTATAATAATCCTTTTTTCCATGAAGATTTTGAACCACAAGAACAATGTTTTTGGGGCCTTTTGCATTTCTCCTTGTGTAAATTTTTGGTTTGTTTCTCTACTTGTTGATAATTGTGGCAAGACGCTTTGTAGGAAACTTATTTGAAATAACATGAACTCAACACATCTAGTAGTAGCAAAATACCAAACTATGAGTGTAAAATATTGACTTAAAATTTGGCTATATTTGTTACATTTCCTTTTGTACCTTGGATTGGATATAAGAAATCCTTTTTTCCATGAGTAATTTGAACCACAAGGATAGTGTGCTAATTATTCTCCACTTGATAATTGTGGTAGGACATTTTGAAGGATGATTTTACATCACAAAAGTTTGAACATGTCTTCTATGTGATAAATCATGTCTTCATTTTCATTTGCATAGGTGGAAAACTTATTTGAAATAATGTGAGCATGTATTGGAAAATACAACAAATAGCAAAATAGAAAATATTGTGAGTGTATTTGACTTAAAATTGGGCTATATTATTTACATATTAACTTATATGGATAGAAAAGATAATATTTTTGGTCACCAAGCTAACTTGAGTACAAAAGAGATCTTCACAGCATTATCTTGCATGCCTCAAGGCCTGGTTTTTGCAGATTGCACACCTTCATGATGTTGAACAAAATTTGAAAGGACTCTTATAATAATACTTTTTGCAGATTGCACACCTTCTTGATGGGAAGCCTTGTAGGATGATTTTACAATCCCAAAACTAGTTGTTGTGGTTTATTAGTTTACAAGGATAACCACTTCTTTTATTGTTTCTTTAATTGAGCAATATGGACCCTTCATTTACAAAACGGTTTCATAATCATGGCCTCATTTCATGAACTTCAAGAGTCAGAAAACTTGTTTAGTCAGAAATGAGGATATCCATTTCTTTTCTTAAGCAATATGACCCCTTTATTCACAAAAGGGGTCCATACACTTGGACTATTTTCATAAACTTTGACACAAAAAAACTACATTCTGATCCAATTTGCTCAAATGCTCAGATGGTTTTGCTCAAAAATTAGAAACCCCCGAAGACCCTTTATTGGGGATTTTGACACACATACTAACTGGAAAAAGATCAGTTACCGTACCCAAATGTTTCGTTTATCCATGCAAATAGTAATAGACCAAAAAATATTGCTTACAAAGTTTGTGTTTCTCAAGTGTTACCTCTTATCTATAATGCATCACATGTCTCATGGGCTTATCTTGATTTACTTAAACTAATGAATCTTTTTGTAAACAATGGTTTTAATCCTAACATTATCAGTAATAACATTTTTATTTTTATTTTTTAAGAACACATTTCCTAAACTTTGATTTGACATTAATCCCCTTATTAAGGTGGAGGGTAAGTCCACTTGGTGGGCTTACCTCCCACCATATGGACTTACCCTTTGGGATGGTGGTGGCCACACACACACACACACAATGCAATTTTCATAAAAAATTTGTTGGATTTTGAAAAGCAAGCTTTGCTAACCAAAACCCCTTCTGCTTTAACTATTGCCTCTATTGATGGTTGGATTGCCCTTCTTGTTAATTCAAAAAACGACCAAGCCTCTTTCATAGAGGCCTTCAATAAGTTACTTTCTTCTCTACCCCTTTTTGACTTTCAGGATTCTTGTGACCTTAACTTCTATTTTTCCACCTTGCCTTCTATTGTAAACAAGCTCTTTCAAATTAATGGTCTCCCCTCCATTCCTTTAGAAATCAAATCTACTCCTGAAATCGTCAATCCCCTCCTTGACTTTGATCTTTTGGACGATGATGAAAGAGAAGCCCTTTCTTCTTTATCATCGAAGCCTTCTTCTTCCTTTCCCTCTCGGAAAGTGATTTCTCCTTCCTATTCGGGTGCCATCCCTCTCCTCCCTCCCTGACAAATTTAGTTGGACTCTATTAGACTTGATCATAAATTATGGGACTTCTGCTGTGAGTTAAGCGTAGGAACAAGATCTTTCTTTTTGCTCCACTAGCCCATGACTCAAATGTTGGGGTTAACAGTATGAAGTAATCAACCATCGTGCATATTTCTCTATCTCTTCCTTAGCCCTCTTTTGTAAATTTTCCTATGAAGTAGTGGATAAATGTTGGTCCACAGTTATCCAAGCCAAACATCTACTTTTTATTGATTTCTTTTTTGAACTTGGGCAAATTAAACTCTCAGATATTCATCCTTCTAAATGTTCCAACACGGCTTTGGTCGCTACTAGAACTAAGGGACCCATTAATCAAGAGAGTTCGTGAACCCAATTTTTTTTTAAAAAAGTGTTGAGACACTTTTAAACCTTTTCTTAAATGCCCATGTAAAAGATCTGATCTTAACTCTACTTGTTCCGCTTCCATCATCTGGTTAGATCACCTACTTTGGTTTGTTTTCCAAAACCTTCCCAAATTTTCATCCGGACCTGCTCTTGGATGGGTGGGCTCCTTTCCTAGTGAAGTTAGGACTGCTCTCATTGTTTACTTTTGGTTCCATGCCTTTATGCTCGAAGCTGCCCGCAATCTAGCTCTTTACAATCCTAATACCCCTTTGCTTTCTCACTTGCTTAACACCCCTGTTTCTAATACTACTGAAGTTATTCTTAAATCCACAAAGAATAGTGTTATTAAAAGGCTTTCCATTACCCCGAGTACTATGAAATCTTCTACAAAGAAACCTTGTATTTTTTGAGGTACGGAGGACTTCAATCAAACACCTTGGTTTAAAGACCATGACATTATGAATAAGATTGAGTACCTTACTAGCCATCTGTACATTTGTGGATTAGACAAATTAGCTCAAACAACCCACATTTATCTGTAAACATCTCATGAGACTTGTAGCACGTCAAAGACTTAAGTCCCTTGAGTTTTCTCCTTCTTCATGTACTGAAAAACAAGTATTGGAGTTAGTGGTAAGCTTCTCACTCTCTTATGAAATCACCCCTCCTGCTAGCTCTACCTTTCCATATATTATGGGCACATATAAAGTTCACAAAAATATCTTTAGATGGCTAACTAATGCACATAATTGTATGTTTTCTAATATAACTGATCTTATTACTAAATTACTCGGTCTTCTCTCCAATCCGCACTAATGCTTAGTGGATTATCCATAATCAATATGACTTTTGATAAATCTTCCAAAGCATATCTACTCTATCTATACCTTTGATATTATGTCATGTTATGAAGCTATCCCGCATCAAGGTGATAATAGTCTAATCGACTCAATTCAAAATTTTATCAGAATGATACAAAATTTAGGATATTGTGGCTTCAAGAAGCATAGAAAACAATTTGTGCTTACTAAGAAACCAAGGATATTGCTTTTAACTTTGAAGATTTCATAGGTCTTAACCTATTTGTTTTGAATAATTGTTTTCCTAAGCTGGGAAATACTGTTTTTGTTCAAACTAAAGGCATCCCAATGGCATATTCTTGTTCGCCCCTTTGGTGTAATATATACTTAGCATGGCTTGAATTAGAATTTATTCCAAAACTATCTAAACATAAACAAGTTGATATGCCTAAAGCCTTCTATTTGTCATTTCACTTTATGGATGATTTAGCATTTAGCAACAATATTTTTCTCGTGGATTGCCTTTCTCATAATAGGTCTATTGATCCTTCTAATCATTTGAGCATATATCCTTTGGATATGATTACCATCAAATCTACTTATAACACTTAATTTACCACTTATCTAAACACTTCTATTACCCTTAGAAGACCCTTTATTGGGGATTTTGACACACATACTAACTGGAAAAAGATCAGTTACCATACCCAAATGTTTTGTTTATCCATGCAAATAGTAATAGACCAAAAAATATTGCTTACAAAGTTTGTGTTTCTCAAGTGTTACCTCTTATCTATAATGCATCACATGTCTCATGGGCTTATCTTGATTTACTTAAACTAATGAATCTTTTTGTAAACAATGGTTTTAATCCTAACATTATCAGTAATAACATTTTTATTTTAATTTTTTAAGAACACATTTCCTAAACTTTGATTTGACATTAATCCCCTTATTAAGGTGGAGGGTAAGTCCACTTGGTGGGCTTACCTCCCACCATATGGACTTACCCTTTGGGATGGTGGTGGCCACACACACACTTTTATCAGAATGATACAAAATTTAGGATATTGTGGCTTCAAGAAGCATAGAAAACAATTTGTGCTTACTAAGAAACCAAGGATATTGCTTTTAACTTTGAAGATTTCATAGGTCTTAACCTATTTGTTTTGAATAATTATTTTCCTAAGCTGGGAAATACTGTTTTTGTTCAAACTAAAGGCATCCCAATGGGATATTCTTGTTTGCCCCTTTGGTGTAATATATACTTAGCATGGCTTGAATTAGAATTTATTCCAAAACTATCTAAACATAAACAAGTTGATATGCCTAAAGCCTTCTATTTGTCATTTCACTTTATGGATGATTTAGCATTTAGCAACAATATTTTTCTCGTGGATTGCCTTTCTCATAATAGGTCTATTGATCCTTCTAATCATTTGAGCATATATCCTTTGGATATGATTACCATCAAATCTACCTATAACACTTAATTTACCACTTATCTAAACACTTCTATTACCCTTGGAAGACCCTTTATTGGGGATCTCGACACACATACTAACTAGAAAAAGATCAGTTACCGTACCCAAATGTTTCGTTTATCCATGCAAATAGTAATAGACCAAAAAATATTGCTTACAAAGTTTGTGTTTCTCAAGTGTTACCTCTTATCTATAATGCATCACATGTCTCATGGGCTTATCTTGATTTACTTAAACTAATGAATCTTTTTGTAAACAATGGTTTTAATCCTAACATTATCAGTAATAACATTTTTATTTTTATTTTTTAGAACACATTTCCTAAACTTTGATTTGACATTAATCCCCTTATTAAGGTGGAGGGTAAGTCCACTTGGTGGGCTTACCTCCCACCATATGGACTTACCCTTTGGGATGGTGGTGGCCACACACACACACACACACACACAATGCAATTTTCATAAAAAATTTGTTGGATTTTGAAAAGCAAGCTTTGCTAACCAAAACCCCTTCTGCTTTAACTATTGCCTCTATTAATGGTTGGATTGCCCTTCTTGTTAATTCAAAAAACGACCAAGCCTCTTTCATAGAGGCCTTCAATAAGTTACTTTCTTCTCTACCCCTTTTTGACTTTCAGGATTCTTGTGACCTTAACTTCTATTTTTCCACCTTGCCTTCTATTGTAAACAAGCTCTTTCAAATTAATGGTCTCCCCTCCATTCCTTTAGAAATTAAATCTACTCCTAAAATCGTCAATCCCCTCCTTGACTTTGATCTTTTGGACGATGATGAAAGAGAAGCCCTTTCTTCTTTATCATCGAAGCCTTCTTCTTCCTTTCCCTCTCGGAAAGTGATTTCTCCTTCCTATTTGGGTGCCATCCCTCTCCTCCCTCCCTGACAAATTTAGTTGGACTCTATTAGACTTGATCATAAATTATGGGACTTCTGCTGTGAGTTAAGCGTAGGAACAAGATCTTTCTTTTTGCTCCACTAGCCCATGACTCAAATGTTGGGGTTAACAGTATGAAGTAATCAACCATCGTGCATATTTCCCTATCTCTTCCTTAGCCCTCTTTTGTAAATTTTCCTATGAAGTAGTGGATCAATGTTGGTCCACAGTTATCCAAGCCAAACATCTACTTTCTATTGATTTCTTTTTTGAACTTGGGCAAATTAAACTCTCAGATATTCATCCTTCTGAATGTTCCAACACGGCTTTGGTCGCTACTAGAACTAAGGGACCCATTAATCAAGAGAGTTCGTGAACCCAATTTTTTCAAAAAAACTGTTGAAACACTTTTAAACCTTTTCTTAAATGCCCATGTAAAAGATCTGATCTTAACTCTACTTGTTCCGCTTCCATCATCTGGTTAGATCACCTACTTTGGTTTGTTCTCCAAAACCTTCCCAAATTTTCATCCGGACCTGCTCTTGGATGGGTGGGCTCCTTTCCCAGTGAAGTTAGGGTTGCTCTCATTGTTTACCTTTGGTTCCATGCCTTTATGCTCGAAGCTGCCCGCAATCTAGCTCTTTACAATCCTAATACCCCTTTGCTTTCTCACTTGCTTAACACCCCTGTTTCTAATACTACTGAAGTTATTCTTAAATCCGCAAAGAATAGTGTTATTAAAAGGCTTTCCATTACCCCGAGTACTATAAAATCTTCTACAAAGAAACCTTGTATTTTTTGAGGTACGGAGGACTTACATCAAACACCTTGGTTTAAAGACCATGACATTATGAATAAGATTGAGTACCTTACTAGCCATCTGTACATTTGTGGATTAGACAAATTAGCTCAAACAACCCACATTTATCTGTAAACATCTCATGAGACTTGTAGCACGTCAAAGACTTAAGTCCCTTGAGTTTTCTCTTTCTTCATGTACTAAAAAAGAAGTATTGGAGTTAGTGGTAAGCTTCTCACTCTCTTATGAAATCACCCCTCCTGCTAGCTCTACCTTTCCATATATTATGGGCACATATAAAGTTCTCAAAAATATCTTTAGATGGCTAACTAATGCACATAATTGTATGTTTTCTAATATAACTGATCTTATTACTAAATTACTTAAGGCCCTGGACGTTGGTATCATAAAATTCATCGAGAAACTTCACAAAGACATTTTGGTCTTCTCTCCAATCCGCCCTAATGCTTACTGGATTATCCATAATCAATATGACTTTTGATAAATCTTCCAAAGCATATCTACTCTATCTATACCTTTGATATTATGTCATGTTATGAAGCTATCCCGCATCAAGGTGATAATAGTCTAATGGACTCAATTCAAAATTTTATCAGAATGATACAAAATTTAGGATATTGTGGCTTCAAGAAGCATAGAAAACAATTTGTGCTTACTAAGAAACCAAGGATATTGCTTTTAACTTTGAAGATTTCATAGGTCTTAACCTATTTGTTTTGAATAATTGTTTTCCTAAGCTGGGAAATACTGTTTTTGTTCAAACTAAAGGCATCCCAATGGGATATTCTTGTTCGCCCCTTTGGTGTAATATATACTTAGCATGGCTTGAATTAGAATTTATTCCAAAACTATCTAAACATAAACAAGTTGATATGCCTAAAGCCTTCTATTTGTCATTTCACTTTATGGATAATTTAGCATTTAGCAACAATATTTTTCTCGTGGATTGCCTTTCTCATAATAGGTCTATTGATCCTTCTAATCATTTGAGCATATATCCTTTGGATGTGATTACCATCAAATCTACTTATAACACTTAATTTACCACTTATCTAAACACTTCTATTACCCTTAGAAGACCCTTTATTGGGGATTTTGACACACATACTAACTGGAAAAAGATCAGTTACCGTACCCAAATGTTTCGTTTATCCATGCAAATAGTAATAGACCAAAAAATGTTGCTTACAAAGTTTGTGTTTCTCAAGTGTTACCTCTTATCTATAATGCATCACATGTCTCATGGGCTTATCTTGATTTACTTAAACTAATGAATCTTTTTGTAAACAATGGTTTTAATCCTAACATTATCAGTAATAACATTTTTATTTTAATTTTTTAAGAACACATTTCCTAAACTTTGATTTGACATTAATCCCCTTATTAAGGTGGAGGGTAAGTCCACTTGGTGGGCTTACCTCCCACCATATGGACTTACCCTTTGGGATGGTGGTGGCCACACACACACACACACTGCAATTTTCATACAAAAATTGTTGGATTTTGAAAAGCAAGCTTTGCTAACCAAAACCCCTTCTGCTTTAACTATTGCCTCTATTAATGGTTGGATTGCCCTTCTTGTTAATTCAAAAAACGACCAAGCCTCTTTCATAGAGGCCTTCAATAAGTTACTCTCTTCTCTACCCCTTTTTGACTTTCAGGATTCTTGTGACCTTAACTTCTATTTTTCCACCTTGCCTTCTATTGTAAACAAGCTCTTTCAAATTAATGGTCTCCCCTCCATTCCTTTAGAAATCAAATCTACTCCTGAAATCGTCAATCCCCTCCTTGACTTTGATATTTTGGACGATGATGAAAGAGAAGCCCTTTCTTCTTTATCATCGAAGCCTTCTTCTTCCTTTCCCTCTCGGAAAGTGATTTCTCCTTCCTATTCGGGTGCCATCCCTCTCCTCCCTCCCTGACAAATTTAGTTGGACTCTATTAGACTTGATCATAAATTAGAATTTATTCTAATTTATGATCAAACACCTTGGTTTAAAGACCATGACATTATGAATAAGATTGAGTACCTTACTAACCATCTGTACATTTGTGGATTAGACAAATTAGCTCAAACAACCCACATTTATCTGTAAACATCTCATGAGACTTGTAGCACGTCAAAGACTTAAGTCCCTTGAGTTTTCTCCTTCTTCATGTACTAAAAAAGAAGTATTGGAGTTAGTGGTAAGCTTCTCACTCTCTTATGAAATCTGCTAGCTCTACCTTTCCATATATTATGGGCACATATAAAGTTCACAAAAATATCTTTAGATGGCTAACTAATGCACATAATTGTATGTTTTCTAATATAACTGATCTTATTACTAAATTACTTAAGGCCCTGGATGCTGGTATCATAGAATTCATTGAGAAACTTCACAAAGACATTTCGATCTTCTCTCCAATCCGCACTAATGCTTACTGGATTATCCATAATCAATATGACTTTTGATAAATCTTCCAAAGCATGTGTACTCTATCTATACCTTTAATATTATGTCATGTTATGAAGCTATCCCGCATCAAGGTGATAATAGTCTAATCGACTCAATTCAAAATTTTATCAGAATGATACAAAATTTAGGATATTGTGGCTTCAAGAAGCATAGAAAACAATTTATGCTTACTAAGAAACCAAGGATATTGCTTTTAACTTTGAAGACTTCATAGGTCTTAACCTATTTGTTTTGAATAATTGTTATACTAAGCTAGGAAATACTGTTTTTGTTCAAACTAAAGGCATTCCAATGGGATATTCTTGTTCGCCCCTTTGGTGTAATATATACTTAGCATTGTTTGAATTAGAATTTATTCCAAAACTATCTAAACATAAACAAGTTGATATGCCTAAAGCCTTCTATTTGTCATTTCACTTTATGGATGATTTAGCATTTAGCAACAATATTTTTCTCGTGGATTGCCTTTCTCATAATAGGTCTATTGATCCTTCTAATCATTTGAGCATATATCCTTTGGATGTGATTACCATCAAATCTACTTATAACACTTAATTTACCACTTATCTAATCACTTCTATTACCCTTAGAAGACCCTTTATTGGGGATTTTGACACACATACTAACTAAAAAAAGATCAGTTACCGTACCCAAATGTTTCGTTTATCCATGCAAATAGTAATAGACCAAAAAATATTGCTTACAAAGTTTGTGTTTCTCAAGTGTTACCTCTTATCTATAATGCATGGGCTTATCTTGATTTACTTAAACTAATGAATCTTTTTGTAAACAATGGTTTTAATCCTAACATTATCAATAATAACATTTTTATTTTAATTTTTTAAGAACACATTTTCTAAACATTGATTTGACATTAATCCCCTTATTAAGGTGGAGGGTAAGTCCACTTGGTGGGCTTACCTCCCACCATATGGACTTACCCTTTGGGATGGTGGTGGCCACACACACACACACACAATGCAATTTTCATAAAAAATTTATTGGATTTTGAAAAGCAAGCTTTGCTAACCAAAACCCCTTCTCCTTTAACTATTGCCTCTATTAATGGTTGGATTGCCCTTCTTGTTAATTCAAAAAACGACCAAGCCTCTTTCATAGAGGCCTTCAATAAGTTACTTTCTTCTCTACCCCTTTTTGACTTTCAGGATTCTTGTGACCTTAACTTCTATTTTTCCACTTTGCCTTCTATTGTAAACAAGCTCTTTCAAATTAATGGTCTCCCCTCCATTCCTTTAGAAATCAAATCCACTCCTGAAATCGTCCATCCCCTCCTTGACTTTGATCTTTTGGACGATGATGAAAGAGAAGCCCTTTCTTCTTTAGCATCGAAGCCTTCTTCTTCCTTTCCCTCTCGGAAAGTGATTTCTCCTTCCTATTCGGGTGCCATCCCTCTCCTCCCTCCCTGACAAATTTAGTTGGACTCTATTAGACTTGATCATAAATTATGGGACTTCTGCTGTGAGTTAAGCGTAGGAACAAGATCTTTCTTTTTGCTCCACTAGCCCATGACTCAAATGTTGGGGTTAACAGTATGAAGTAATCAACCATCGTGCATATTTCTCTATCTCTTCCTTAGCCCTCTTTTGTAAATTTTCCTATGAAGTAGTGGATCAATGTTGGTCCACAGTTATCCAAGCCAAACATCTACTTTCTATTGATTTCTTTTTTGAACTTGGGCAAATTAAACTCTCAGATATTCATCCTTCTGAATGTTCCCACACGGCTTTGGTCGCTACTAGAACTAAGGGACCCATTAATCAAGAGAGTTCGTGAACCCAATTTTTTCAAAAAAACTGTTGAAACACTTTTAAACCTTTTCTTAAATGCCCATGTAAAAGATCTGATCTTAACTCTACTTGTTCCGCTTCCATCATCTGGTTAGATCACCTACTTTGGTTTGTTCTCCAAAACCTTCCCAAATTTTCATCCGGACCTGCTCTTGGATGGGTGGGCTCCTTTCCCAGTGAAGTTAGGACTGCTCTCATTGTTTACCTTTGGTTCCATGCCTTTATGCTCGAAGCTGCCCGCAATCTAGCTCTTTACAATCCTAATACCCCTTTGCTTTCTCACTTGCTTAACACCCCTGTTTCAAATACTACTGAAGTTATTCTTAAATCCGCAAAGAATAGTGTTATTAAAAGGCTTTCCATTACCCCGAGTACTATGAAATCTTCTACAAAGAAACCTTGTATTTTTTGAGGTACGGAGGACTTTAATCAAACACCTTTGTTTAAAGACCATGACATTATGAATAAGATTGAGTACCTTACTAACCATCTGTACATTTGTGGATTAGACAAATTAGCTCAAACAACCCACATTTATCTGTAAACATCTCATGAGACTTGTAGCACGTCAAAGACTTAAGTCCCTTGAGTTTTCTCCTTCTTCATGTACTGAAAAAGAAGTATTGGAGTTAGTGGTAAGCTTCTCACTCTCTTATGAAATCACCCCTCCTGCTAGCTCTACCTTTCCATATATTATGGGCACATATAAAGTTCACAAAAATATCTTTAACTAATGCACATAATTGTATGTTTTCTAATATAAGTGATCTTATTACTAAATTACTTAAGGCCCTAGATGCTGGTATCATAGAATTCATTGAGAAACTTCACAAAGACATTTCGGTCTTCTCTCCAATCCGCACTAATGCTGTAAGGTTCCCCCCTTCCACAAATGGGGGAAACGCTTAAGATAGTCCACTAAGTCTTATCTTAGAGAAAATTTCCTACTCATCGACACCTTGACCATACAGAGATTCAAGGATACGATTCATAGGTAAGACCTAGTTCTATCCCGCAGGGGGAGCGTGGTCTTCTAAAAATCAAATCACCCATAGGGTAATTGATCATAATTTGGGCAACTACTAGTCTTGATTCCTAGAGACAACGCTTTTTTCCTCATCCATGCAAGGCACAGCCGTTGGCCTAGTCTTCTAGAATAGAATTGCTCGAGAACCTATTTATCTAACGTAGGGCTTTCACTTAATATGTTGGAAAGCTACCCGACTAATCGGGTCCACCCGTCCGTAGGATGGTGCCGTCGGGGCATTCCATCCTCCCACTTTCCACCCTACTCACGCGTCAATTTGTTTTCTAATTAATCCTACCACATTGTTTGACATAAACAAACATGTTCCTTAATTAAGGCCCTTTCACAAGGTTTATTAAAACAGCCTTTGTCTTTTTTCACAATACAATAATGCCAAAGATAAGATTTATAAAAACAAAGTTTAAACATGAATCAATTTCATACAAGCCAAACTGGCTCTCTTATTCTTTTCCTTTATACCGCCGATGATCTAGAATTCGGCCTTCCAGCCTCCACATGCTGGGCAAAACCTTACGGGACCATACACCTCATCGTCGGCCGCTGGCGAGGACTCAAGCCGGCCTGTCGCCCTCTCAGGCTCCATCGCTCGATCCTCCCGCCCCTCAGAGGGATGTCTGCGCACTAGGGTGGGCTAATTCACCGCACTAGCCTGGGCCCTCAGAACTAGGCAGCATCACAATCACTTGCCTCAATCGGCAAACCTCATTCTCCCAATGGTATGAGGGATACCATGGGCCAACTCCGGGCCTTACTAACGTCTCCGCCATCCGGCTATACAAGCACAAGAACGGGGCAGCGTCAAGGCAGGGAGAAGTTGTACCTGTACCTTAATTTAACCAAGATAGCAATCCATTTACTCACTAAACCATAGGACTACAATCCATGTTACTTTCTTAAGAAAACAATCCTTTTCTCACACAGATTTTAGCATTTCAACTTGAGATTGCGATAAGACATTCTTTATTAAGGCATATGCTATTGTTTAAAAGAATACAAACTTTAAATGGTAAATCAATCAAATAGATCACTGTAACAATCAATAGAGAAGCCGGGGCCATACCTCAACCCCTAAGAATGATATATAATTGAAAAACAAAATATGTATATACCTCATAGAAATTTGTCGTTTATCGTTGCCTTTGCTCGTTATTATTAACAAGAGCTTTAGAATATAGAGTCTTCTAATACCTTCTCTTATGATTGAAATCATCCAATCATCTCCAAGCTTTATCTCCTCTTACTCATACTGTGACTCTTCTCTCTTTCTAAGATCTATGGCAAAATAGCCTTCTCTTACAGGGCTATGGCATACTATTCTTTCTCTAAAATAAAAGCTATGGAGTTTTGGTCTCTTCCTCCGAAAGACTATAGCAATCTAAGCTTCTTTTCTGAGATATTAGATAAGAATGAAGGGATATATACATCTCAAACTCTAGGATTACCTTGAGGCTACTTGCTATCTTCTCACAGTTTTCTCTATGTAGAGACCCCTGACAGAAACAGCAAACTGTTTCGGTCATAACTCTCTGGTAAAAACTCAGAATATGGTCATGTAACCGGTTAAGTCAAAAGAACGGGAAGGCATCTGGTCTACAAGCCAACGCGGGCAGAATAGGCAAAAACGTCTGTATATAGCCACAAACGCACCATCTTTGAAAACGCATTATTTTTCCACATTTTTAGTATGCATGTACTCTAAATGTGTAAAAGTACTCTAAATATGACCTCTTATCACCTAAACTCGAAATTCTATTTTTGGGGATACTTATCTCTTAATAGAACTATTCTTATGTTCTTATTTCTTTTAGGATTTTTGAAGCTAATATTTTTATTCTAACACTTTTCTAATGTTTTTAGCCTTATTGTCTCAGTCTTTCTAATTAGACTCTCTTTTCTTATTGAAATCTATATTAAAAGAGACACATATATATATGGCTTGGGAGGGACGTTACAATCTCCCCCACTTAAAAGATTCGAGATGTCCTCATCTCGCGAGCTGGGGTAGTATCTAAATAAATCCTCCTGTCTCTTTCAAATTGGTGTCCCCACCACTAGGTAAAAATCTTCTTTTATCTAAACATTGTTCTTAAAGAGTCTTTTATTTCATGTGTTTGGCTTGTTTTGTTGTGCCTCCAAAATGTCTATCATTCTAAAGTTAATTGGCCTTATTATCCTAATTTCATGCATCCATATACCTCTCATATGATATGAACCTTCGAATTTCTTATTCTATACGCCCATGTAATATGGTACTTAACAAATTTTCATGGAAAAATGTAAGGAAATCAATTCTTTACGCAATCTAACCCTTGATAGTAATTTCATAATCTTAGTACCGTCTTGTAGAATACCTCTATTCATCATGCACATTACTTCACATGAATCTTGCACCAATCCTCTTCTATTTACTCATAGAAATACTTGTTGAATTCGGTTATCTTTAACCCAACTATCTCTCTTTCTTGACCTAATTTTTACTCTAGCTCATGATTCCTTATATCTAGGGGTGGGCTAGACGTTCCTCTTGCATTACGAGATCTCTTCTTGATTAACATGGAAGGACTCATGTCCTTCTCGACACTTTGTATAAAAAAACTTTATCACAGTCTCTGGCTATAATTATGGCTTCTGAAATAGAGGATGGTTTCACATTCTTGATGAGGTTATTCAAAGATAGATTAAGCTTCCAAATGAATCGATGGAGAAGAGTTACCTCATCCATCTCTAGAGCAAATCGGAGAAGTTTAACAAAAGTTTGGTGATATTCTTTTAGGGTCTTCCCTTCTTGGGTTAGCTCCAAAAATTCGTTCATTTTATCCTCTTGAAATCCTAGAAGACAAAACCTTTCACGAAGGTGTACTTTCATGGCATCTCATATAACTGATTTTAGCTCCAGTGGTTAGATTAACAACAACGCTTGTAACTTTCTAGCTCCAATGGTTAGATTGACAACAATGCTTCCAACTAATTTGGCATTTCTTATGATTTTCAGACACAAGCAAGGGTGAGCTTGCTTCTTTCATTGTATCCATTAAAAGTTCAAAACTATCAAATACTTATCATAGCACCACATTTGAAGGCAGTCAGGATTAATACATTTGAGATCTTCATTTTTTTGAGAATTACACATCTGGTATCTTGGGATTAACACATCCAAAGATAATCAGGATTGACACATCTAAGAGCATGATCCTTTTGGAATTACACATCCGAGATTCATGTTTGTCTGAGATGGGTTCTAGATCTTGGATGATTGTCCTAGTCTAAAGCATCCAATGGATGGCATTTACATGTCAACTATTCAAACCTTAATGGAGTTATAATCTTAATAATTTATAATATGCAAGTTAATGCGATATATCTTGAAAATTTTTCTAAACTAGTTTCGGTCTATCCTTCTAGTCATTCAGTCTCTCACTAGTTTCTTAATTTGATCACCCTATGTTTTTTTTCTCACAAAAGGTTTTCTCCCCAATCTAATTTCTCAAATTTATTGTACAAATATCTTGCGTGTGCACCCCCAAGATACAAGCACAAATTAATAGGATGATTGTCTCAACATGTGAGGATATTCAAATCACTTCTATGGCCAAAAGATATGATTGTTTCGTCCTCATATGATAAACAATCACTTGTTTTAATCCCTTGATAGTTAACCTTTGAAAAACAAATCCTAGGAACTAAGATCGGCTCTGATACCACTTGTAAGGTTCCCCCCTTCCACAAATGGGGGAAACGCTTAAGATAGTCCACTAAGTCTTATCTTAGAGAAAATTTCCTACTCATCGACACCTTGACCATACAGAGATTCAAGGATACGATTTATAGGTAAGACCTAGTTCTATCCCGCAGGGGGAGCGTGGTCTTCTAAAAATCAAATCACCCATAGGGTAATTGATCATAATTTGGGCAACTACTAGTCTTGATTCCTAGAGACAACGCTTTTTTCCTCATCCATGCAAGGCACAGCCGTTGGCCTAGTCTTCTAGAATAGAATTGCTCGAGAACCTATTTATCTAACGTAGGGCTTTCACTTAATATGTTGGAAAGCTACCCGACTAATCGGGTCCACCCGTCCGTAGGATGGTGCCGTCGGGGCATTCCATCCTTCCACTTTCCACCCTACTCACGCGTCAATTTATTTTCTAATTAATCCTACCACATTGTTTGACATAAACAAACATGTTCCTTAATTAAGGCCCTTTCACAAGGTTTATTAAAACAGCCTTTGTCTTTTTCCACAATACAATAATGCCAAAGATAAGATTTATAAAAACAAAGTTTAAACATGAATCAATTTCATACAAGCCAAACTGGCTCTCTTATTCTTTTCCTTTATACCGTCGATGATCTAGAATTTGGCCTTCCAGCCTCCACATGCTGGGCAAAACCCTACGGGACCATACACCTCATTGTCGGCCGCTGGCGAGGACTCAAGCCGGCCTGTCGCCCTCTCAGGCTCCATCGCTCGATCCTCCCGCCCCTCAGAGGGATGTCTGCGCACTAGGGTGGGCTAATTCACCGCACTAGCCTGGGCCCTCAGAACTAGGCAGCATCACAATCACTTGCCTCAATCGGCAAACCTCATTCTCCCAATGGTATGAGGGATACCATGGGCCAACTCCGGGCCTTACTAACGTCTCCGCCATCCGGCTATACAAGCACAAGAACGGGGCAGCGTCAAGGCAGGGAGAAGTTGTACCTGTACCTTAATTTAACCAAGATAGCAATCCATTTACTCACTAAACCATAGGACTACAATCCATGTTACTTTCTTAAGAAAACAATCCTTTTCTCACACAGATTTTAGCATTTCAACTTGAGATTGTGATAAGACATTCTTTATTAAGGCATATGCTATTGTTTAAAAGAATACAAACTTTAAATGGTAAATCAATCAAATAGATCACTGTAACAATCAATAGAGAAGCCGGGGCCATACCTCAACCCCTAAGAATGATATATAATTGAAAAACAAAATATGTATATACCTCATAGAAATTTGTCGCTTATCGTTGCCTTTGCTCGTTATTATTAACAAGAGCTTTAGAATATAGAGTCTTCTAATACCTTCTCTTATGATTGAAATCATCCAATCATCTCCAAGCTTTATCTCCTCTTACTCATACTGTGACTCTTCTCTCTTTCTAAGATCTATGGCAAAATAGCCTTCTCTTACAAGGCTATGGCATACTATTCTTTCTCTAAAAGAAAAGCTATGGAGTTTTGGTCTCTTCCTCCGAAAGACTATAGCAATCTAAGCTTCTTTTCTGAGATATTAGATAAGAATGAAGGGATATATACATCTCAAACTCTAGGATTACCTTGAGGCTACTTGCTGTCTTCTCACAGTTTTCTCTATGTAGAGACCCTGACAGAAACAGCAAACTGTTTCGGTCATAACTCTCTGGTAAAAACTCAGAATATGGTCATGTAACCGGTTAAGTCAAAAGAACGGGAAGGCATCTGGTCTACAAGCCAACGCGGGCAGAATAGGCAAAAACGTTTGTATATAGCCACAAACGCACCATCTTTGGAAACGCATTATTTTTCCACATTTTTAGTATGCATGGACTCTAAATGTGTAAAAGTACTCTAAATATGACCTCTTATCACCTAAACTCGAAATTCTATTTTTGGGGATACTTATCTCTTAATAGAACTATTCTTATGTTCTTAATTCTTTTAGGATTTTTGAAGCTAATATTTTTATTCTAACACTTTTCTAATGTTTCTAGCCTTATTGTCTCACTCTTTCTAATTAGACTCTCTTTTCTTATTGAAATCTATATTAAAAGAGACACATACATACATGGCTTGGGAGGGACGTTACAAATGCTTACTGGATTATCCATAATCAATATGACTTTTGATAAATCTTCCAAAGCATATCTACTCTATCTATACCTTTGATATTATGTCATGTTATGAAGCTATCCCGCATCAAGGTGATAATAGTCTAATCGACTCAATTCAAAATTTTATTAGAATGATACAAAATTTAGGATATTGTGGTTTCAAGAAGCATAGAAAACAATTTATGCTTACTAAGAAACCAAGGATATTGCTTTTAACTTTGAAGATTTCATAGGTCTTAACCTATTTGTTTTGAATAATTGTTATACTAAGCTAGGAAATACTGTTTTTGTTCAAACTAAAGGCATCCCAATGGGATATTCTTGTTCGCCCCTTTGGTGTAATATATACTTAGCATGGTTTGAATTAGAATTTATTCCAAAACTATCTAAACATAAACAAGTTGATATGCCTAAAGCCTTCTATTTGTCATTTCACTTTATGGATGATTTAGCATTTAGCAACAATATTTTTCTCGTGGATTGCCTTTCTCATAATATGTCTATTGATCCTTCTAATCATTTGAGCATATATCCTTTGGATATGATTACCATCAAATCTACTTATAACACTTAATTTACCACTTATCTAAACACTTCTATTACCCTTAGAAGACCCTTTATTGGGGATTTTGACACACATACTAACTGGAAAAAGATCAGTTACCGTACCCAAATGTGTCGTTTATCCATGCAAATAGTAATAGACCAAAAAATATTGCTTACAAAGTTTGTGTTTCTCAAGTGTTACCTCTTATCTATAATGCATGGGCTTATCTTAATTTACTTAAACTAATGAATCTTTTTGTAAACAATGGTTTTAATCCTAACATTATCAGTAATAACATTTTTATTTTAATTTTTTAAGAACACATTTCCTAACATTAAAATAACATTTTTATTTTAATTTTTTAAGAACACATTTCCTAAACTTTAATTTGACATTAATGCCCTTATTAAGGTGGAGGGTAAGTCCACTTGGTGGGCTTACCTCCCACCATATGGACTTACCCTTTGGGATGGTGGTGGCCACACACACACACACACAATGCAATTTTCATACAAAAATTGTTGGATTTTGAAAAGCAAGCTTTGCTAACCAAGACCCCTTCTGCTTTAACTATTGCCTCTATTAATGGTTGGATTACCCTTCTTGTTAATTCAAAAAACGACCAAGCCTCTTTCATAGAGGCCTTCAATAAGTTACTTTCTTCTCTACCCCTTTTTGACTTTCAGGATTCTTGTGAACTTAGCTTCTATTTTTCCAACTTGCCTTCTATTGTAAACAAGCTCTCTCAAATTAATGGTCTCCCCTCCATTCCTTTAGAAATCAAATCTACTCCTGAAATCGTCAATCTCCTCCTTGACTTTGATCTTTTGGACAATGATGAAAGAGAAGCCCTTTCTTCTTTATCATCGAAGCCTTCTTCTTCCTTTCCCTCTCGAAAAGTGATTTCTCCTTCCTATTCGGGTGCCATCCCTCTCCTCCCTCCCTGACAAATTTAGTTGGACTCTATTAGACTTGATCATAAATTATGGGACTTCTGCTGTGAGTTAAGCGTAGGAACAAGATCTTTTTGCTCCACTAGCCCATGACTCAAATGTTGGGGTTAACAGTATGAAGTAATCAACCATCGTGCATATTTCTCTATCTCTTCCTTAGCCCTCTTTTGTAAATTTTCCTATGAAGTAGTGGATCAATGTTGGTCCACAGTTATCCAAGCCAAACATCTACTTTCTATTGATTTCTTTTTTGAACTTGGGCAAATTAAACTCTCAGATATTCATCCTTCTGAATGTTCCAACACGGCTTTGGTCGCTACTAGAACTAAGGGACCCATTAATCAAGAGAGTTCGTGAACCTAATTTTTTCAAAAAAACTGTTGAAACACTTTTAAACCTTTTCTTAAATGCCCATGTAAAAGATCTGATCTTAACTCTACTTGTTCTGCTTTCATCATCTGGTTAGATCACCTACTTTGGTTTGTTTTCCAAAACCTTCCCAAATTTTCATCCGGACCTACTCTTGGATGGGTGGGCTCCTTTCCCAGTGAAGTTAGGATTGCTCTCATTGTTTACTTTTGGTTCCATGCCTTTATGCTCGAAGCTACCCGCAATCTAGCTCTTTACAATCCTAATACCCCTTTGCTTTCTCACTTACTTAACACCCCTGTTTCTAATACTACTGAAGTTATTCTTAAATCCGCAAAGAATAGTGTTATTAAAAGGCTTTCCATTACCCCGAGTACTATGAAATCTTCTACAAAGAAACCTTGTATTTTTTGAGGTACGGAGGACTTCAATCAAACACCTTGGTTTAAAGACCATGACATTATGAATAAGATTGAGTACCTTACTAACCATCTGTACATTTGTGGATTAGACAAATTAGCTCAAACAACCCACATTTATCTGTAAACATCTCATGAGACTTGTAGCACGTCAAAGACTTAAGTCCCTTGAGTTTTCTCCTTCTTCATGTACTGAAAAAGAAGTATTGGAGTTAGTGGTAAGCTTCTCACTCTCTTATGAAAATACCCCTCCTGCTAGCTCTACCTTTCCATATATTATGGGCACATATAAAGTTCACAAAAATATCTTTAGATGGCTAACTAATGCACATAATTGTATGTTTTCTAATATAACTGATCTATCATAGAATTCATTGAGAAACTTCACAAAGACATTTCGGTCTTCTCTCCAATCCGCACTAATGCTTACTGGATTATCCATAATCAATATGACTTTTGATAAATCTTCCAAAGCATAT